>NW_024070209.1:7291223-7762013 GCF_014754425.2 Oryx dammah | reverse complement strand
GTCGGCTCCCCAGAATCCTCCACGAGGGCCTTCTGGATTTCCCAGGTAATCGCCTCGTAACCGGCCCGCGGCAGTTCTTGATCCTAGAGCTACCAGCATCCTCCACGCTATCTTCCGTGAACCTCCTGAGTCTGAACTCCAGCTATTTTCAGTCAGAAACTGATCTGCTGGGCAAGATGCCGGCCAGACAGTATTTACATCACTCCCTCGTCCCTACCTTGGTCCTAATTGCAGACCTCTATCATTTTATCTCCTATTGGGACCACAAAAGCTGTATTTTATTAATATCTAGAACAGAGAACGTGTTCCCCAGCTTTCTGTGTAATGAAGGAGCCTGTCATAAAATCTTTTTCCAAACACCCTCTTCTCATTTCCACATCACACAATACATTATGAAACCTTGTCTGGCGCGTGATAGTTCACAGTTTGAAAGCTGGTACTCTGGCGTCACCGTGATTGAGAAGTGAGACCTTGTATCTCCACGTACAAGGAGTGCTGTTAAGCACAGACACCGCTTTAGTGGCGGTGAAAATTCTGCTCTCTGATCACCTACTGCAGGGAGCGTATTTGGTCAGTTACCTACTCTTGCCTCTGACATACTTCTTACTCTTCTTAACGGAATAGTAGCATACCACATACTTTTCTCGATCTTGCATTTTTCACCTGTGGATATAAAGGTGAAAAATACAGGCATGTTCCTATATAGACATATTCCTCATTCCAACAGTTACGTAATACTTCACCATGTAGAATAGATGGTGTATGACCCAGCAATTTTGCTTTTCATTGCATATCTTAGAAGAACTCTATTGTCTACCGAGAAAGTTAGAAAAATTCAAATGGCCATCCACAGAGAAAAGGAAAATCATGGTTTATTCAAATGAAAGCATGTTATGCAGCCCTGAGTGTGGGTGATCTTACTAGTATGTAACTTTAGATGACTCACTTAAACTAAGGGCTGATTTCCTTAATGGTTAAGCAATAGTTATATAAAGAAGCTAGTAAGTATTAAATAGAATTGTTGTTGTTTAATTGCTAAATTTAAGTATTGTCTGATTTTTTTGCAACCCCATGGACTGTAGCCCACCAGGCTCCTCTGTCCATGGAGTTTTCCCCCATAAGAATACTGGAGTTGGTTACCATTTCCTTCTCCAGGGGATCTTCTAACCCAAAGATGGAGCCCTAGTATGCTGCATTGACAGGTGAATTCTTTACCAATTTGTCACCAGGGAAGCCCATTAAATAGAAGAACTTAAGGGAAATGTTTGGGCTTCCTGGGTGACTCAGTGGGTAAAGAATCTGCCTGAAATGCAGGAGACACAGGAGACACAGATTTTATCCCTGGGTCAGAAAGATCCCCTGGAGGACGAAATGGCAACATACTCTAATATTCTTGCCTGGAGAATCCCATGGACAGAGGAGCCTGGTGGGATACAGTCTGTAGGGTCCAAAGAGTCGGACAAGACTGAAGGGATGGAGCACGTATGCAGGCAAGGGAAATGTTTAGTACCGTGTCTTCCACAGATGAAATGTAATTATTGGTACTATTTGGCAAAGGGAACTGGCAGAGGTTGGAAGAGGGAGATACATGTTACCTATGGAAAATAGTTGGTGAAACTGGTTCATCTACTATCTTGGAAAAAGATATGTGATCATGGATTCTAGTTCCAGTGTGAGATACTGGCAGCACATGTTCCTTACCATCAGCCGTATTTAATGGGTTATCACAAGAAAGAGATGAATTCACAAAAGAGCTGGTCAATTTGAAACCGAGAGTGAAAGAGAATAAATGGATACCAGGGAAGCAGGGTTTGTCAAGAGTAAAATGAGAAGTTGCTCTCTGTGCCCAGGGAATAAAAAATAAAACTGAGGAGGTCTTGAGCAGGAGGGTCTGTTAGACTTGCAGCAAGAATAAAACCAAGGTCATGACTTCTAATTCTTGGTTAAAATACTTAATGTTTTAAGGTATTTCAGAGTGTAGACACTGTTAGTCTTTGATACCCAGCAAATCTGATCAATTGGATGAAATATTTCAGTGGGGAAAAAGCTATTAAAATGTGATTCTGAAAGGTATGTTCGTGGCTCTAACAATTAGGCAGAGAATGACAGCATCGTATAAAGGAAAGAGAACAGTAGATCATTAAATGGGTCTAGACAAGAACTCGGAGAAGGCAATGGCAACCCACTCCAGTACTCTTGCCTGGAAAATCCCATGGGTGGAGGAGCCTGGTAGGCTGCAGTCCATGGGTCTCTAGGAGTCGGACACAACTGAGCGACTTCACTTTCACTTTTCATTTTCGTGCATTGAAGAAGGAAATGGCAACCCACTTCAGTGTTCTTGCCTGGAGAATCCCAGGGACGGAGGAGCCTTGTGGGCTGCCGTCTATGGTGTCACACAGAATCTGACACAACTGAAGCAATTTAGCAGCAGGAGCAGCAGCAGCAGAGAACTATGGGTATACTATGGAGTCATTGGAATCAAAGTATCACATAAGAAATCTATTGTATTGTAAGGAAATTTAAGTCCAAATAAATCAGAAGCCTGACTTTAAAAATCTGTAATTTAGTCAAAACATAAAATGGCACACTGTCTCCCACCATCCTTTGGGTAGAAACCCCTCTGAGAGACCAGTTTAGCTTCAAGGAGAGTAGCTTCTCAAACGCCCTTTTCAGAGATGGCCAGGGAGCAAAACCGAGAAGGTAGTCTCTTCCTTCCATGGAAAAGGGTGGGTGTTGGGCTCCAAGCACTAAACCAGATGGAGCTATTAGGTTGGTTCCCTCTGAGAGAGGAGAGGGTGAGGGCTTTATGCTCTTTTCATTCCGGTAGAGTTGGGTAGGGCCATATGACAAGTGAGTGGTGAGTGGAAGGAACCTTACCAGGCCCTTGGGGGCTAGAGCATTGAAATGCAGTTGAAACATATTTCTGGACTCTGCCAGTTGAGATGGTAGCCATTTCATCACGCAGAGTCCCAGAGCTAGGAGACCTGTGAGCAAGCATACTGTGAGCAAGAAATGAAATGTCTTTGTTTTAAGGCAGGAAGAAGTGCAGGTTGTTTGCCACCACAGAATAACCTGGTTTGATGTGACTTATCAGTAAGAACAGAGTACAGTAAACATAAATTATAATAATGAAAATGTTAATGAGCAATATCACTAATATATTACTTACTAATGGTAGCCTTTTATCTTACATTACTAAAAGTTTGCATAGAATAGATAATGGACATTTATATTATGTTTACTTAACATGTCTCCTCTGTTTAATTGCATCCTTTTTGCCTCTTAAGATTTCCTGTTTCCTCACGGAGCCTTATCTTTACTCCTTCTACCTGAATATTAGCAATCACTTAAATTGTTCATTTTCTCATTCTCATTTTACATTAATCCTTATACTTCCTTGGCTCAGGTGGCAAAGAATCTGCCTGCAATGCAGGAGAGGCGGGTTCAGTCCCTGGGTAGGGAAGATCAACTGGAGAAAGGAATGGCAACCCACTACAGTATTCTTGCCTAGAGAATCCCATGGACTGAGGAACCTGGCGGGCTACAGTCCATAGCGTCACGAAGAATTGGATATGACTGAATGACTAACACTTTCACTCTGAATTTCCTTGAACAAAGGTAGAACTTTCTTTGCGTTATGCCCACTTTCATGCTTTTCCTTGAGCAAGAGGAGGGACTACTTTGAATTCACTTAGCCTCAACAGAGCACCTGGGCAAATTCCCTCTGTCCCTGGTCTCTGGTCACTGGGTGAGGATTGAATTCTCTTCTCAGAGGAAGCAGTGGGGTTTGGACACAGCGCTGATCTTCTGATCATTCAGTTATTTGTGGCAGAAAACCCCTGCCACCCTCTGGACTCTCAGGATGACTCTCACTCTTACCCTGTCTCGGTGACTTCTCTTATTTTAGGTGGAATTTACATCTAAATACAACATTTTATTTCTCACATTAAAAATGGCAGCTCTTGGTAACCCCTTTATTCTGCTACAGTCTTTAAAGAACTTTAAAAAAAGCAAGGTCCACCAAAACTTAAATCTCTCTTGACTTCCTAGTTCATTCTAATGGTTCATATTTTTAAATATTCTTGGAGAAAAATTTTACCAAGGATCAAAAGAAGAAACCCTAGAATTTAAATAGGGAGATCTATATATCACAGTGGATTTCTTCTCAAACTGACAGTGTTTAAGTTTTAAGCAAATAAAGTGCCAGTTAATGTGAAACTCAATCACAAAGACTTGAGATTTTTGCTTTATGAAAACAAAATTGAAGTTCTTTTATGCCAAAAATGTGCATTCAGAGTCTGTGAACCATGTTGCGTTTTTACTTAGGGACAGAATGTTTTCCTGTCAAACCCGTTCTTCTCATTTCTAGGTAGAAACATGCTATGGAGCGCATCTCTTGGCCTCTTGCTAGTTCACAGGACACTATGGCACAGCCCACTCACCATGCCTACCAGTCCTGCTCTAGGACATGATTTCTCCTGGTTCTGTTCTCCATTTACTTCATGTCCTGTGCGTGTTGGGAGTATGCGACATGCTGCTCGGACACTATTCAATTAGCATTTGTCTTTACGCTGGTGCCCTTGCTTACTGCATGTGTCGCTTACAGCAGCAGTTTAAGGGACTCTGCAGGGCTGGAGAAACCACGCTTTCAGGAGGCCTGTGTGCAGTTGATAACAGACCAGTCACATGCCTTATGAAGGTAGTCAGGAGACAGATCTGGAGGTTTGCTTCTCCACATTCTGGTACCGTGAGCTAATGGGAACAAGGTTTGCGGGGGTGGGGGGCGGGGGGTGGAGGGGCTTAGTATGCTAATGGGCTTCCCAGTTGGCTCAGTGGGTAAAGAACCTGCCTGCAATGCAGGAGACACCGGAGATGATGTGGGTTCAGTTCCTGGGTTGGGAAGATCCCCTGGAGGAGGACACGGAAACCCACTCCAGTGTTCTTGCCTGGAAAATCCCATGGACAGAGGAGCTTGGCGAGCTACAGTCCATAGGTCGAAAAGAGCTGGACACGACTGAAGTGACTGAGCACAGCATGGGCACTCAGTAACCCATTTCAGGAACTCTGGATTCGACAGAGGAATATTAGAGGGAAAAAAAATGAAGAATTAGACATCTACACACTTTCAGGCTAAGGAAGCAGGGAAGCTTAGTCTGGAGAACGGAAAGCAGGGGAATGATTAGATGTGTTTCCTAGCTGTTGATCATAACTAAGGAGGATAAAGTGGAAAACTGAATAGAGAAAACAACAGGAAAGAGGCTTTCTCAAAACATTGTCAAAGGCGGCGTGGCTTCCCTGTTGCAGCTCTGCTGCTGGTTCTTAGGTCAAATCTCAGAAGCTCAAGAGAGCTTCCTCTGTTTCCTCACATTTACAACAATGGCAATCAAAGACTTTAAAGATATTTTGCTTACAATTCTAAAAGTGTAATTGATTCTACACTTAAATATATATATATATATATATATATAAATTTTATAAAATGTTAAAGGGCTTTAAGTATTGACAAAATGTAGACTCAATGAATATTTTTTTTTTTAATCAATGACTTCAAAACTTCCAAGTATTGGAACTTCCAACCTTGGTGGTCGGTCCAGTGGTTAAGACTCCACGCTTCCACTGAAGAAGGCAGGGGTTCGATCCCTGGTCAGGGAAGTTCCGCGTGCTTCAAGGTACAGACAAAAAGAAAGAAAATCCTTTCAAACATGAACATTCTAAGGTAAGCAAAGCCTCTTTATGTGTGCCCAGTCATGTCTGATTCTTTGCGACCCCATGGACTGTAGCCTGCCAGGCTCCTCTGTCCATGGAATTTCCTAAGCTCTCTAACTTTGTCTAAATTGAGAAAACGTATTGTCTATGACAAATGGCATTTCTTTTTTATGCATGCTCAGTTGCTCAGTCATGTCTGACTCTTTGCAACCTTATGGACTATATAGCCTGCAAGGCTCCTCTGCCCTTGGAATTTTCCAGGGAAGAATACTGGAGTGAGTTGCCATTTCCTGCTTCAAGGGATCTTCCCAACCCAGGGATCGAAGCCACATCTCTAACATCTCCTACATTGGCAGGCAGATTATTTACCACGGCACCCCCTGACAAGCCCCTCATTTTTTAAAACCTGCTGCTGCTGCTGCTGCTAAGTCGTTTCAGTCGTGTCCAACTCTGTGCAACCCCATAGACAGCAGCCCACCAGGCTCCCCTGTCCCTGGGATTCTCCAGGCAAGAACACTGGAGTGGGTTGCCATTTCCTTCTCCAATGCATGAAAGTGAAAAGTGAAAGTGAAGTTGCTCAGTCATGTCCGACTTAGCGACCCCATGGACTGCAGCCTACCAGGCTCCTCCGTCCATGGGATTTTCAAACCTACCCAATAATATAATAAAAACAATAATCGTACAAACCATTGCATCTTGACATATGATTTAGGTGCCCTATTTCCTTGCTCCCCACAACAGCACTTAACCACACACTCACTTATACACATATGTACACTCACACACCTCACACCCATGTACTATGTACATTTCCTACCAGTTTTCTAAGGGTGAAAGCAGAATGAATAATGCCTCCCTCATGTTATTCCTGAAGAAGCTCAGACACGAAGAGATCAGGTGATTTGCTTAAATTTATTTCACACAAGATATAAATTGTGAAGACAAGAAACAAACCAAAATTCCTTGTCTACCATCCTAGTGGTCAGAAGGAGACTTTAATGCCTCTAGCCATGATTCTTGCATGAATCACATCAAATAAATATAAGGATGAGGTCACTTTTGATTGCACAAAATAATTTTACTCTAGTCCTTAAGAAAAAAAAAAATAGGGAGGGAGACAGGATCACTGAGAAGGTGTCATTGGCGGATGTTGTCAGACTGTTTCTACCAGTGTTTTTTTGTGAAGGCTTCCCTGATAGAGTTTCGCTGCTTGACAGTGAAATGCCTCTTACTGTGTAGGACTGAAAGGAAAAGATAACCGGGTGACTGTACACTATGTCAGTGGCAAGAAAAACTGTATCTTTTTCACCTCCAAAGCCTGAAAGCCCTTTGAATACTTAAGCCAGGATCTCCTAAGAGGAATCTATTTTCCATGTAATGGTGTGAATTTCCCACTTGAAAACTAAATATTCATGACTTCATGAAAGAGCTAAGCTTCTGCAGGAAAAAAAAAAAAAAGATTCTAAGTCCATTTTATACATTTTGGACAAGATAGTATTTGACATACTCTATATGTTCTGAATAGTATTATAATTTCAAATAAATCTCTCCTGACATCATTTCAGTAGTGTCAGATCCTTAAAACCATCTGATAGGTGAAGTGCCCTCTTTGTGGATTAACCAAGTAGACATGACGGAGGATGTAGAGGAGGGGAGAGAAAGCCGGCCGAGAGGATACTCCCTCTCATGTTCTGAACTGGAATTGGCCCTCATCTCAGACCTGCTTTTCTTGCCAAGCATCTTACAAAGTCCTCTGGAACTTCTTTATGGCTCAATGCCTGGGGCGTTTCTCAGCACAGTCAGTATCTAGTAGAAAGAGTTTTTCTGACTCTCTTTCTCTCTCCCGGGAAACTATTAAGCAAAGTGGATTACGCGGGGCTGTCTTCTGTACAAACTGAGCCAAGTAGGAAAATCAGGTGTGGCTAACCCGTGTGGCTAACCCGTGATTCTATACAAGCACATGGCCTTATAAACTGAGTAAATTTGTTCAGAACTTATCGGGATGTTCTTTGCACATGGAGGACCTTACCTGTTCCTCTATGTAATTTCTCCCTTCACCATCCCACCCATAGGAAGTAACTTCCCGCTCACTCCAAACATTCTCCCTGGTTTTGTTGAATGAGATACAAAAAGCACTTGAATGCCACATTTCGTGCAAATGATTAGTAGATGAATATATAACTCTTTCATTCCATTTTGAAGATAACTTCAAAATAGCTAAGAAAATATACATTTTTTAAATAAAGATTTGTTATTTTATTTTTGCTGGGCTGGATCTTCATTGCTGTGTGCAAGCTTTCTCTAGTTGTGGTGAGCAGGGGCTACTTTTCATTGTGGTGCGTGGGTTTCTCATTGCAGTGGCTTCTCGTTGCAGAGCAGGGGCTCCAGGGCATGGACTTCAGTAGTTGTGATGCACAGGTTTAGTTGCTCTGTGCCTTGTGGAGTCTTCCTGAAGCAGAGATCAAATCCATGTCCCCTGCATTGACAGGTGGATTCTTAACCACTAGAACACCAGGGAAGCCCCCCGCAAAATACATTTTTATTTTTTAGGTACAACCTCAGAAGTTCAGAGGTGGGCAAGCCATCAAGTCTGAAAAGTCATTGTTTTTCACTAATTCAGCTGAGCCCTGAAACCTCTCAGCCAAAGAGATATACATTTTTTTCCTAATATTCCTGTTTTATGTCCAATTTTCCTTAAAAAGGAGAGGATAGATTCCTAAAACTTCTTGATCTCCAGTAAAATATTCCATGTACTGGAAGCTAGTAAACATGGAAAGACCTAGAGATGATCATACTAAGTGAAGCAAGTCAGACAGAGAAATCACTGATAATCACTTACATGGTCTTCCCTAGTGTCTCAGCGGTAAAGAATCTGCCTGCAGTGCAGGAGATGCGGGAGACACAGGTTCGATCCCTGGTTTGGGAAGATCCCCTGGAGGAAGGCATGGCAACCCACTCCAGTATTCTTGCCTGGAGAATCCCATGGACAGAGGAGCCTGGTGGGATAGTCTATAGGGCTGGACATGAATGAAGTGACTGAGCACAGCACAGCACCACTTACATGCAGAATCTAAAGTATAAACAAAGGAATACAAAAGAACTTATCTACAAACCAGACTCACAGACAGAGAGAACAGACTTGTATTTGCCAAGATTAGGGGGAGGCATAGGGTGGAAGGTAGGGATTAGCAAATACAAACCATTATATACAGAATGGATAAACAACAAGGTCATATAGTATAACACAGAAAACTATACTCGGTATCTTGTGATAAACCATAATGGAAAAGATATGAAAAATAATATGTGTGTGTGTGTGTATAACTGAGTAACTTTGCTGTATAGTAGAAAGTAACACACATTTTAAATCAACTGTGATTCAGTAAAATTTTTAAAATGGTCAGGCAGGCAATCCTGGGCAGATGACAAGGTAATACCAGCCTCAAAATGGCATTAGCTTCCATTACTTCTGGGCTTCCCTGGTGGCTCAGCCATAAAGAATCTGCCTGCAGTGCAAGAGATGTGGGTTCAATCCCTGGGTCGGGAAGATCCCCTGGAGAAGGAAATGGCAACTCGCTCCAGTATTCTCACCTGGACAATCTCATGGACAGAGGAGCCTGGTGGGCTACAGTCCATAGGGTCACAAAGAGTCAGACATGACTGAAGCAACCGAGCGTGCACACATGCATGTACGTGACTTCTGGAATGGGATGAATATTTCTCCAGCAGAGCCTTCAACTCTGTCTCAACGTAAAAAGTTCTCTTTGCATGCTATCTGCCCAGTTATTTCCCTTTGACCCGAGGTATCTATTCTTCCTTTCATTTGTGTGTTCATAGAAAGTCTAAAACCAAAGGGTTAAATGATTATTAAAGTACCTATGGGAGAAAGAGGTGAGGGAGAAGCCACTGGAAGGCTCAAACGAATTAGAAACGTTGATTACTACTTCTCCTGCTCGAGGCCAGCAGTATTTGTGGTGTTTCAGGCCCAAGGGTGCCAGGCCAACTGTGGAAAAGACAAAATTAATTAACGTTTTCTGAGATTAATTAGAAAATTAAATGGAAGTCTAATGAAAACCAGCATGGCTTAGCTGTCTGGATTTACAACCGTGTGTCCCTAAATTTTAGAGTTCAAAAGTGCTGTGTATTGTTCAAATAAAAATGTAGTCAGATTAGCTGCAATCATTTTTTACAACTCCAGCACCCAATTACAAACAGAATCAACTATATACCAATAAAATTAGTTTTAAATTTTTAAAATTAAAAAAATAACCCCACAGACACACAAAACAAGGTTCTACTGTATAGCATAGGGAACTCTACTCAATATCTTATAATATACCATAATGGAAAAGAAGATGAAAAAACATATATATATATATATATATATATACACACACACACATACATATATAATTTTTTTCACATGCCCACATTGAGCTGTCAGATAATCAAAATGAGATAAGAATTAGCCAATTATCAACTGACATAAATCCATCAATGGGGTCCTTATTATTGTTTAATATGGTCAGCATTTAAAGGTATTCGTTATTTGAAAATTGTTTATAAGTGACAACAATTGTGAGTAAATTCAATTAGCTCTTATTGACTTTAGAGGTATCTTATCATTCTCACAAGCTCTGCTAAGAGTCTTGTTCAAGCAACTGCTGCCAACTTCTTAAATCGAGCCTCTCTGAGCTTGTTTTTTTTGCTGAACTGCATTGCGTGGGGCTTCCCAGGTGGCGCTAGTGGGTAAAGAACCCACCTGCCAATGCAGGAGACATGAGAGACTCGGGTTTGATCCCTGGGTGGGGAAGATCCCCTGGAGGAGGGCATGGCAACCCACCCCAGTGTTCTTGCCTGGAGAATCCTGTGGACAGAGCAGCCTGGCAGGTTACACTCCATGGGGTTTCAAAGAGTGGGACACAACTGAAGCGACTTAGCATACACACTGTTGCTTGACTCTCTTGATGCCCTAAGATAAAGCATATAGTGAGATAAACAGGAAAACAACCACACTCATCTGCTTGATATCCACTAAGCAATCATCAGACCCAGTAAGATGAAGCAGAAATTTGACTATGGAATATTTTATGTTTCAGAATCCTGTGATTAGCAACAAAGCAGAAAATTTACCCCTTTTTCACACCTATATTTCTTAGTCTTTTTTTTTTTTTAAAGGGAGAATAGCAGTAGGTTTATTCTGTTTTGTTTCAAAGCACATCTGATACAGTGTCAACAATGGTCACCATGAAAAATGTTCTTAAGTTTCGAGATGATTAGTGTTATGCAATTTTTATTTTTAAAAAAATCCATCCTGTTGCACTTTTAATGACGTTTGTAAAGTTTGGCCTTTTATCTTTCTTCAGTTACTGAGTTGAACAAGACTTCTTTATTTAAAAATTGAGATTATAAATAAAAACTAAAACTCACTTTGAAATATAATAAAGTTCTATCTCATGTTGTAATTATTAACATTTTTAGTATTTAGATTGATGTTTCTTAAAGAGTCCTCAGGGGAATCTCATTTGATAAGATGTCTCTTGAGTAATTTTTTTTGTGATGAAATAAATAGAATTGTTGTGTTGGACAAGACTCTTGAGGATCCCTTGGACAGCAAGATCAAACTAGTCAACCGTAAAGGAAATCAACATTGAATATTCATTGAAAGGACTGAGGCTGAAGCTTCAAACCTTTGGATACCTGATACAAAAAGCTGACTCATTAGAAAAGTCCCTGATGCTGGGAAAATTGAGGGCAAGAAGAGAAGGGGCAACAGTGCATGAGATGGTTAGATTGCATCATCAAAACAGTGGACATGAGCAAACTCCAGGCAATAATGAAGGCCAGGGAAGCTTTGCATGCAGCAGTCCATGGGGTCACAAAGCGTCAGACAAGACTTAGTAACTGAATAACACCAAAATAGAAGGGAAATTCTACCTTCTCTTGGATTTACTTATTACTTAGCACAGGAGAAATGTAACCCCCTGAGAATTCTTACAGGAAGGAAACTGGTCTGAATTTGCATAAACTGAATTTGTATAAAATTTTAATTTAGTATCTATTTAGATATTTAGATACTGATTCAAACTTTATGTTCCCCAAACAGGAATTGTACTACTCTTTTAAGATTCCTACCAGAGTCCCATGGGCCCATAATAAGTTGTCTTAGGCAATATCTTGATTCCATAAGTCACCTTTATCCTAGATTAGTAAAAAGGGAATTGTAATGCCAAAGCGTGTGAAAATATGATAGTCAATATCCCACATCATAGATCATATCAGATTTAGACACCTGAGACCTACAATAGCCAGGATAAATCTAATTCTTCATAGAGTTTTTTTTTCTTTTTAGTAATGTGTATGTTTCAGTCCCCACAGTAAATCTGATATGGTCCCCAGGCTAATTCAGCTTTGCTCTCATCACCTTATGTTATTGACCAGGGTTCTAGGACTTCTTAATCCACAGACATGGATAAGAAACCAGGTGAGAAACTCTAGCAAGGCTTTACTGGGACTTGTGCTACATCAGGAGGGAAAACAAGCAATGGATACCCTTGCTTGCTCCCCAAGGAGACAGGGTCCCTTAAATAGAGTGAGGGTAGGAATGGGTCCAAGGGTTGGGCCTGAGGGTGGCTTGAGTGGTCTTCCCACCTGCTTGGTGGTGCATGTGGTTTTGCTCCTGACACCTCTGAAGTGGCAGTTATGTTTTTGTTCTCGTTGGGTTTTGTTCACAATTTGCCCCAGCTGTGTGTACCTGCAGTTGTTTGTGTACGTGCAGTTGTTTTTAGTCCATTGTAGTTTCTTTGTATTTTGTTTTTGGAGGAGACCTTTATCTAGGTGCAGGTGGAATCAAATGAAAATCAGAGTCGTTGTTGCCACTCTCATGTAAATATAGTTCACTTTATCCTTAATCTGAAACATTTGAGGGCTCACTTACATCCCCATTGCCCAAGGAGGAGAAAGAATGCTTTCATACCCCAATTCTAACCCCAGGGTTCACTGAAGCACTATTTAGAATAGCCAGGATATGGAAGCAACCTAAAGGTCCATGGACAGAGGAATGGATGAAGATGTGGTACATATATATACAATGGAATAATACTCAGCCATAAAAAGGAATAAAATTGGGTCATTTGTAGAGATGTGGATGGACCTAGAGTCTGTCATACAGAGTGAAGTAAGTCAGAAAGAGAAAAGAAAATACAGATATTAATGCATATGTGTAGAATGTACAAAAATGCTATAGATGACCCTATTTGCAGGGCAGGAATAGAGACAAAGATATAGAGAACAGATATGAAGACAGGGAGGGGGAAAGAAGGATGGAATGAATTAGGAGGTTAGGATTGACCTACATGCACCACCATATGTAAAACAGACAGCTAGTGGGAAGCTGCTGTTTAGCACTGGGAGCTCAGCTCAGTGTTCTGTGATGATCTGCAGGGCTTGAGTGGGCAGTGGAGCAGGAGGTAGGAGCGGGAGGGGATATGTATACATACGGCTGATTCACTCCGTTGTAGAGCAAAAACCAACACAACAGTGAAAAGTGACTGTACCTCAACAACAACAACAAAAAAGAAGCAAAGCCCGTAACTTCCTAAAGTCATTGAATCCCTCATGAGCACTTCATCCTGATTTCAGTTCAGTTCAGTTCAGTTGCTCAGTCGTGTCCGACTCTTTGCAACCCCATGAATTGCAGCACGCCAGGCCTCCCAGTCCATCACCAACTCCCGGAGTTTACCCAAACTCATGTCCATCGAGTCAGTGATGCCATCCAGCCATCTCATCCTCTGTCATCCCCTTCTCCTCCTGCCCCCAATCCCTCCCAGCATGAGGGTCTTTTCCAATGAGTCAACTCTTCACATGAGGTGGCCAAAGTATTGGAGTTTCAGTCTCAGCGTCAGTCCTTCCAATGAATACCTAGGACTAGTCTCCTTTAGGATGGCCTGGTTGGATCTCCTTGCAGTCCAAGAAACTCTCAAGAGTCTTCTCCAACACTTTAAAAGCATCAATTCTTCGGCGCTCAGCTTTCTTCACAGTCCATCTCTCCCATCCATACATGACCACAGGAAAAACCATAGCCTTAACCAGACGGACCTTTGTTGGCAAAGTAGTGTCTCTGTTTTGAATATGCTATCTAGGTTGGTTATAACTTTCCTTCCAAGGAGTAAGCGTCTTTTAATTTCATGGCTGCAATCAACATCTGCAGTGATTTTGGAGCCCCCCCCCAAAAAAGTCTGACACTGTTTCCACTGTTTCCCCATCTATTTCCCATGAAGTGATGGGACCAGATGCCATGATCTTCGTTTTCTGAATGTTGAGCTTTAAGCCAACTTTTTCACTGTCCACTTTCACTTTCATCAAGAGGCTTTTGGGTTCCTCTTCACTTTCTGCCATAAGGGTGGTGTCATCTGCATATCTGAGGTTATTGATATTTCTCCCAGCAATCTTGATTCCAGCTTGTGTTTCTTCCAGCCCAGCATTTCTCATGATGTACTCTGCATATAAGTTAAATAAGCAGGGTGACAATATACAGCCTTGACATACTCCTTTTCCTAGTTGGAACCAGTCTGTTGTTCCATGTCCAGTTCTGACTGTGGCTTCCTGTCCTGGTTTAGAGGGAAGTAAAATATCTCAGTTGTTGTGCTTCCCAGTTGTCTCAGTGGTAAAGAATCCACCTACTAATACAGGAGATGATGGAGCCCTGGGTTCTATCCCTGGGTTGAGAAGATCCCCTGGAGAAGGAAATGGCCACCCACTTCAGTATTCTTGCCTGGAGAATTCCATAGACAGAGGAACCTGGAGGGCTATGGTCCATGGGATTGCCAAAGGTCAGACATGACTGAGCTCTAACACAACAACTAACAAAACTATCCTGGTTAGCATAAAAACCTCTTCAACAGGGACCCCTTCAACAGCTTTGCTGAGAAATCACTTCTTTGATGAAGTAAAACCCACAAAAGCACACACACACACACAATCAAAATTTCTTCAGAACTATCCTTCTTGTTTGAAAATTGAATATAAGAACAACAATAAAAAGGGGTTGCAAATTATAATATACTCTCAAAATTACAGGTCAGTTACACCCATCTGAGAGGTCTTTTTTTTTTTTTTTTTTCCCTTTCCATCCTTCTCTCTGTCTCTCCCCAGCACGACTTTCCTTTTCTTTTATTATTGTTCAGGTAGCACTGTGGATAAAGACATCAGGAAAAAAACACCAGTGCTCAAGACACTTTGATGGCCTTTTCACTGTGTAATTATACTTGCTCTCGATAACACTAAAAGCGTCGCTTATTGGTGGTGGCAGAAAGACCTTCTTTTTCAGAGGTAGATGGATTGTTTCTGTGGGCCTTGATGGTCTTCAAATTATCTGAGCGCAGAAAAGAGAGCAGAGTGGATTTTATTTTAACTCATTTTATTTCTGAATTTATTTTCCAGTGGCTGGGAGGTGGTGGCTGGCCCCAGCAGTCAAGTCAATTGTTATCTGTGGGACTTGATTGCGTTTGGACCCGGTCGCTCATTTTGAGCAAGGCACAGTTAATGAGGAGAGAAATGAAAAGTGCATTGAGACCCAGTGTGTTTGTGGTAATTTGTGACACATTTACTCCCCGGTTCTTTGTTTATTCCTCCCCTTCTGTGCAGGTTCTCCAGAAAAAGGAGCAGATAAGCGAATTCACTGGTAGACAGTTAAGGATGTGGTAGGTAATGAATCTCTCTCTGTATCTCTGACTCTATTGTTGGCAGTAATTGGGGCACCGTTCATCTCTACAGTAAAATGCCAGGAGAGCTCATCTTAAAGAAACATCTTTTTTCCCCCCATTATTTCACAACATATTTTTCATTGACACTGCTAGTTTCCATTTTCACTACGTCTTTTTTTTGTTGTTGTTGTTTTTTTTTTGGTGTGCTCTTTGCCACTTTTCTAAATAATAGTCCATTAAACAGTTCACAGTGTGTGTTCTGTAGAAATGTAAAAAAGTGATTGGATGGTACTAATTAAGGAGAGATTTTGTTTCCACTCACTGCAGATCAATGGTGGGTTACATTAAAGCTGCATTTTGTGATGAGTTTAACACAAAAGAACAGCTGTGCTAAATACATATTTCAAGACATCCAGGTAGGTCACATAAACATTGCTTTCTTTGAAAAGTTTATGTGTTCCCTCTATAAATTCTACTTGCAGAACTGTGGGGAGACACAAAGGCTAATTATTCACTACCATTATTATTAATTTGAGTAGAAACTGTTAAGGATAAAACTGGGATAACTTCAGTTACTGCTAGTTCTTACTGTGAGTCTTTCAGTGTATTGGTTCCGCTATGATATTTTTCCAGTCTGATTGTTAACAAAATGTCCGATTGAATCAGATTTTCTCTTTTCTTTCTTTTTTTTTTTTAAATAATAATTTTGAGTTGGAGAGTTCAGTTCAGTCGCTTAGTCATGTCCAACTCTTTGCAATCCCATGGACTGCAGAAAGCCAGGCTTCCCTGTGCATCACCAACTTCCTGAGCCTACTCAAACTCCTGTCCATTGAGTCAGTGATGCCATCCAACCATCTCATCCTCTGCCATCCCCTTCTCCTCCTGCCCTCAATCTTTCCCAGTATCAGGGTCTTTTCAAATGAGTCAGCTCGTCACATCAGGTGGCCAAAGTATTGGAGTTTCAGCTTCAGCATCAGTCCTTCCAGTGAACACCCAGGACTGATCTCCTTTAGAATGGACTGGTTGGATCTCCTTGCAGTCCAAGGGACTCTCAAGAGTCTTCTCCAACACCACAGTCCAAAAGCATCAATTCTTCAGTGCTCAGCCTTCTTCACAGTCCAACTCTCACATCCATACATGACTACTGGAAAAACCATAGCTTCGACTAGATGGACCTTTGTTGGCAAAGTAATGTCTCTGCTTTTTAATATGCTGTCTAGTTTGTTCACAGCTTTTCTTCCAAGGAGCAAATGTCTTTTAATTTCATGGCTGCAGTCACCATCTGCAGTGATTTTGGAGCCCCCCAAAATAAAGTCTGACACTGTTTCCCCTGTTTCCCCATCTATTTGCCATGAAGTGATGGGACCGGATGCCATTGAAGAGGAGCAGTGTCAATGAGTTTTCGTGGTTTAACTACAACTGTCCTCATGATTTTTATCTTTACTATGCAGTAGGATTTATTTGTTCCCAAGGAATGTCGTTTTCCTCTACACAAGTTTAAGGAAATGCCATTCAGCTCTGTGAGTAACCATGAACATTCATTAAAGAGTTATCATCAACTCTGAGAGACTCAAGTACCTGGATTAACAGAATTAGAGAGCAGAGGAAGAGAAATTACCTAAATCATTCACATAACAGTTTAGCCTGCAGGGACTTCACTTCTGACTATACATGTGCAACTCAGATTTATACACATTTCTTTCAGTAAATGCTATTTTTAATAGAAGCATATTCTTTGTGCTACTTTTTTTTTTTTTTAACATTTACATATACACAATAGATGTGCGCTTAGTTGCTAAGTCAGGTCTGACTCTTTTGTGACTCCATGGACTGTAGCCAGCCAAGTTGTCCATGGGTTTCCCAGGCAAGAATACTGAAGCGGGTTGCCATTTCCTTCTCCAGGGCAGCTTTCCAGTTCAGGGTTCAAACGCACGTCTCCTGTGGTTCCTGCATTGCAGGAGGATTCTTTACCACTGAGCCGTCCGGGAAACCCTCATACCATAGATACTTTACAGCAACTTTCTGCTCCAGCTTTAGTGTCCCTCGTCTGCAACAATGTCTACTGCAGTTACGGGTTTACCTCATGAGATACTCTCATAAGTAGGATGTAGCTATAACAATGATTTTTGTCAAACATGATCTCTGCTAAGCTTTGGGCATGACAGGTTGGACCTTCAAACCTGAATGAGGCTGATTAAAAGGCTTGCAAGGGAGGAGGACTCCAGGATGACTTTCCTGATTCCACACCTGACTTGCTGGATGACTTGGGACCAATAACCCTGCATCTCTGTCCAGTCATCAATAGGACTCTGCTTAATGGGAATGAGGGTTACATGGCAACCCCAGTATGCAACTGGCTTCAAAGGGTCCCATCTCTTGAGGAAGAGGCAAGCCAGGTTGTACAGACAGAGAATCGGATGGCAAAAGGGCAAATTTCTTTTAGGGAATTGGATGGGGAAAAGGCAAATTTATTGCAACCCAGACAGAAAGCTTAGGAGGCTACGGTTGGTTACAGAGCTCAGCTTTTCAGAGGAGACCACAGAATTCATATTGGTTTTGAATTCAAGGAAATAGTCTTTCACCTTTTTATTTGTATTCCAGGGCAATAAGATGAGAAGGAAATGAAAGTCCCAAGGGTGATGTGAATGACATTGTGTTTGTGTAGGTATATCTATGTGTATTTTTATGTAGTGGGCTTCCCTGGAGGCTCAGATGGTAAAGAACCTGCCTGCAATGCAGGAGACCCGAGTTTGATCCCTGGGGAAGGGAATGGCTTCTCACTCCAGTATTCTGCCTGGAGAACTCCATGGACAGAGGAGCCTGCTGGGCGGCTCAGTGATAGAGTCCGCCTGCCAGTGCAGGAGAGGCTGGTTCGATCCCTTTGTTGGGAAGATCTCCTGGAGAAGCAGATGGCAACCCTCTCCAGGACTTTTGCCTGGGAAATCCCATGGACAGAGGAGCCTGGTGGGCCATAGTCCATGGGTCACAAAACAGCTGGATATGGCTAAGTGACTAAATTACATTTTTATGTATATTTTCCCACATCGATTATGTTATTTTCCTTTACCACCCAGATATGTGAACTCTGCATCTCAGTTACCTTATTTATAAAATCAGAATAGGGCTCTCCTTACCTAAGACTCCTCATGAAAGCTTAAAGAATCCAGAAATAGTGTTTGGGGAAGCCCTTTAGAAAATAGAGATCACTGGTAAGTTACTGTTGTCAGTGTGTCATGGCATGGCTGTGGTGGAAACTGGCACTGATCATACAGGAGACAATCAAATTGATTTTAATTGCTTCTTTCAACAAATATGTATTGAGCACTTTCTATAAGCAGGCAGTGTTTTTGGCTCTTGGAACATAGCAAACAGATGCACAAAGCAAGCAAAATGTCTTACCCTCGGGGAATTTATGTTTGAACACATGTCCCTGCTTGTAAGGTCACCTTGTTCCTTCAAGAGGCAGAAAATGGTCTTGTTTTGGTGTGTGTGTATGTGTGGTGTATTTTTGTGCATTTGTGTTTTTCTATTTAAAAAGCGAACAAGCACAGGAAAACGTCAGCCTTTTTCCAACTCTAAAATATGAGTGAGCGGTAATAAGTGAAATGCACATTAAATCATATCAGAAACTCTGAGGTCCAGAATTAACTGCTCTTGATTCTATGTTCCTATGAGATGTCATCATAAATTCTACGTCCTTCCTTCTTTTCTGACCCCTGCTGAACATGGGGTATACACTGTACACCTCCATGAGGCATACATGGGGTGGTGAGCTCTCTGATGGACTAGAATAGGAGGTTGGAGCATCTCTTCTCTTCAGCTCAGGGAATCTAGAAACTGACACAAGATTGTACATCAAAAAGGGCTCTGGGTCCAGCGGTAGGAGTTAAAGGCTAAGATAGGAATGTGAGGGCCTAGGAGCCCTGGGGAGGGGATGGAGAGTCTCTACAGACAACAGAGTTATCCATCACTAGGTACTGCTTTCCCACCAGTTGGCTGGGGATTATTTGGATATTGTTATTAATATTGGGGCTCAACAAATGATTAATGATTTCCAGAAGGGAGATGAGAATTGTCATGCAAGAGAAGTAGAAACGCCACAAATACCACGTGGAAAAATCTAGAATGGAGTATAAGTTCTAATCTTTGCTCTTTAAGTCACTAGAGCAGGTTACTTAAGACTCTTGACTTTTGTTATCCTGATCTTTACAGAGGGACAAACATGTCCAACATATAAGATAGCTATCACATAGACTGGATGTCTGTGCTTCTCCAATGTGTTTTATAAAGTTGCAGCCAACACTGAACCATTGCTTCCAGGGGAAATACTAGGATCCTGTGAGCTCCTGTTCACAACATTTTCACCAACTTTGTTTTATGTGTGTTTTGTTTAAAGATACTTATTTAATACATAGCACTGAGTCGTAAACATCGAGCTCACATCCAGCAGCACCCTAACTCATGACTGAAGGAAGCTTACATAAGGTGTATTTTTTTTTGTCTATTGTACATCCTAGTTATTTCATGCTTCTGAACACTAGAAAGTACTTCAGTTCTGCATTTAGGAGGTTTTTTGAAAGGGTGAAATCACCAGTAACAATCACAAGAGTGAAAAAAACAAAGCACTAAATACAGGAAGAGAAGGAACCTTGTTTACTGTATGAGGTCAAAAACCAACAATCAAAACATCTCTTGTTCTTCCTCAGCTGGGAATACATGTTTACGGTAGCTCAAAATTTTTACTGCTTTGTACATATTTGCATGTGATCCTGAAAGTACAGGTGTCCAGTATTGATTTTGGAATTACAAATATTTTGGCAAGTAGACTAATTTGCAAATATGAAATCTATAAGGAATGAGGATTGATGTTTGTTTTAAATAATATTTTATTTGCTGTTATGATCCTTAATAGCAAAAAATGTTACAAGAAAAGAAATATAAAATAGGAGTATAATGTTGTTTACATTTATTTATTCACACGTCACTCAAAAATATTATTCCTGAATTTAATACTCATTTTTTCTAGTTTTAATTGTTAATCTATTTCTTTAGTTGTCTAAGAAACCTCAATAATAACTCACAATTTTAAGAGCTGTCATAAATTATTGCAGAAGTCTCTCTTGCAATTATAATTATACCTTTATATTTCAGCAAAATTTTACCAACTAAAACACATACAGAAAAATGTTCTCCTTTTTTTCTGATTTTCCAGGAGAATCTAAGTGGCATGTCTTGTTTTTATATCAGATGTTATGCTAAGTAGGAGATATGATAACCTATGTCAAATATAGGACCACAAGATCATTCACAGTATAAAATTCAGGGGAGCCTAAAATAAAGGCCTTTTAAAGGCAATGGGAAAGTTCAAAGCCAAATTAGAGGGATTAACCTAGTGCTAAGTAGAAGTCAAACTTCAATGCATCCTCATCAAAATGCTGAGCCTCCTGATTCTCATCCATTCTTCACTCCTTCATACCTCTTCTGCCCTGCCTCAGCCCTACCCTTCTGTACAAAGAGATCCATAATTGTATTCTATTACTAGCCAAGATCTGACAATTTAAAGTTCATTCTTGCATGAGGAGTCCTTTGTAAATTAAACAGTTCCTCATCAACTAAAAATGATTTAGATAGATCTTTGCCTTAAAGCTAGAGACAAGGCAAACTTCTGAATGCATATCATAGGAATCTGTGGGATTTGTTCCACTTCTTTCTACTGAGTGAAATGTGGAGTTTCCACTCAGTAGGAGACTGTGAAACATGGAGGCTAGGCTCACACACTCTGGAGTCAGTGTCTGAAGCTGTATTCTGGCTCCATCACTTCCTAGCTGGGCAGTCCTGGGCAAGTCACTGCATCCCTGTGTGCCCCAGTTCCTCACCCATCAATGGAGACATCAACAGTCCCCATTTTGCTCGCTGTGAAGAATATATGAGTTAATATATGGAAAGGGAATCTGGAATGTAATAAGCACTCAGTAATTCTCAGCCATCATTTTATCACATCACTAATTCCCTTGTGGCTTCTTCTATCATCTCCATAATCAGCATCATTCCTAGAACACCATGCCAGACTCAGATGAAAGCAGTATTGAAGCTGAATCAGGCAGAGCTTCAGGTGAAGTGGAGAAGAAATAGCTTTATTGCTCTGCCAGGCAAAGGGGGCCATAGCAGGCTAATGCCCTCAAAAGGGAGGGGATAGTGTGGAGTTTTATATCAATGGTTCAAAGAGGGTGTGGTCAGCTTATGGACATTCTTCTGACTGGTGGATGGTGAGGTAACTGAGAGTCATCATCATCTACCTTTTGGGTCCAACCAGTCTGGGGTCTACCTATTTGTGAGCAGCATGCAGTTAAGGTCTCCCAAGTGGTAGGAGTTTTAATATCTGCAAAACAACTCAAAAATATAGCTAGGTATATCTCTGCCCCAAGGCTGCACCATTTTTTTTCTTTTATAATTAATTTTTATTGAGGTATATTAGATTTATAATATTACATAAGTTTCAGGTGTACAACAGTGATTCATAGCATTTAAAGGTTAACTCTAATTATAGTTATTATAAAATATTGCCCATATTCCCTGTGCTGTAATATCCTTGTAGTTTATTTATTTTATTTTTAACTAATTTTTATTGAAGTATAGTTGCTTTACAATTTTGTGCTGGTTTCTACTATACACGCGAAATGAATCAACCATACATATACATGGATCCCTTCTGTTTTGGACTTCCTTCCATTCAGGTCACCACAGTGCATTCCGGAGAGTTCTCTGCTGTGCAGTTCTCACTAGTTATCTATTTTATACATGGTATCAGTAGTGTGTATGTGTCAACCCCAATCTCTCAATTCCTCCCAATCCCAGAGAAAATCAGTAATTCAAAAAGATACATGTATCTCAATGTTCATAGCAGCACTATTTACAATAAATAGCCAGGGCATGGAAGCAATCTAAATGTCTGTCAACAGAGAAATGGATTAAGAAGTTGTGGGATACATATATATGATGGCCTATTACTCAGTCATTAAAAGAAATGAAACTGAGTCATTTGCAGAGATGTGCGTGGACCTGGAGAGTGTCATATCAAGTTAACTAAGTCAGAAAGAGAACAACAAATATATATTAACACATATATGCACTGTAGTTTCTTGACTGCTTCTCCCTTGTCTCTGCATCCCTTCCCTTCCCTAATTAGCAGCTGTTTATATCTCCCCATTGGAACTCTGGGAAGGTCATGGGGCTGAATGAAGCCTATTTCCTATAATCAAGAAATGGCAGACACAGAGAGGCTTTCCTGTCCAGGAGCCTCACAGAGTCCTGCTCAGTATCAGTGTTACAAATCATTTTGAATTCCCCATGTCTCACTGAACATTTTAGTTTGGGTTCAGTTATGTCATGTAACAAAAGTAATAAGATAGTCATTCTTATGATTGAGTTGCATTTTGTGACCCCATCTTAATTGAGCAAAGAAAAGATTCTCTTACTGGCGTTAAAGGTGCTGTGTTGCAAGCAAGTCAAATAGGAATGATACAAGGGCAGCCTCTCAGTTGCTTAGAAAGATTCCCAGATAACAGACAAGGGGGAAGCCGAAACCTTAGTTCTCCTACTGCAAGAAACTGTATTTATTGAATAACCTGAATGAGTGTAGGAAAAGGCCTTGAGTTTCAGATAACTCAGTTCTGTAGTCATCTTGATTTCAGACTACTGTGACCTTGAGCAGAGAATCCAGCTAGGCTGTGCTTGGATTTCTGATCTCTAGAAACTGTAGGATTAAAAAATAGCAGCTGTTCTAAGCCACTAAGTTTATGGTCATTCATTAGACAACATAGAAATCTAATCCAATAGCCTGAAACGAGCTGCAAAGAGTCAGACATGACTGAGCATCAACACAATAACCTGAAAACTGGGAGGGGATTTTTAACGACAACGCCGTGACACTTGGAAAAGATTGTCTATAGACGCAGTCGGGCTTCCCAGGTGGCGCTGTAGAAAAGAATCCATCTGCCAATGCAGGAGTCACAAGAGAAAAGTGTTCAATCCCTGGACCAGGAAGATCCTTGGAGGAGGAAATGGCAATCCATTCCAGTATTCTAGCCTGGAGAAACCATGGACAGAGGAGCCTGCCAGGCTTCAATCCATGGGTTCCCTAAAAGTCAGACACAACTGAGCACATAGACACAGTCAACATATAGGAAGCCTTGCTGTTCAGGACATGGTACATGCCGGTGGAAACAATGGAAACAGTGACAGACTTTATCTTCTCGGGCTCCAAAATCACTTGTGGATGGTGACTTCAAACATGAAATTAAAAGGAGGAAAAGAGGCCAACAGAGGATGAGATGGTTGGATGGTATCACTGTCTCAATGGACCCGAGTTTGAGCAAGCTCTGGGAGATGGTGAAGGACAGGGAAGCCCGGCAAGCAGAAGTCCATGGGATCACAAAGAGTCAAACATGACTAAGCAACTGAACAACACAACATGCTGGCAGCAATACATCCTTTTTCTTATCTGGAGACTTCAACTTGAGGTCTTATGGCCTACTCTTCAATCTCAAAGGTGTCTTTGAGGGGAAATCCTGTGTATTTCCCTTACTCATCTTGATGGCTATGTCAGCTGACCAAATTAGACATCACTCTTGGACAGGACCTACATATATATTTTGGTATCTTGAGCCATAGAGGAGAATTTAACACAATGGCTAATGTATCACCATTATCACATTCATCTTATATACAACATATACACTATTGATTTCAAAGAGAATGAATAGGCTGTTGGCAAGACAAACGTCCATGGAGACAAATGACAATCTTTCTGCCTTCCCTTTGTGTTCATGCAAAGGAGGAAGGCATGGCTTCTCATTGTTTGCAAATGCTCTCTGCACTTCCTTGTCAAAACAATCTGCTGCAATTTGGATAAAGGACAGTTTTGAAATGCTTCCCAACTTCACATTTTCAAGGGTAATATTTTCTTTTGAGTTGACAGACAAAGCCTTCAACTGACAAATGAATGTGCTCAAGAGATTGTGTCAATGGCTAATCCAATTAAGAATCTTTGAGTTGTTCCGTTATCTCTGCTGTGAATGGGATGAGCTATAGATTGTGGAGAACTGAATGTAATGTTTACTTTTCCCTTAAATATTTATTAATCTTTTTTGTATTTAACTTTAGGGAAATTATAACTTCCAACTATTGTCCTTATCTTTAGAATGAAGACACTAACAATAGGAGAACAATCCTACCCCGAATCTGCTTTTTAATATTTTAGTTTTTCTTTGGTTATCATTTTACTAAACCAGCAGATAGAAACAAAAAAGAATCACATGAATAGGACCAACCAAGTGTTCTGTTCCTCTCACGTATGTGTGTGTGTGTGTGTGCACGCGCGCACGTGCGTGTGTGTATGATTTGATTAGAGATACACCTGTCAGTAAAGCACCAAGTCATTGTTGTTGTTGTTTAGCACTAAGTGTGTCCAACTCTTTTGTGATCCCATGGACTGTAGCCCCCCAAGCTCCTCTGTCCACGGGATTTCCTATGCAAGAGTAGTGGAGTGGGTTGCCATTTCCTCTCCAGGGATCAAACCTGCATCTCCTCTGCTGGCTGGCAGGTTCTTTACAGATGAGCCACCCGGGAAGCCCATCAATCCATCATGCTAACTCAATTTCCAACCAGTTATTTTGGGATTCACTAGACAAAGCTACCAAGTATGTGGCATGTATGATATAATCTTAGACCTTCAGAAACATTGCGAGAATAACAATGATTATTCTGGAATAAAAACACTATTTGAAATCCTTTCGGAAACAAAGACTTTAGTGGAGGATGGGAACATAACGATGGTGAGGACTTGTTACCCTTCATCCTTAGGATGGGGGGGGGTTTGCTTTCTTGTTGCTACATGCTAGTCTATGTGCAAAGAAAGGGAGAGGTAAGGCACTATCTTATCATCTTACATTTGATTTTTTGTTTGGCATGGAGAATTCTAATCCTCAGATTTGTGACCTCACTTTCTTTCTTAAGAGTTATTTTCCTGATTTACAAAAGGTTTCAAACTGCCTCCCATCTTTCCAGTAAATACCAAAGTGAGAATGTGAATGCAGCGTAAGAATGTCAGAAGCCTGATGAATATCTGGACATCTCCTAAGGGCAGCAGGGCAGCTCCGCATCTTGCCTGAGAACTTCCAAACTGGATTACTGTGTCCAGTTCTGCAGCAAATTCAGCCCATGTTATGGAAAAGGTGTTCCTCTATATTCATCTAAAATCCCGTTTTTATATTCTTAATTCTAACTCATAAGATGTTACAACACAAAAAAACAAATTCCAGTGAAAACGTTTTCCTTTATTAAGTGGTTCCTCCTTGCAGGAGACATAAGAGACGAGAGCTCAATCCCTGGATCTGGAAGATGCCCTGGAGAAGGAAATGACAACCCACTCTAGTATTCTTGCCTGGAAAATTCCATGGACAGGGGAGCCTAGCGGGCTACAGTCCATGGGATTGCAAAGAGTTGGACATGACTGAAGTGACTTAGCATACATCCACACCATGAGGAGAGCACGGCTGTGATAATTCTTTTCTCCTAGTCGCTTGGTTATCATAAACCTGGCCATTCTTTCCTTTACATCCCTAAAGCTTTGCCTGTGTGATTATCATAACTCCCTTTTCTGTGGGATTATGTGTAATTAGGTTTTCAATCAATCTGACTAATTAAATCGAAGCACTGTCTGTGGGCTAGATCAGGAGACTAGAAATCTGGGTTTCCCAGTATTATCACAGTTCACTAAGTAGATACAGCAGGTGGCTGTTGTTGTTCAGTTGCTAAGTTGTGTCTGACTCTGTGACCCTATGGACTGTAGCCCGCCAGGTTCCTCTGTCCGTGGAATTCTCTAGGCAGGAATACTGGAGTGGGTTGCCATGTCCTTCTCCAGGGGATCTTCCCAACTCAGGGATCCAACCCATGTCTCCTGCATTGGCAGGCAGATTCTTTCATTGCTGAGCCACCGGGGAAGCCCCAGACACAGGATTGGGGCTACATTAAATTTGTTAGTAAAATCTTTGACTTTCTCGTAGTTCTCCATTAGGCATGAATTAAGTATTGCTTGGGAAAACACCCTTTGCTATATCAATGTTTCCGGCTTTGGACCAAATACAAAATAATAACTCGCTTCTAGGTAGTTCCTTAGCAACACTGTAGCCCAACCTTCTGACTTTTTGTAAAGAAACTGAGGTGCATGAGGGAAAAGGGTGTACTGATCCCAGAAGGAGCTGGAACCACACACTTCCTTCCCAGTGCTCTCGCCACTATTTAGCACTGTCACATGTCAGGTATGGCTGCTGTTGACAGTCACAGCTGCTTATGCCACTGAGCCATTTTGTCAAAAGAGGCAATATTTCAGCAAACATGACTCTGCTCAATGGCCAGACAGTTGGCCACCACCCAGCAACTCTTATGGCGTAGGAAATGGCATCCCAATCCAGTATTCTTGCCTGGGAAATCCCATGGACAGAGGTGCCTGGTGGGCTATAGTCCATGGGGCTGCAAAGAATTGGACTCAACTAAGCACACTGTACTATCATGCATAATTAATATGTGGTTTTGGATATGTTCTTTAGTTACTTCCTTTGTGTTTTTCACACCATCCTACAATATTACAGATTCCTTGAGATGAGAGGCCCAGACTGTTATTTCTGCATTTCTAACAGAATTTAGCACTTAATACGCATTGAGTTTACATAAATTTCTATGGAGACTTGAAAAAAAGGGTGAGTTTGTTTTCAGCCACTCTTTCAATGTTCTTGCCACAGTGAAACAAGGAAATAAATACCATGAGGGGACTTCCTTGGTGGTCCAGTGGTTGAGGATCTGCCTTCCAATGAAGGGGATGCAGGTTCAATCCCAGGTCTGGGAACTAATATCCCACATTCTGTGGGGCAACTAAGCTGCCCGCATCAACTAGAAGCCAGCACACCATGGTGAAGAGCCTGCACAGCCAAAATTAAAAAATGAAAATAAAAATAGCAAATCATATCCTTCTTAAAAAAAGAAAAAACACCATGGGCTTCTGAGAAGTTTAAACTAGGCCAGTATCCAAGCACAATTCATTAAAAGCATGTATTGCTTCAAAATGAAAAACAAATGCTTTAAATGTTGAATTTTTTTTAAATTGTAGATTATGCATCCATAGTTTGAAATTAAAGCATATATTTAAAAGTTAATATAGATAGATCAATAGCTAATAAAATTTTGTAAATTGGTTTCTGGTGACCCTGGAATCGATAGTTTTGATCTAGAAATATGATATATCTCTACACTAGAAATGAAACCATTTTGCTTTTCCAAGCTAAACTAATTCTTATTCCGTCATGCTTACTGCTCACAAATGTTTCAGGGAATAATATGAATTAGAGTTCTGCTCTGCAATGTTAAATAGTAGTGAGTCCATGATGGCATGTCTTGTCATTTAATGTGTCAAGGATCAGATACTAATATTGTATTAAAACTAAGCCATGTGCACTCGGAGTCTGCTTTTCTCTTCCTTTGCAAAATGTCAGCAGAGAAGCAACAGGAAATAGCAGAATGTGGGAGACAAAAGTTCCCCATACTTAAAGGATGGCAACAAAACAAAATGAGGTTTGTTTAACTGAAACAATGAAGTGTTTAATTAAAAGAAATTCATATCTCCTGTTTATTAAGATATGCATCATGGGGATTCATTTTAGAATAAAAATTTAATATCTGCTTTGTAACTTCAGTAATACTTTCACATACTCTATTTTTCAGAATAATACTGTCTTATGGGGGAGGAGGAGAAAAATCTGCATTTATGCTTCTCTATGTACTGAGGATACGCCATTGTCTCAAATAAAATTAACAACTTCAAAAGAAATGCATCAGAAATGATGATTAATCCAGAGATATACAGGGAGGTGAGAAAGAGTATGACTCAGAACAGTCTTGAAAGCTTTAAGATTTAAATGTTCTGAAAATTTGCATTCAAACTCACAGAATAGTGACAGGCCAAGGCATTTCTAGAGAACTCTGAAGGCAGTTGGTGTCTCCGATACTGCTTTTTGGAAAAATTTAGAAGAGGAGAATAAAAAAAGTTTCTATTAAAAATAAAATTGACTTTAGGAGGAAAGAAACTGATTTTAGAATATGACATACAACCGCAGTTTTAAAATTCTATGTCGCTTGAAAAGCTCTTACCTCATGGATCCTGATGAAGCATATAAAATTACGTGGAGTGACATCTGCCTTCATGAAATAGAGTGATTTCCGAGAGAAGAACAAGACTTTGAACACAGTAAGAGACTTGCCAGTTGCCAGGAAAGAATGTTCCCCAACCTGACCATTGTTGATGGGATCTGATGTGTTCTCTTAGGAGTGGATGGTCAAAAACATTGATTCATTAGTCTGTTTAATCTTCATGGTTGCTAAGAAAGAGATTCTCCTTGACTTAAAGGCTGTCAGGCTGTCATCTCAAGAGGTTCATCCCTTGTCATTCTCTCCATCCACAATCAAAGAAAATGACACGTAGCCCTGTTATAAAGAATTAGCATAAAGAAGAAAGCCGTCTAGAAATAGAAGCTGAAATTTTCAGCTGAGGACATCTGCACTGTTATCTTCTGTTCCCACTGCGATGTTCAGGCGTTCAGATAGATATTTGCTATCCTCAATATAATGACGTCAGTTTTAAACATCTCTGTGGAAAAAAACCTTTCATGATATGGTTGGTGTTGAGTTGATGATTACAGCTTTAAGACAAATCTTAGTTTTGTAATCATGGCGTTATCATTTAGAGTTAAAATTTTGATACATAACCCAGACACATTGCAAGGAAAGTAGTGAAGAAAAAGTTTTGCTGGTGGAAAAAACAGAGAAGTGGGTAAAGTTCGACAGAGCTAACTGTTAGGCTGCTCTAAAATTAGTATCTTTGAAATGTTCAATACTGAGTTGGATGGAAATTCACATTGGTTTGCATTCTGCTCTGAAATTTCCAGATCTATTTTAACAGTTCTTCCTATGTAGTTTATTAAAAGTTCAAGGTGAAATCCACATACCTGGCAACTGAATTAATATTATGAAAATGTTTTCTGCTTTTAATGCCACCCTGCTTATTTAACTTGTATGCAGAGTATATAAGTGAAATGCCAGGCTGGATGAATTATAAGCTGCAATAAAGATTTCTGGGAGAAATATCAACAACCTCAGATATGCAAGATGATACCACTCTAATGGCAAAAAGTGAAGAAGAACAAAGGAGTCTCTTGATGGGGATGATAGTCGAGAATGAAAAAGCTGGCTTAAAACTCAACATTAAAAAAACTAAGATTATGGCATCTGGTCCCATCATTTCATGGCAAATCGATGGGGAAAAGTGGAAGCAGTGACCGATTTTATTTTCTTGGGCTCCAAAATCACTGCAGATCATGACTGCAGCCATGAAATTGAAAGACACTTGCTGCTTAGAAGAAAAGTTTTGACCAACCTAGACAGCATATTCAAAAGCAGAGACATCACTTTGCCATCACTTTGGCCATATAGTCAAAGCTATGGTGTTTCCAATAGTCAGGTATGGATATGTGAGAGTTGGACCATAAAAAAAGCTGAGCAGCGAAGAATTGATGCTTTCGAACTGTAGTGCTGGAAAGGACTCTTGAGAGTCCCTTGGACAGCAAGGAGATCAAAGCAGTTAATCCTAAAGGAAATCAACCTTGAATATTCATTGAAAGGACAGATCTGAAGCTGAAGCTCCAGTAGTTTGGCCACTTGATGCTAAGAGAAAGACTCACTGGAAAAAGACCCTGATGGTGGGGAAAATTGAGGGCAGGAAAAGAAGGGGGTGACAGAGGATGAGATGGCTAGATGGCATCACCGACTCAGTGAACATGAGTTTGAGCACACTCAGGGAGACAGTGAAGGACAAGGAAGCCTGCTGTGCTGTGGTCCATGGGGTTACAAAAAGTGGGACACGACTTAGTGACCGAACAAAAACCACCAAGGAACTCCAATCCTATCTAAACATATATTCATGGAATGAGAAAAGAGAAATCTAGGTTGAATGGCCCCAGACAGAGCTTATCCTTTCCCAAACACAGGAGAATGGGGTCTCTAGAATCAGGAACTTTTCACCCTTGAATATCTAGAGACTCTGTAGTCTCTGCCTCCATCCCTTCTCTTAGAATCTGATTTTAGCCCGTTTCCTTCAATCAACTAGAAGTGGCAGGAAGCAGCTTAAAAAATCATCCTTCCCATGGGATGGATATCTGTATTTTCACCAGAGATTAGTATTTAAGCTTAAGTGCCTTCAATGATGTTTCAAGAAATTGCTCCAAAGTGGGGTACCACTTTAGAGACATCCAGGTTTCCATGGGCTGCCTAAAATCCCCCCTAAGTGGCCACATAGAGAACTCAGAGCTGGTTAGACAATGCTACTCCAGTTACACCTGCTTGAAGGAGGTGCTATCTTTTATGAGCCAAAAAGCAGCTCCTATTCTGAGGATAATTAGCTCAAGAGCTCTTTGCAATAACTTGGCTTCTTTAAATGCCTTTGTAACTTCAATTTCCCTGACTTACAATTCACCTCCTTTGCGATACATGTTATTTGTACCTACTTCAAAAAAAAAAAAAAAAAAGTAAAGGTTGCTTTTGTCCAATTGTCACTAATAGGCTGTTGAGATCCACACAATTCATTTTCAGATGAGAATATATTAAATCTTTAATTGACCCTTGTAAGAATGGAAGGGTTTAGTGTTTTTTTTTAAAAAAGGAGTTTATGGGAGGAAGTGCCCTTTCCAACCCATTTCATGTGCTATCATTGAAGGAGGTTGATTTGCTAATTAATCTCAGAAAAGTGTGATGCTTGGAGGGTTCATAATTGTGGCAAACTTAGAGACTGTGGCAAATAATAATATTTAGAAACTATGCTAAATAATAATCATTTTTAAAAACCTATGGTCTCCTGCAGGGCAAGGACTATTGTCGCACCTACAGGAATGTATCAGGAAACAAAACAGAGAGGTACCACTGTGTAACCAAGCAGGACCATTTGGGGGCCTTCCCAGGGCAGACCCCTGCCCTGCATCCCTTGCTGAAGCTCCTCTCTGAAGTACCTGGATAATAGTATCTGATGCACATTTCCTGAACTCTTTTACAGATGTGAAAACCCCACCAAATGGTAGACTGCAGCTACTCGATGACCATAAGCACATGATCCCTGTGCCCCAATGATTCCAAGTCTCCTAGAGCACAAGGATTGACCATGCTACCTCCTGTGCCCCCACCCTTGGCACCTCACCATCAGTCAATGAGAACTGTGCATGAGCTGATCGTGTGCTCTGCTGCCACTTTCCCTCACCTGGCCTTTAGAAATGCCCGCTGACACCGTCCAAAGAGTACATGGCTTTAGAGCATGACTACCTGTTCATTTATGGGCATGCGCATGCTTGCATGCTCAGTCGCTAAATCCTTTCCAAGTCTATGTCAGCCTATGGACTGTTGCCCTCCAGGCTCCTCTGTTCATGGGATTCTCCGGGCAAGAATACTGGAGTGCGTTGCCATTTCCTCCTCCATGGGATCTTCCTGACCCAGGGATCGAACACTAGTCTCCTGTGTCTTCTGCATTGACAGGCAGATTCTTTACCACTGAGCCCTCAGGGAAGACCCTCTTGCATTGGCACCTTTACAAAACAGGCTGTACTTTCCTTCACCACAAGCCGGTGTCAGTAGCTGAGCTCCACTGGACCCAAGTTTGGTTCTGTAACAACTGCCCTTGTGATACTGACACTGTGTGGGGAAGTTGCGGTCAATTCAGTTCTAGATGCTCGGCAAGTAGAACCTTACCTGATTTAGATAGCTCTGAAACACCTAGCCCAGTAAGCTACATTTTTAGATAAATGTAGGGAAAATTTGCACAATAAAGGTTAACATCAAAAATGTGAATAAGCATTTTATATGCTTTGTGGATGAACGCATTTTGAATTTTCACCTACTTCTCTATAAAGGAATAAAATAAAAGTCATAACATCTCTATGTGTAAAGAGTTAAAGCAATAATTGGTTCTAATGCATTATTCCATTCCAGCCAATTAGCTCTTAGAATACAAAATCAAGTATTTCTCTCATAGTGAAATTTTATATGCTCTGTGATAACTGGACAAGAATTTTAAATAAATCATGCCTCGACTGCATCCTCTGCTGTTTCCTATAGTTTTATTAAAGATTTAACCATGACCAAGGACCATATTGACAAAGTACAACTTTTCTTTATGCTTTAATTGATCCAGGTTCTATTAAAAGAAAACTGACATAAATATGCTTCATGTTAACATTACATTATGTGCAGTTACTTTGAAAACGTATCTTGAAAAAAAATAATAATGGAGTAAAATATATAGCTGCCAGAGATAAGAGGAACCACAATTTATGCAAGCAAAATACACACTGTGGTGGTGGTTTAGTTGCTAAGTCAAGTGGACTCTTGCAACTCCATGGACTATAGCCCACCAGGCTCCTCTGTCCAACGGATTTCCCACGCAAGAATACTGACTGGAGTGAGTTTCCATTTCCTTGTCCAGGGGATCTTCCTGACCAAGATATCAAACCGAGGTCTCCTACATTGCAGGCAGATTCTTTACTGACTGAAACACGAAGGGACACTACTATATAAAAAAGATAGATAAATATTAAGGACCTACTGTACAGCACAGGGAACTCTACTCAATACTCTGTAATGACTTACATGAGAAAAGAATCCTAAAAAGAGTGGGTATATGTGTAACTGATTCATTTTGCTGTATGGCAGAAATGAACACAACATTGTAAATCAACTATACGTCAATACAAATTTTTTAAAATGGAAACAAGGTTTATGTAGGCCTTGAGGATAAATCAACCCCCACCTCCTCCTCTCAGGTCTGCCTGCTGGGTCTGTCCTCTGGAGACCCAGCTGCAAGGTAGTTCATATTCAGACACTCTAGGTTCAACATCATTTATGTTCACTGCCAAGAGACTGCAAATCCCACATCCCCCACATCTCTCAGGCTTAAAAAATTAATTTAACACCAACAGCCAATTAATTAACTGAATTTTCTGATATTTAATGGAGAACATTCTAAGCCATTAGAATGCAGCCCTGTTCAAATTTAGGTCACAGAAAAGTTCTACAAGTATACCTGTCAAGAGAAAATCTAACCATCTTTTCACCAGATTTTACTTTACTAGTAATCAGGTTTTTCTTTTTTTAATACCACATGAAAGCTGAGAAGGCAGGGATGTGTACTAGAACGATTTCATAATTTCTATCAGCACGCAAGTCCTTATTACCACGGAGTCTTTAGAAAAAAGTTTGAATTGATAGTGTCCGTTGCTCTCTGTCCGACTCTTTGTGACCCATGTGTGGCAGGAAGGGGGACCCCTTCCAGGGCCCGAAACTGGGCTCTTGTCTAACACTTGGAAATGAATTGTCCAAGGAGACACAGGTGCTGACAAAGCAAGAGATTTTATTGGGAAAGAGCACCCGGGTGGACAGCAGTAGGGTAAGGGAACCCAGGAGAACTGCTCTGCCATGTGGCTTGCAATGTCGGGTTTCATGGTGATGGGATTAGTTTCCGGGTGGTCTTTGACCAGTCATTCTAATTCAGAGTCTTTCCTGGTGGCACACGCATCGCTCAGCCAAGATGGATGCTAGCGAGAGGGATTCTGGGAAGTGGATGGACACGCGGTGTCTCCTTTCGACCTTTCCTGAACTCTTCTGGTTGGTGGTGGCTTATTAGTTCCGTATTCCTCATCAGGATCTCCTGTCATAAAACAACTCATGCAAATAGTTACTATGGTGCCTGGCCAGGGTGGGTGGTTTCAATCAGTGTGCTTCCCCTAACACATGGACTGTAGCCCACCAGGCTTCTCTGTCCACGGGAATCTCCAGGCAAGAATACTGGAGTAAGTCACCCTTCCCTTCTCCAAGGGATTTTCCCAACCCAAGGACAAACCCAAGTCTCCCACATTGCAGGCAGATTCTTTAGCATCCGAGCCACCGGAGAAGCCCTTTAATCTACACACAAAATAAACTTCACCTTTAAAATCAGTATGAAATAATAATAATAATAAGTAGCATCATTAACTCTGAAAATAGTGTGAAGATCTGATGTTCATGTTTGTGTGTATTTGATTACAGGAAGGTACCTCGTCATCTATGACTAAAGGCAGAAAACGAATTTTCCAGCAACTATAGTTGTCAATTTTTCCCATGATGGAACTGTTAGATCTAATATTTTAGCTAGTCTCCTATTTGAGTCTGGCAAGCTCTCAAGAGCAAACAAAAATATGAAAGAAAATAGGAATTTATATCAGTGTATACAAATAAAGTGGCCTTATTTTGCAAAGCTTCAAATTTGCAGGTATTCACATATCAATTTTCATAAACACCTTGCCTCCAAAACGAGATCATTTCTCCAGTGCAAATCTAAGGCCTTTATTTTCTGAGAATGAGGAGCTCCAAGTTCCCCATTGCCATCAGAAATGTACTTTCCATCATTTCGTATTACCTGCTCAGATTTATTTAAAGATTGTTTTCAGAAATAAAACCCAAACACATCACGAGGTAAATTCACAGTAGAAAGATGCAATCAAGAGCCAAATCATTTTTAAAGATTTATCTTCATGGATATGAATGGATTACTCTAGCCCCGGGTCTCTGAAATCCTTTGGGTTAAAAGTTTGATGACAGGACTCAAAGCCGGATTTCCAAAAATGTTAATTCTCAAAGAAACTGCATTTAAGACTGTTTAAAATCATATAAGAGGTCGTTTGGGATTTATTTTCATCTTCTCCCCCTGGAAATGTAACTGAGAATATTTGCTAAGGTAAAAACTCTCCAAGACTTTCATCTCTGACTCAAAAGACCCCTTATAGAATGAAGAGGAGCAGAAGATAAACTTCATGGAAATGCAATTCCCACAGCATTTCTGTCATATTCTTCAGTGAACGGTCTATGGACCATATCAGGGTCACAGTGGCTCGGGGGGTGAAGAATCTTCCTGCAATGCAGGAGACACTAGAAATTCAGTTTCGATCTCTGGGTCAGGAAGATCCCCTGGAGAAGGAAATGGCAACCCACTCCAGTATTCTTGTCTGGGGAAATCCCAAGGAAGGAGGAGGAGCTGGGGGCTACAGTCCATGGGGTCACAAAAGAGTTGGGCATGACTGACCAACTAAGCATACATGGAGTGTATTAACTCATACGATCCTCCTATGAGCAGCCATTCATTCCAGGAAATCCAGGCCTAAGTGCCCAGGGCAACTGCAGAATCATAAACAAGGCTAGAGTCTTAAGAGGGTGGAAGACTAGGGAGACCGGATCCATTATCAAGTGGCTGGAAGAGATTTGAACAACTCCACCATTTTCAGTGAAGACCCTGAACCATACAAGTCTCTTCACGACCACAGCAAAACTTACCTGTGTGATCTGAGAACAGTATTAGCTAGAGTTGAGGTAGTGATTCTATGGCAATCAATAAATTAAATCAGCAGGTGCTGTGTCTTACACTGACACAATGTTATATGTAAATGACATTATCATTAAAGTTTTAAATACAAAGGAGAAAAGGTGAAACTTAAAGGAAGGGGAGTCAGAAAACCTGGATTCAAAGTGTGACTTGGTTACTTTTAAATGTGGACAGTTAAATCCTTTAACCGCTTCCGTCTCAATTTCTTTGTATGCCAATGGATGACACCAACACTTGCTCATAGAGGCACGATAAAAATGGTTGAAGAAATGTATGTAAAGTAGTAGCATTTATATAAATGCTTAACTCTAATGCAAAAAAGCAAAATGGCTGTCTGGGGAAGCCTTACAAATAGCTGTGAAAAGAAGAGAAGCGAAAAGCAAAGGAGAAAAGGAAAGATATAAGCACAAGAAAAGATAAGAAAGCCTTCTTCAGCGATCAATGCAAAGAAATAGAGGAAACAAACAGAATGGGAAAGACTAGAGATCTCTTCAAGAAAATTAGAAATACCAAGGAACATTTCATGCAAAGATGGGCTCGATAAATGACAGAAATGGTATGGACCTAACAGAAGCAGAAGATATTAAGACGAGGTGGCAAGAATACACAGAAGAACTGTACAAAAAAAGGGCTTCATGACCCTGATAATCACGATGGTGTGATCACTCATCTAGAGCCAGACATCCTGGAATGTGAAGTCAAGTGGGCCTTGGAAAGCATCGCTACGAACAAAGCTAGTGGAGGTGACGGAATTCCAGTTGAGCTGTTTCAAATCCTGAAAGATGATGCTGTGAAAGTGCTGCACTCAATATGCCAGAAAATTTGGAAAACTCAGCAGTGGCCACAGGACTGGAAAAGGTCACTTTTCATTCCAATCCCAAGGAAAGACAATGCCAAAGAACGCTCAAACTACAGCACAATTGCACTCATCTCACACGCTAGTAAAGTAATGCTAAAAATTCTCCAAGCCAGGCTTCAGCAATATGTGAACCATGAACTTCCTGATGTTCAAGCTGGATTTAGAAAAGGCAGAGGAACCAGAGATCAAATTGCCAACATCCACTGGATCATGGAAAAAGCAAGAGAGTTCCAGAAAAACATCTATTTCTGCTTTATTGACTATGTCAAAGCCTTGACTGTGTGGATCACAATAAACTGTGGAAATTCTGAAAGAGATGGGAATACCAGACCACCTGACCTGCCTCTTGAGAAACTTGTATGCAGGTTAGGAAGTAACAGTTAGAACTGGACATGGAACAACAGACTAGTCCCAAAGAGGAAAAGGAGTATGTCAAGGCTGTATATTGTCACCCTGCTTATTTAACTTCTATGCAGAGTACATCATGAGAAATGCTGGACTGGAAGAAACACAAGCTGGAATCAAGATTGCCGGGAGAAATATCAATAATCTCAGATATGCAGATGACACCACCCTTATGGCAGAAAGTGAAGAGGAACTAAAAAGCCTCTTGATGAAAGTGAAAGAAGAGAGTGAAAAAGTTGGCTTAAAGCTCAACATTCAGAAAACGAAGATCATGGCATCCGGTCCCATCACTTCATGGGAAATAGATGGGGAAACAGTGGAAACAGTGTTAGACTTTATTTCTTGGGGATCCAAAATCACTGCAGATGATTGCAGCCATGAAACTAAAAGATGCTTACTCCTTGGAAGAAAAGTTATGATCAACCTAGATAGCATATTCAAAAGCAGAGACATTACTTTGCCTACTATGGTCCGTCTAGTCAAGGCTATCGTTTTTCCTGTGGTCATGTATGGATGTGAGAGTTGGACTGTGAAGAAGGCTGAGCACTGAAGAATTGATGCTTTTGAACTATGGTGTTGGAGAAGACTCTTGAGAGTCCCTTGGACTGCAAGGAGATCCAACCAGTCCATTCTGAAGGAGATCAACCCTGGGATTTCTTTGGAAGGAATGATGCTAAAGCTGAAAGTCCAGTACTTTGTCCACCTGATGCGAAGAGTTGACTCATTGGAAAAGACTCTGATGCTGGGAGGGATTGGGGGCAGGAGGAGAAGGGGACGATGGAGGATGAGATGGCTGGATGGCATCACTGACTCGATGGACGTGAATCTGAGTGAACTCCAGGAGATGGTGATGGACAGGGAGGCCTGGCGTGCTGCGATTCATGGGGTTGCAAAGAGTCGGACACGACTGAGCAACTGAACTGAACTGAAAGTGGCATTTATTATGTGATAATCAGCCCGTGTTTCTATTTTTCTTTTTTAACGACACACCAGTTAGAACTTGCGCTTGCCTGGTGGCTCACATGGTAAAGAGTCCGCGTGCAATGCAGGATATCCATGTTCGACTCCTGGGTCAGGAAGGTCCTCTGGAGGAGGGCATGGCAATTCACTCCAATATTCTTGCCTGGAGAATCCCATGGACAGAGAAGCCTGGTGAGCTATAGTCCATGATGTTGCAAGAAGTCAGACATGACTGAGTGACTATCACTTTCAGTTTTAGTTCTTTCGCTAGGAATCGAACCTGCACCCTCTGCATTAAGAGGGCATCATTTTAACCACTGGATCACCAGGGAAGTCCCCTGTGTTTCTAACTAATGCATTGTATTACTATCATGGGCTTACTGTCCAGTGGCTCAATGGTAAAGAATTTGCCTGCAATGCAGGAAGTCCAGGAGACCTGGGTTGAATCCCTGGGTCAGGAAGATCCCGTAGAGATGGAATGGCTACCCTCTCCAGTATTCTTGCCCAGGAAATCTCATGGACAGAGGAGTCTGGTGGGCTACAGTCCATAGGACTGCAAAAGAGTTGGATGTGGCTGAAGTGACTAAACAACATTACTGTTTATACACTGTGAATCCCTCCAGCCCAAGACCACCAGGGGCACAGTTGTATTTGGCTAGTTGGGTTCATTACTTATGGCAGAGGGAGGGTGTGCAGGATCCAACAGGAAGCATTCTTTCTCAGCCCTCCGTTGATGGCATCCTAGCAGAAGGGTAGACTAGAGTACAGCTGAGATAAGCTGCATCTAATTGTTCAAGAGTAGTGGTCACTCATAGGAGCCAGAATAGAGGAGCGTTTGGCCATTTTTGTGGTTTAGAGAGTGTTTGGGGCTTCCCTGGTAGCTCAGCTAGTAAAGAGTCCACCTGCAGTGCAGGAGACCCTGGTTGATTGCTGAGTCAGGAAGATCTGCTGAAGAAGGGATAGGCTACCCACTCCAGTATTCTTGGGCTTTCCTGGTGGCTCAGCTGGTAAAGAATCCACCTGCATGAGATCTGGGTTCCATCCTTGGACTGGGAAGATTCCCAGAAGAAGGGAAAGGCAACCCACTCTAGTGTTCTGGCCTGGAGAATTCCAAGGATGTGCAGTCCATGGGGTCACAAAGAGTGGGACACAACTGAGTGACTTTCACTTTAAAGAGAGCATTTAAGACGATGTTGATGTTCTGACAGAATTGGGCAGTGATCTTGGTTTTGTCTTAATCTACCACAGAGTGGTCTTGTCTGATGCAGATGTTTTGTAAAACTGTTTATGTTCCCCAGGAGAATGCCAAGACATGGCTCTGAGTACTACCAGGCCAGCTCCTGGAGATCAAGGGCAGCAACAGTCCACCCTGATATAAATCTGTGTGTGTGCGCAAATGTATATACACATATCTAGAAACTTAGTGTCAAGTTCAAAATCTATTAAACTGAGTAAATTAAATTCTCAACATATTTTCATTAATAGAGATGAAATTCTTTTCATAAAAAATCTCAACCTGGCTGTTTAGAATGTGTACTTGATATACCTCCTTTCTTTTTCTATTTACTTTTAAGATTCAGTTCAGTTCAGTTCAGTTCAGTCGCTCAGTTGTGTCCGATTCTTTGCAACCCCATGAATCGCAGCACGCCAGGCCTCCCTGTCCATCACCAACTCCCAGAGTTCACTCAGACTCACGTCCATTGAGTCCGTGATGCCATCCAGCCATCTCATCCTTGGTCGTCCCCTTCTCCTCCTGCCCCCAATCTCTCCCAGAATCAGAGTCTTTTCCAATGAGTCAATTCTTCTCATGAGGTGTCCAAAGTACTGGAGCTTCAGCTTTAGCATCATTCCTTCCAAAGAAATCCCAGGGTTGATCTCCTTCAGAATGGACTGGTTGGATCTGTATAATATGGAACCAAAAAAAGTGTAATTGTCAGATAGCCGTGTGTGCGTGCTCAGTTGTGTCTGACTCTTTGTGACCCCATGGACTGTAGCCCACCAGGCTGCTCTGTACATGAGATTTCCCAAGAAAGAACTCTGGGGTAGGTTGCTATTTCCTTCTGCAAGGGATCTTCCCAACCCAGGGATCAAACCTGCAAGTCCTCTGCAGCAGGTAGGTTCTTTACCACTGAACCACCTGGGAAGCCCTTAAAATAGCTACGCACAGTATGAAAAGCATAACAAAGTGTTAAGAAAAAGTAAGCAAAAATAATAACTTTCTTCCAAAAGGGAAAAAACGTAAAACTTGTTTGAGTTGAAAAATGTCAGCAAACAATATTTATAGGGTTGGTTCTCTTGGGTTCTAAGTTTGATTACGTCTTGAACTACTCTGTCTGCCCACTGCCAACAAGAATGAAAAATTATATTTGTGGGGCAAAGAAGAAATAATTATTATTTCCAAAACATATTTATTCCAATCTGTGGCCTTGAACGATGCTGCTTAAGACACCCCAACAGATCATCCTCATTCTCAGCCATGCTTGCATTTTGCATGGAACTCTCTATGCCAAATGGTCATTTTTCTCACATTTATTTTGTTAACAGGATAAATGCCAACATTTGTCAACATCTTGTAAATGATGAGCCTTAATGAGGCAAGCTACTGTTTCACTCCTCTGAGGAATTTCATAGCAGAATAAGCAAAATACCAGGTTAAAGCAAGCCGGAGGGAATCCCAGGGAGCAAACCTTTTCTATGAACATATATTCCTTGAGGTTTTGCTTAGAGTGTGTTCTAGGATCCAGGCCAATTTGGCCTAAACCTTTATACAACATTTTAATTATATTTTTAACAAATCCTACAAAATGAGGTTCACATGTTGATTCAGCCAAAAAAAAAAAAAAAAACTAGTATCTACAAGCTGAACAGAATGCAAGAGAGAGGGAACGATTTAGAGATGTTGCCAAAAACCAATGAATACAGTGTTTTTTATAATATGGGGCCATGTTTCACTCACTCTGGGGAGAGATAAAGACCAGTGGAGGGTACATTCTTGCTCTAGAATAAATGAACGAAGAAGGTTTTATTTTACACATGTGTACTAGATGTAAAGAATCTGCCTGTTAATGCAGGAGACACAAGACATTCAAAGACTTGGGTTTGATCCCTGGTCAGGAAGATCCCCTGGAGAGGGCATGGCAACCCACTCCAGTGTTCTTGGCTGGAGAATCCCATGGACAGAGGAGCCTAGTGGGCTATAGTCCATGGGGCTCAAAGAGTTGTGAAACAACTTAGCATGTATGCGCTAGACTCAAAAGTAAAAACTGTGGCGTTTACAGAAACATTACTATTCTGAGAATTTAAGGCCAGACAAGTGCTAAATAAGATAATGCACAGGCTTGTCAGTCTGTGGAAGTCAACACAAGATTATAGTTAACGCCTTAGGTTTGGGTCAGAAATATTAAGTCTCTGTGTTTAAGTCCTGGCTCCAGTGATGACAAACTATTAATAAATACAAACTGAATACACTTGGCAAATCACTTTATTCCCTTTAGGCAAATCACTTTATTCCCTTTAATCTCAGTCTCCTGATCTATAGAATAGAGATAATAATGCCTACTCTATGAGAGTATTACAATAATTAAATATGATAATATACATAGAACAGTGCTTATTAAAAAGCCATTAGTGGTCACCATTGTATCTACTAATGAAATTGAAAATTTCTAATCCCTGGCATTAAAAGCAAATGATGGTGGTTGGCTGTAAAACATGTTTAAAAATGTTGTAAAATAGCATGCATCGTATGGTATTTAGGTTTGTGGTTGGGGGAAATGGAAACTTCCTATGTGAATCCAGCATCCTTTACAAAGTCTTAAGTCAAGATTTCAACATCTTTATCCACTGTTCAATTCTTAGAAGTGTTTCCTAGTCAGTATTCCTGATCTGCTGGGAAAGAAAGACTTGGCAATAGGACTGGCAACGATGACCAAATTCTTACCATCACTACGGTTTTTCATGGGGTCTCAAAGAGTCGGACACGACTGAGTGACTGAACTGAACTCAACTGAACTGAACGGTTATCTGAGGGTCAAGGTGGCTGCTGCAGCTCCAGGCATTTTGTCCTAATCCCAGGCCAGAAGCAGCAGCATGGCAGCATGTGGAAATATTGTTCCAGGGGTCAAACCCATGTCTCCTGCATTGGCAGGCAGATTCTTAACACCAAGCCACCAGGGAAGCCCTGGACAACATTGTTGAAGAAGATATTTGAGCTAATCAGATGCCTCCCCTCCTGACTCAGCTGCAAGTCACTCCCAGGACACAAAGAACCAAACAGTATTTTAAGGTTAAGAACCAGAAAGTACTTTAATTACATCACATATTACCATGGAATATGCTTTCTGGATACGCTGTTGTGTATATGTGTGGGGAGTAATGACAGAGGCTTAAAGTCCAAAATTTAATGAGGCACCTCAGAACCAATTTGTGCTTGAAGTTGGTAAAGTGGAAAATGCAAAAGTAGAAGGAATTAAATAAACAGTATGTAAGAAAAAAAAATGTGGGTGTTTCCCATGAAAATATATACACTTTCTTTCCTACTACTTAGTTACTGGCCAGATCTTAAATTCCACTAGTCAGAAATAAGAAAGTTATACTGGTATTACCAAACCAAGCCTGAAAGCCAGAAGGCAAATGTGTCCTCAGCCCAACTGTTGTTTACTCACTCAGTCATGTCCAATTCTTTCGTGACCCCCTGGCCTGCAGCCCACCAGGCTCCTCTATACGTGGAATTTTCCAAGCAAGACTACTCGAATGGGTTGCCATGTCCTCCTCCAGGGGATCTCCCCAACCCAGGGATCGAAGCCGTGTCTCCTGTATCTCCTGCACTAGCAGGCTGGTTCTTTCCTGCTGAGTCAGCACTGATCACAGAGGTGGGTATAAAGAGAAAGAAAGGGAACAGTGGAGTCAAGCATGATTTTATCCTTACTGCTTCCATTACCTGCAAGGGTATCATTAAACATCTCGGGGATAGGGTCTGAAATTTTACAAACTTTCACTATGAATCTTTTCTTTTTTAAAAAATTATTTATACATTTGAAGTTTATTCTCTAAAGAGAACACGTAATTCAGATGATTATACAACCCAGTTTATTCATAGAAGACAGTAAATAAATTCAGAGCTTAGCCTCTTTTCCTGTTTTTCAAAAAGCTTTATTTCAGGGCTTCCCTGGAAGTCCACTGGTTAAGACTCCATGCTCCCAAGGCAGGGGGCCCAGGTTCAATCCCTGGTCAGGGAACTAGATCCCATATGCCGCAACTAAAGACCTCACCTGTAGCAGGAAAGAAAATCCTGTGTGCCACAACTAAAGACTTGCTGCAGCCAAACAAAGAAATACTTTAAAGAAAGATGGGGTAATGGAGGACACTGAAAAGAAGCTGTTCCCAGTGGCCCAGTTAGCAAATAGTGGAACCAGGTGTGCGCTTAGTGTCCAGGTTTCCAGGCTCTTCACCAGCTCTGCGCTTCCTTGCTGGCTCAGACGGTAAAGCGTCTGCCTGCAATGAGGGAGATCAGGGTTCGGTCCCTGAGTCAGGAAGATTCCCTGGAGAAGGAAATGGCAACCCACTCGAGTACTCTTGCATGGAGAATCCCATGGACGGAGGAGGCTGGTAGGCTACAGTCCGTGGGGTCACACAGAGTCAGACACGACTGAGCAACTTCACTTCACTTATGGTCTGAAATCAAGAACCTGAACAGAGGTTAACAGCATGGATCTGGTGTCAGAACCCACGACTCCAACAGCCGGAGAGTTCTCGGGAAAGAGTTGTTTAGCTGTACGGTGAAAGTTGGTCTTACTGAATCTATGCTGGGCATGCGTGCGTACGTACGTGCTGCGTCGCTTGAGTCGCCTCTCACACCTTGATATCCTATGGACTTCAGCCTGCCAGGCTGCTCAGTCCATGGGATTCTCCAGGCAAGAATACTGGAGTGGGTTGGTGAAGCTCTTTGTGAGTGCGACTATTTTTAAGCATTAGAGTTCAGCTGCTGCAAAATGTGCAAATCAACGTGAGCAGTTTAAGCTTACCGGAATATCTTACTCATATTCTGCTGTTCCCTAGGAGAGAATTGTCTTTCTTCCTTCTTCTCTATGTATGAAATAATAATAATCAATTTAGAAAGCTGAGTGTGCAGAAGCTAAGTCTACAGCTTTTTTTTTTTTCCCTTTTTTCTAACTAATCACTTTAAGTAGGCTCTTGGCAAACCACTTAGCCGAGCGGAGGTCCTAACACACTGATATTATTGATAATGTGCTCATCCATTCTTGACTGATTTCTTCTGTCACTCTGCGCCCCCAACAGCTGCTATGAGTGTGCAGTTTCCATTGACTTCATAGAGAGAATTGCAAGCTGGTTGGCTTCTTGGAAGTATAGAGGGGAAAAGGCTAGAGACAGAGCCTTGGCTGACACAGAAGGAATGCTGGCAATGGGATGAATAATAACAGTCTTATTTGGATGAAGCTGCCAGAAAATAGAAGCGAAGGATCTCGAGATGGGTCAAGGCTGCATTCAGCAGAGAATGGCGTGTAATACTATCTGATGAGGGGAACACGGTGCTTGCTAAGTTATGTAGGACTGAAGGGGTGGGAAGAATAGGGAAGTTACAGAGATGCAAGCTGAATAGCGCCAGGAAGGGGGCAGCGCACAATTCCAGAGGTTAGGATGAAGGTTCTTTGGCCAGGAGCAGATGGTTTTGCAATTGTGTACGCCTGCAAGGGAGATAATGGCTTTCCATTAGTCAGTGTGAGTAACGCTGACCATATATATTTGAAAGGCTTTATTTTTTAAAAATGCACTAAGATTATTTGTTAGGCTGAAACACTTAGAAAATTGCTTTTCATAATGTGACATAGAGCAAATGAATGTGTGTTCACGTGTCTGTACCATGTTTCTATGTAAGTAAAATGCAACACAAGTGTCTTGACGCTTAGATGTTTAGATGAGGGGAGAAGGGAGTCCTAGAAGCTGCAGGAATACAGTTTAAAACCAGTAAGATGACGAGCATACACTGGAAAAAATGATATTTTTTAGATCAAGAGTGAACAGTGTGTTCATCTGAAACTATCCCAGCATTGTTAATTGGCTATACCCCAACACAAAATAAAAAGTGTTTTTTTTTTTTTTTTAAAAAAAGAGTGAACAACATTAGTGGTTCATTTCCTTTTTTCTCAACATATCAGTGTTTTTATTATTATTATTATTATTCATTTACTAGAAAGTTAACCTTTATTTCCTGGTGGCTCAGATGGTAAAGAATCTGCCTGCAATGCAGAAGACCCAGGTTTGATCCCCAGCACAGGAAGATTCTCTGGAGAAGGGAATGGCTATGTATTCCAATATTCTTGCCTGGAGAATTTCATGGACAGAGGAGCTTGACGGTCTAGAGTCCATGGGGTTGCAAAGAATTGGACACGACTGAGTGCCTAACACTTTTATACTTGGAAACTCCTGGCTCATTCTAAAAAGAGTTAAATCATTTTTTTCTTCTTAATTTTAGTGCTAGCAATATTGATGTTATGCTTTCATATTTTATACTCAATTCTTGAATATATACAATATTCTATCTTCAACTCTTCTTATTTAAAACTAAGATATTGAGATCACATTTTTAAAAGTATGTGAGCTGTGTGCTTAGTCGCTCAGTCATGTCTGATTCTTTGCGACCCCATGGACTGTACAGGCTCCTCTGTCCATGGGGATTCTGCAGGCAAGAATACTGGAGTAGCTTGCCATGCCCTCTTCCAGGGGATCTTCCCAATCCAGGGATTGAACACAGGTCTCCCTCATTGCAGGAGGATTCTTTAGTGTCTAAGCCACCAGAGAAGACCATGAATACTGGAGTCGGTAGCCTATTCCTTCTCCAGGAGATCTTTCCAACCCAGGAATCCAACCAGGATCTCCTGCATTGCAGGCAGATTCTTTACCAGCTGAGCTACCAGGGAAGTATGCTTGTTGAATTCAGCCAGGAAAAGTGTTTATCCAGTTTTTCATACTGATTACCATCACCAACTTCAATTCAGGTAATATGCTTTAAAAAAAAAGTCTACATTGTTAACTATTCTTCCTGAGAGAGACTTTAACCTTTTCAGACAGTCTGTAAGAAATTCAATGTCTTTTAAACCCAAGAGAAATATCACACAGCACTTAAAGGTTACACTTACTATGTGATATGTTATCACCAATATTTTTCACCAGGTAGCTATAGTTTTTTTGTTTTTTTAGGTAATAGTGCTAAATGTTGATCATGTTAGTGCTGTTTTGTGAGCTATTCTTCTCACCCTTAAGATGAATTCTCAGCTCTGTTTGCCAGGCCACTGAATACATTAAACAATAGTTCCTGAAATCAGAACAGTCTGGTACCCAGGTTACAAACTCCCCCACTGCTATATGCAATATTACACACAGAAGGAAGTACAGCTTTTGTGTCTGACAAGAACTGAATGAGCACAAGAAAAAGAAAAGACAGCAGAGAGTTAAAGCAGCATTGGGCTTTCCCAGGTTCTAAAATAAAGGTCTCAGAAATTGTGCCTCACCGTAAACTGCTTCTTTCTGCAAAGGTGGGAATGTTAATAGATATTTTATTGACAACGGAAGTTGAAAGTATAGAAAAATCTCCATCATTCCCTCAATAATACTACTGGAGAATTGTTTGTTCTGAGAACATGGCTCACTCTACTTTGACATGAAACCCTTAATAAATTATGGCTGCAAGTTCTTTTGAGGGAAGGCAACTGGGCCCACCTTGTCTATAATTACACCTTAGAATATCCTATTGCATTCAGAGAAAAGATTTAAATCCATATCAAGAAAAAGTAGTTAGATGGAAATGACCTGAGGCCGTCCTTCACAGAATCCAGAGAGAAATCAAGCTTATACAGAGAAATCACACATAGAGCATTTATGTGTTATTGGACACGTGTATGTGCTAAGTGTCTTCAGTCATGGCCAGCTCTTTATAACCCTATGGACTCTAGCTCGCCAGGCTTCTCTGTCTGTGGGACTCTCCAGGCAATAATGCTGGAGTGGCTTGCCATTTTTCTTCTCCAGAAGATCTTCCTGACCCAGGGATTGAACCCACGTCTCCCACATCTCCTGCTTTGACAGGCGGAGTCACCTGGAAAGCCTATTCTTAAATTAATTATATATTAAAATACAACTAGTTCTCTCTCACCAGTATGTTTATCTATTCTCAACAAATGGTTTAGCTATCATACACAAATGTTGCTGTTTCAAACTAAAGAAGAAAGGAGACTCTGGTGCATATTCCCATAACACCCAGAGCAATTATTATGTATCAGGTTTTTTTTTTTACTAAAAGATTCCTTCCCACTTCTGGCTTTCTATCAGCAAACCAGGTGTGCCGCTTTCCTTACGCAATTCTTCCATTATAATGTTCATCACTGTGGAGTGTGAAAACACTCTCTATTTGTCTTCGCCTTGTATTTAAACCATGCAACTGGTGTGTGGATTAGTACATCTCAGATAACGGTTGCCCGTGCTTTAGTGACGGAAGGGAGACAATTCTGGAGTGAAGTCGCTTCTAAAGGCTCAGTGGAAGACGCTTTGTGGAAGAGGTGACCGCCTATGGCAGATGGTGCAGCAACGGCGCACAATTTCGGCAGGAAGTTCCAGAACTGAATTGTTCTCACATGCAATAGCCATTGAAGAGAATCGTTTGTCTCCCTCGTCATTCATGCTCAGAGGCACACCAGCTGAGGAAATTGCCATAGACTGTTAGGAGGAGAAGGGAAACAGGGCTTAGTTCACGTTGTTTTTCCATGAACGTGTTTCCCCTGAAAGGAGCTCAGTGGCACCCAGATGCATCTCACCCGAATCCATCTCACAGATGGGTCTCATCTCCAGTGGGCAGATGCACAAGCTCATCGGGGTGCCTGGTCTCCCTGTGTCAACAGGCTGTGGCTTTGACCCAGATGAAGAGGCAGGTATGGATAAAGAAGTGTGTTCACAGACACACCAGCTAAAATGCAGGGGCCTGGGGGAGCTCAGGACTGTTTGTCTCTGAAATTCTCTTGGATTCCATGCGTCAAAGATTCTCTGCTTGACCAAACTCTACGCGTGGGCTTCTGAATTCTCTTCTCAGAGGCCCTGTCTGGGGGCTTCCATGGCCATCTGTGAGCTGTTGAAGTGTAGCAAGAATCCTTCAGTTTACCGGAATCTCCCATCTTTGCTCTCTGGCCATTCTTAACATTGATCAGGTGTCTCCTCCAGCATCCGATTTAGCCAGAATCCCTCCTTTTCCTGGGTGTTTCTCCCCAGTGGTTTTCTACCCACTGACCGCCGCCCCCCCCCCCCCCCCGACACACACACACACATACACATGCCCTAGTCCTTAGGTATAAGTTCCCACTTTTCCTCGGGTTTGGAATTGCATTTCTCTCTCATACTGTAAAATCCCATTGCAGTGGTTCCTCCGTGTCTCATGATAGCTCCCCTTGAATTAAGTTTGTTGCTTTAAAAAAAAAATCTTTTAACAAGGGAATGGAATTGACAGAATCAACCAAACTACTGAATACCCATTCTATCACCTACCCCCATGATAGGGGACTCTCTGAAAAGGTGTGTACAATGATATTTCTCATCTGTGAAGGCTCCACATCTTGCAGGCAGCTGTTAGAAGTGGCTAGATGGTACCTAACTGAGTTCATATTCTGGATCTTGGCCCAATAAATAAACGCTTTCATACATATGTGTGTGTGTGTATATACATGCTAAATCACTTCAGTCATGTTTGAATCTGTGCAAACCTATGGCCTGTTGCCTGCCAGGCTCCTCGGTCCACAGGAATCTCCAAGTAAGAATGCTGGAGTGGGTTGCCATGCTGTCCTCCAGGGGACCTTCCCAACCCAGGAAATGAACCTGCCTCTCTTACTTCTGCATTGGCAGGCAGGTTCTTTACGACTAGCGCCACCTGGGAAACCTACATATATATATATATATATATATACACATATATATATATATATATACACATATATATATATACACACACACATACATATGAGATTCTGAGTCCACTACACTTAATTCTTTCCCTTTTTCTCTGCTTACTTTCTTTGCATCGTTGAGACCTAAGAGGTACACATGCCAACACCACCAAGGTCTGAATCATTCTTTTCCTGTTAGTGTCCTATGAGTTCTAGAATAATCTTCATTAGCTGCAGTGAAGGTGTACTGATTTGCCTGTCAATTGTCACATTGAAAGCAAAGGAATTGGAGAGGATGGGTTGTCATCCGTGCCTTACTTTTGCACTCAGAAAGTTCCAGAGAGTTTTCTGTGTAGGGGAACATGAGCCAAGATGGGTTTACCAACATGTCCTTAAAGATCACAGATGATTTTGAACACTTGTGTTGAAGTGAATGTGCCTGGTAATCAAAAGTGCACAAAATATTTGTTTCCAATCAGTTCTAAGAAGTGACGACTCATCCAGGTGGAGACGAATATGTGAGCCCAGCGGGATGCAGAGAGCATACTCATAAGGAGGAACTGGCTAGAAAAGGGCTGGAAGGAAGCCTGCTCAGGTAGACGCTGACATGAACAGTGCAATAGAAATGAGGAACCAAAAGACATGTCAAAATTGTAAAGTAAAAAAAAAAAAAAAAAAAAGACATGTCAAGGAAGAGGGAGTCCGTCCTTGTGTTACCTAATGTGGGGTCTGGGTGCTCACCGCCCAAAAGTCAACAAAGATGCCAGGCTGGTGGATAGGGAAGTCTGCTTTATTTCAGGTGCTGGCAACCTTGGAGAAGGGCAAAGGCCCATTTCCACCCCCACTGACAGCCAGTGGGGCAGGAGCTCTTAGAGGCTGAGGGAGGGGGCTATGTGAAGAAGAGCACAGTCAGCTCTGACAGTCATCTTCAGATTGGTCATCTTGGCTGTTCTAAGTACACTTAGTCTTCTGTTCCAGGGTCAGTGTGTTTCCGTGTCTTTGGGGCCAGCTCTTGGTATTTTGGGCAGCTTATGTCACAGCTACAGTCTGGTCATCACGCGATTAACATCTTCCACCTGGTGGTGGTTTCAGTCTCTGTAAGACAGCTCACAGGATATGGCTGCGGATATTATCTATATCCCGTGACAAGGAACTCAATGTCCCTGACTGTGCTTAATGACTACATTATTATTATTTGGTCTCCTCTGACTGTTTCCCTTTGTTTCTGCATTTTCTCATTTCTCTGATTAAATTTAATCTTTGACTCAAGTTTTCCACAGAGAAAAGGCAGGCAGAGGAAGTGGGGGTGGGCAAGGACCGTGGGGTCCTGCTCCATTTCACTAGGACATGGGGACCAGGGAGAGAGCCTGGGGTGAGGCTGAAGTCACAATACAAGGCAAGCTGGCGTTCACGCTGGCTTCATCGCTACCGAGTACTTGCTCTTTCACGTATTAGCCTGGTCTTTGGAAACAAAGCTATTTAGACTCTCTAGGACTCACTTAACCTGTCGGTGGTCAAATCAAAATAATAGACTTTATTTCACAAACTTGATTTAAAGATTAAACACAGAAGTCCATGTAAAGCACTTTGCATGGTTTCTACAGCACAGCAAATGTCCCCCAGTGAAGCCAGTGTTACTAAGAGTTTTCCAATTAGAAAAATAGGTTGGTACTTGGAACAGTACTGTATCCTCACTCTAAAAATTCCTCTTTGTGTTCCCTCTGTCTGGAGAATAGGACTTCAGCATAAAAAAATTTCAGGGGAAGGGCGTGTGCGATTCAGTCCAAAGCACTGTCCTTCCCTTGTTTGTTGGTACACCTTTGAAAATATCTTTTGGCCATATTTTTGTGGGACTGTTTTTGGATTCTCCATGAAACGTGAAAATGTTAGTCCCTCAGTCATGCCTAACTCATTGCGACCCCATGGACTATATCCTGCCAGGCTCCTCTGTCCATGGGATTTCCCAGGCAAGAATAGTGGAGTGGGCTGCCATTGCCTTCTCCAGGCATCATCTTTCAGGGTCTTCTTGCTTGTTTGGAATGTCATGTCCAGCATTTTTATTTGTGAAAAGGAGACATACAGGCTACTCTGTTCTGCCGCAATGGGAACTCGCCAGCGTCCTTTTAGCTTATGGCTTCCTCATGCCTCTCCAATTTCATCCCCTGCCATACTTCCCCTCACTCGTCTCCTCCTGGGTACAGTGTCCTCATTCTTTCTCCAACAAGTGAGGAAGCCCCCACCTCAGGGCTTTTGTAGCTACTGTTTCCTCAGACTGTAGCCATTTCTCTCTAGACAGCCATGCGTCCCCTGCTCTCTGCTCAAATACTCTTTTTCATATAAGTTCCTCCCTAAGGACCCTTAATGTACTAACCACCTGCATCCTAGTATGTGGGGCCCCGCACTGACACGCTTTATGTGGACTCACAGAGACCATCACTACTGGACATACTGCATCCTTTGCTGGTGTTCAGCTGCTCAGTCCTGTCTGACTCTTTGCAACCCCATGGGCTGCAGCACACCAGGCTTCCCTGTCCTTCACTATCTCCTAGAGTCTGCTCAAACTCGTGTCCATCGAGCCGCTGGTGCCATCCAGCCATCTCATCCTCTGCCACCCCGTTCTCCTCCTGCTCATCCTCACTTGTTTCTTATCCGTCTCCTGTACCAGATTAAGGGCAAGGAGCCTGTGTCTGTTAGTTCTCTCAGCAGTACAAGGCCAGTGAATGGGTAAATGAGATGGAAATTATCTTTCCCGTTTTCAGATGACAAACTAAAGTAGAAACTGAAGTTGCAGGGAGATTGTTGACTCTTTTTGACCCCTGGACTGCAGCCTGCCAGGCTCCTCTGTCTATGGGATTTTTCAGGCAGGAATACTCAGCATGTTGCCATGTCCTCTTCCAGGATAGAGAGATTAATTGACCTGTATGACATTAGCTTCTTGGGGGAAGAACATTGCCCTGAATATGTAGAGAATAAGATTCTTCCTTCTTTCCTGCCCTTCGGACATCAGTCAACTGACTGAACAGTCACAAGCTGAGTGTGCTTAAAATGTCACTCTGACTGCTGAGCAGGTTGTTCAATGCCCATGGCTCCCATAGACAGCAAAATCCTGTCTAGCCCACCGAAGCCATCCTAGAAAGACCTGAGAAAACATTTTGCCTGCAGAAATTCACACCATCTCCCAGGCACGTGGTTGACTGTTTAATGTCAATACTCCAGGATCACTGTGCTACATAATCTTCATTACTTTATAATTATATTTCAATTTCAAAAGTGTTCATTCTATTTGTTTTCTAGGAAATCTCTTTTGAAACTTGTCAAGTAATTAGTTGATCAGCTTACCTTTCAGTATCAAGTGGTATTTTATCTTAATCTAAGATGTCTTTAATAACAAGGTATCACTGATATGATAATTCAATTCAGAAGCCTCTAGAGACTGACTTACATTATATTCATCATACAAAAGCAGAGACTTACTCAAGTGGAATGTGAATATCTGTGTTCAGTTATCTTTAGCACCATGAATAAACTATGTGTTGAAGACAGAACAAGTGCTTCTAAACATAATAAGTACAATATACGAAAATAAAGTGTCTAATATTTGTTAAATGTAATAAAACAACTATTTCATGATCTAGTTCCTTTTTTTGCTGTAAGTTTTGAAAACGTAGAGCCAAATTTAATTTACTAATCGATTCATTTTGGGCGTCTGCTAGAACCACATATTTTGCACATTTTTTGCCATACTCCATAGCATGTGGGATCTTGGAATCAGACCTGTGGCCCCTGTAGTAGAAATGTGGAGTCTTAACCACTGGACCACCAGGGAAGTCCCTTTCTGCACCTTTTTAAATGGACTTTCATGTTTATTCTCTCTCCTCCCAATCTCTTCCCTCTCTCCCTCTTTCCTTGCTTTCTTCCTTTTCTTCCTTCTTTCATCCTCTTAAACTCCTAAAACATCTTAAAGGTTTCTTAACCTCTTCAGTTCAGTCAGTTCAGTCGCTCAGTCATGTCCGACTCTTTGCGACCCCATGAATCGCAGCACGCTAGGCCTCCCTGTCCATCACCAAATCCCGGAGTTCACTCAGACTCACATCCATTGAGTCAGTGATGCCATCCAGCCATCTCATCCTCTGTCGCCCCCTTCTCCTCCTGCCCCCAATCCCTCTCAGCATCAGAGTCTTCTCCAATGAGTCAACTCTTCGCATGAGGTGGACAAAGTACTGGACTTTCAGCTTTAGCATCATTCCTTCCAAAGAAACCCCAGGGCTGATCTCCTTCAGAATGGACTGGTTGGATCTCCTTGCAGTCCAAGGGACTCTCAAGAGTCTTCTCCAACACCACAGTTCAAAAGCATCAATTCTTCGGCGCTCAGCTTTCTGCACAGTCCAACTCTCACATCCATACATGACCACTGGAAAAACCATATCCTTGACTAGACGGACCTTAGTCGACAAAGTAATGTCTCTGCTTTTGAATATACTATCTAGGTTGGTCATAACTTTCCTTCCAAGGAATAAGCATCTTTTAATTTCATGGCTGCAGTCACCATCTGCAGTGATTTTGGAGCCCCCCAAAATAAAGTCTGACACTGTTTCCACTGTTTCCTCTTCTATTTCCCATGAAGTGATGGACCGGATGCTATGATCTTCGTTTTCTGAATGTTGAGCTTTAAGCCAACTTTTTCACTCTCCACTTTCACTTTCATCAAGAGGCTTTTGAGTGCCTCTTCACTTTCTGCCATAAGGGTGGTGCCATCTGCATATCTGAGGTTATTGATATTTCCCGGCAATCTTGATTCCAGCTTATGTTTCTTCCAGGCTAGAGTTTCTCAGGATGTACTCTGCCTATAAGTTAAATAAGCAGGGTGACAATATACAGCCTTGACATAATCCTTTTCCTATTTGGAACCAGTCTGTTGTTCCATGTTCAGGTCTAACTGTTGCTTCCTGACCTGCATATAGGTTTCTCAAGAGGCAGGTCAGGTGGTCTGGTATTCCCATCTCTTTCAGAATTTTCCACAGTTTATTGTGATCCACACAGTCAAAGGCTTTGGCATAGTTAATAAAGCAGAAATAGATGTTTTTCTGGAACTAAACATCTTAAATTCCTCCAGTGCATCATTTTTCATCTAGAATATGTGTATTATGTTTTGAAATAAATGTTATAAATGTAATGAAATTTTGGCTCTAGCAACAATCTGAATTCTCTATAGAAACCTAACTGGACCTTGCAGATTTTAAGGGATGAATGAACTCTGTCGTATCTTGCATTGGTATTTGGGATATCAAGAAAGAAAACCATCTGATAAAACTTTCTAAGTCTGTCTTAATCATGTCTTTACCAGGTCTTATCAGTAATGCTTTTACTTATGTATTAATTCAATACATGCTCTCCTGTACTAAGGTAGTTTCTGTAGGAAAATCCTGGATGGAATAGATTCTGCCTGTAAAGGTGTATGGCTGATATCTTAGGAAAAACTAGAAAATTAGCCAGATGGATGCTGCTCTCATCTGTCTCACCCTCTCCTTCCTCCGCTGTGTCCGCAGGTCTGATCTCTATGTCTGGGTCTCTATCCCTGCCCTGCAAATAGGTTCATCCGTACTATTTTTCTAGATTCCATATATATGCACTAACATACAATATTTGTTTTCCTCTTTCTTATTTACCTCACTTCACTCTGTATTGAAAGAGTAGCATTGAAACATACACATTTCAATATATAATATAGCTAGCGGGAGGCTGCTGTATAACCCAAGGAGCTCAACCTAGTGCTCTGTGACAACTTAGAGGGGTAGGATGGCAGAGTGAGGGGGAGGCTCTAGAGCGAGTATATACATGTATAGACTGATTCACATTGTTGTATGGCAGAAACCAGCATTGTAAAGCAATGATCCTTCAACTGAAAATAAATTTTAAAAAATTTCTACAAGAAAGATAGATGGCCAGATAGATGATAGATACATGCATACGTACATACATACATGATAAACAGATAAAGATCAGGACTCAGGATAGAAAGATCAGACCTCCATCTGTCCATGTATCAGGACCTGCTAAGACAATGATTTTACTCCCTCTTTGCTCTACTTCCTAGGAAGTTCTTAGAAATATCTATTTATTTTTGTTGAAGATTGATCGATGTTCACCTTTGATATCTCTAATTGTCTATTTATGTTTGGCTAAACCCACCGAGCTGTTTGCTTGTCTGAAGAAAGATTTTGCTAAATCGATGCTCAGATTCTGCTGGCAACGTGGCGCTGACATGTCTCTGCTTTCGCAAACACCCTGATGCCCTCTATCCCCTCACATTCTGATTGTGTCTGGAACTAGTGGCCTAGGCGTACCCGAGTCACACCTCCGCCCCTGCTTGACTTCAGAGAACGCAAGCAGGAACTGACTGGGATGCTAACCCATGCCTCACTAAGAGGGTGGATTTGTAGATTCCTCGAGATCCTGGATGGGGACATTCTGTTTCTGGGGTGAGTGGGAAGAGATAGGGACCCCTGCCAGCAGCTGTATTTTCTGTTTCCCTAATGTTTCAGTGGAAGAGACTTTCCTTGAGGCTTTCTCCCAACTTCTCTGTGCCCCCCTGTTGCTTTTATTTCCTTGCCCGGATGTCTGCTGCCTCTGAGGACCCTCCTGTTCCCACCCTCTTGGGTTGGGCATGGCCTCCAGCTCCAGGAAGTCTACCTTCCTTCCGGCTTGCACTGGCACAAACCGGGAAGGGCTGTTTTCCCTTCTTTCTTTGTAAGTCTTAATGATCTTTTCTCTGTGACTCCCATCCTCAATTATGTTCTGAAAAGGCAAAGTGTGTGCATTTGTACACAACTGGGGGACCGTCTTCTCCTTGTTTTTCTTACGATTGTGCCTGTGAATAAAACCCTGAAATTATCAATTGTCTAATAGACCCATGCCACTCTGCCAAATGGTTGAGTTAAATCAGCCGTGGCTTCAAGTAGTCTTATCATTATTAATAATAGTAATAACTCTCCGACCAGTCGAATATTTACTTGCACTAAATAACAGGTAGTTTGAGCATTCTTTGGCATCCTCTAGAGCGAGGATATACATGTATAGACTGATACACATTGTTGGAAAACTGACCTTTTCCAGTCCTGAGGCCACTGCTGAGTTTTCCAAATTTGCTGGCATATTGAGTGCAGCACTTTTACAGCATCATCTTTCAGGATTTGAAATAGCTCAACTGGAATTCCATCACCTCCACTAGCTTTGTTCATAGTGATGCTTTCTAAGGCCCACCTGACTTCACATTCCAGGATGTCTGGCTCTAGGTGAGTGATCACACCATTGTGATTATCTTGGTCATGAAGCTCTTTTTTGTACAGTTCTTCTGTGTATTCTTGCCACCTCTTCTTAATATCTTCTGCTTCTGTTAGGTCCATACCATTTCTGTCCTTTATCGAGCCCATCTTTCCATGAAATGTTCCCTTGGTATTTCTAATTTTCTTGAAGAGATCTCTAGTCTTTCCCATTCTGTTCATTTCCCTCTATTTCTTTGCACTGATTGCTGAGGAAGGCTTTCTTAACTCTCCTTGCTATTCTTTGGAACTCTGCATTCAGATGCTTATATCTTTCCTTTTCTCCTTTGCTTTCACTTCTCTTCACAGCTATTTGTAAGGCCTCCCCAGACAGCCATTTTGCTTTTTTGCATTTCTTTTCCATGGGGATGGTCTTGATCCCTGTCTCCTGTACAATGTCACAAACCTCCGTCCATGGTTCATCAGGCACTCTATCTATCAGATCTAGTCCCTTAAATAGATTTCTCACTTCCACTGTATAATCATAAGGGATTTGATTTAGGTCATACCTGAATGGTCTAGTGGTTTTCCCTACTTTCTTCAATTTAAGTCTGAATTTGGCAATTCAGGGAGTTCATGATCTGAGCCACAGTCAGCTCCTGGTCTTGTTTTTGCTGACTGTATAGAGCTTCTCCATCTTTGGCTGCAAAGAATATAATCATTCTGATTTCACTGTTGACCATCTGGTGATGTCCATGTGTAGAGTCTTCTCTTGTGTTGTTGGAAGAGGGTCTTTGCTTTGACCAGTGTATTCTCTTGGCAAAACTCTATTAGCTTTTGCCCTGCTTCATTCCGTATTCCAAGGCCAAATTTGCCTGTTACTCCAGGTGTTTCTTGACTTCCTACTCTTGCATTTCAATCCCCTATAGTGAAAGGAACATCTTTATTGGGTGTTAGCTCTAAAAGGTCTTGTAGGTCTTCATAGACCCATTCAACTTCAGTTTCTTTGGTGTTACTAGTTGGGGCATAGACTTGGATTACTGTGATATTGAGTGTTTTGCCTTGGAAACGAACAGAGATCATTCTGTCGTTTTTGAGGTTGCATCCAAGTACTGCATTTCAGACTCTTTTGTTGACCGTGATGGCTACTTCATTTCTTCTAAGGGATTCCTGCCCACAGTAGTAGATACAATGGTCATCTGAGTTAAACCCACCCATTCCAGTCCATTTTATTTCACTGATTCCTAGAATGTCGATGTTCACTCTTGCCATCTCCTGTTTGACCACTTCCAATTTGCCTTGACTCATGTACCTAACATCCCAAGTTCCAATGCAGTATTGCTTTTCACAGCATTGGACCTTGCTTCTATCACCAGTCACATCCACAACTGGGTACTGTTTTTGCTTTGGCTCCATCCCTTCATTCTTTCTGGAGTTATTTCTCCAGTGATCTCTGGTAGCATATTGGGCACCTACTGACCTGGGGAGTTCCTCTTTTAGTATCCTATCATTTTGCCTTTTCAAACTGTTCATGGGGTTTTTTAGAAAAGGCAGAGGAACCAGAGATCAAATTGCCAACATCCACTGGATCATGGAAAAAGCAAGAGAGTTCCAGAAAAAACATCTATTTCTGCTTTATTGACTACGCCAAAGCCTTTGACTGTGTGGATCACAATAAACTGTGGAAAATTCTGAAAGAGATGGGAATACCAGACCACCTGACCTGCCTCTTGAGAAACCTCTATGCAGGTCAGGAAATAACAGTTAGACCTGAACATGGAACAACAGACTGGTTCCAAATAGGAAAAGGATTATGTCAAGGCTGTATATTGTCACCCTGCTTATTTAACTTATAGGCAGGAGAAGGCAATGGCACCCCACTCCAGTACTCTTTCCTGGAAAATCTCATGGACAGAGGAGCCTGGTAGGCTGCAGTCCATGGGGTCGCCAAGAGTCAGACACAACTGAGTGACTTCACTTTCACTTTCATGCATTGGAGAAGGAAATGGCAACCCACTCTGGTGTTCTTGCCTGGAGAATCCAGGGACGGGGGAGCCTGGTGGGCTGCTGTCTATGGGGTCGCACAGAGTCAGCCACAACTGAAGTGCCTTAGCAGCAGCAGCAGCAGAGCACATCATGAGAAATGCTGGGCTGGAAGAAGTACAAGCTGGAATCAAGATTGCCGGGAGAAATATCAATAACTTCAGATATGCAGATGACACCACCCTTAATGGCAGAAAGTGAAGAGGAACTAAAAAGCCTCTTGATGAAAGGGAAAGAGGAGAGTGAAAAAGTTGGCTTAAAGCTCAGTGTTCAGAAAACTAAGATCATGGCATCTGGTCCCATCACTTCATGGGAAATAGATGGGGAAACAGTGGAAACAGTGTCAGACTTTATTTTTGGGGGCTCCAAAATCACTGCAGATGGTGACTGCAGCCATGAAATTAAAAGATACTTACTCCTTGGAAGGAAAGTTATGACAACCTAGATAGCATATTCAAAAGCAGAGACATTACTTTGCCAACAAAGGTCCGTCTAGTCAAGGCTATGGTTTTTCCTGTGGTCATGTATGGATGTGAGAGTTGGACTGTGAAGAAAGCTGAGTGCTGAAGAATTGATGCTTTTGAACTGTGGTGTTGGAGAAGACTCTCGAGAGTCCCTTGGACTGCGAGGAGATCCAACCAGTCCTTTCTAAAGGAGATCAGTCCTGGGTGTTCATTGGAAGGACTGATGTTAAAGCTGAAATTCCAGTACTTTGGCCACCATAATTTTTGCCTGGAATGTTCCTTGGACAGAGGAGCCTGGTGAGCTACAGTCCATATAGTCACAAAGAGTCAGACATGACTGATTGACTAACACTAACTAAATAGTATAAGTGAAAGTGAAAGTGAAGTTGCTCAGTTGTGTCCGACTCTTTGTGACCCCCTGAACTGTAGCCCACCAGGCTCCTCCGTCCATGGGATTTTCCAGGCAAGAATACTGGAGTGGGTTGCCATTTCCTTCTCCAGGGGTTCTTCCCAACCCAGGGATCAAACCCAGGTCTCCCGTATTGCAGGCAGACGCTTTAACCTCTGAGCCACCAGGAAAGCCCCAACTAAATAGTATAGTAGCCCCCTACTGGAGACATTGCTGTCTGGACAGAATCATCTGGAAAGGGGATGCCCGGAGGTTCCTCGTATATAGCTCTCGTCTTTTCTCAGGTCCCCAGTCTAATACCAGCTTCCCTCGAAGCCCAAGTCCGTAATGATCCCTCCTGTTGGTGACAGTATTTATTGTCTCTTACACTTATTTGTGGGCTTCCCTGATAGCTCAGTTGGTAAAGAATCTGCCTGCAATGCAGGAGACCCTGGTTCAATTCTTGGATTGAGAAGATCCCCTGCAGAAGGGAAAGGCTACCCACTCCAGTATTCTGGCCTGGAGAATTCCATGGACTGTCTAGACCATGGGGCCCAGAGTTGAATATGACTGAGCCACTTTCACTCTCACACTCATTTGTCACTTTACAATGCTGCCTTAATTGTTATTGCTTACACACACACACACACACACATATAATTTTATTTGTTTATTTTTAGCTGTGCTGGGTCTTCCTTGCTGCGGACTTCTCTCTAGTTGCAGCGAGCAGAGGCTGCTCTCTGGTTGTGGTGCAGTGGCTTCTCTTGTTGTGAGCTCTAGGCCTGCAGGCTTTAGCAGTTGTGGCTTCTGGGCTCTACAGCACACGTTCAAGAGCTGTGGCTCATGGACTTAGTTACTCCACAGCATGTGGGATCTTCCTGAACCAGAGATCGAACCTGTGTCCCCTGTCTTAGCAGGCAGATTTTTTACCACTGAGCCACCAGGGAAGCCCTGTTATTGATCTTTTAATGTGCGTCCTATCCCATATACTTTGATCTGGCCATTTCACTCCACTTTCTTCCTTCTCTTCCTATAAGATTTAGGTTTACAGAATTAACTACTGACTCTCAAACTTCTTTTAAGGGTCTTTTTTATTTTTAAGATTTTTTTTGTTGATGTGTACCATTTTTAAACTCTGTATAGAATTTGTTATAATACCACTTCTGTTGTTTATGTTCTGGTTTTTTGGCTGTGACACGTGTGAGATCTTAGCTCCCCAACCAGAAATTGAATCTACACCCTCATATATGTGGAATTTAGAAAAATGGTACTGGCGAACCTATTAGCAGGGCAGGAATAGAGATGCAGACATAAAGAATGGACATGAAGACACGGGCAGGGAAGGGTGGGCTGCATTGGGAGACTGGGGTTGACGTACATACACTGTGTGTGCTAAGTCACTTCAGTCATGGCTGACTCTTTGTGACCACATGGACTGTCCCCCACCAGGCTCCTCTGTCCATGAAATTTCCCAAGTAAGAGCATTGGAGTGGATTGCCATTTGCTTCTCCAGGGGATCTTCCTGACCCAGGGATTGAACTCACGTCTCCTCTGTTACAGGCAAATTCTTTACCACTGAAACCACCAGAAAAGTCCTATAAGGGTCTTAGTTAACTCACATAGTTCCCTTTGTACCCTCCCATTGAAGCAGGGTCCACATATCAGAAAGAATGTGATACAGTTGTTGCTTCTGCCAACACCACTCATAATATGACCAACATCTACTGAGATGTGACTCTGTGCCCAGGCATAGGCTGGATCCTTGGAGAGAATTACTGGGTATCCCTTGTTATGAATAACCCTCATTAATTTAATGAGATGGGCAATATTCTCCCCATATTACAGGTGTTGCAACTGAAGTTCCAAAAGGTTAAGTAAATTCCTCAAGGTAACAACCCTAGCAGTTTTTATTTTACTTTTTTGGCCATGCCATGCAGCATGTAGGATATTAGTTTCCCAACCAGGGATCGAACCCATGCCCCTTGCAGTGGAAGCATGAAGTCTTAACCACTGCACGACCTGTAATTTTTTGAGCTGGTCCAAACCCAAGTTCAGAGTTCTTAACCACCATGTCCCTGTGATGATCATAATAAAAAGACTCTATAGATACCTCCTATCCTGACAGGTGCTATCCTATGCACAATGCAAGCCTGTCCCATAATGCTGAAAAGAAGAAAACAGGGCAAATTATGAAGGAAAAAGTCACCCTGGACTTCAAGGAGTCAGAAATAATTGTCAGATTCCGTGGGTATCAGGATGATGGTGGCATGGTGGCCACCATTACTGTGGAGGTTGTTTGAAGAACTGCAGAAGCAAGACCAAGGGTCCTTTTATGATGTTTAATTCAGTGGGTATGAAAGGGCCTCAGTTCATGATGCTGCTCTGGCCCTAGACTGCACAGAGCTGGCGGAGGATGGATCGGAAGACCCTCACCTTCCCAGGACACTGTTTCTTTTATTCATCTACTGAGACTGACACAGCCCTGCTTCTGAACTTGGAACTTGCTTCTCTCCTGACATGGAAATCCTCTCCAGGTTCTGTGAAAGACTTCCAAGCAACAGTACTTCCTTAAATAATATTTATCTCTGTGTAATCCCCACAGATAAATGCTATGCCTCGTAGGCATGGCATAAATTGTTTAGAAGCTTAATAAACCATCATTTTTCTCCCTGTTCATTCCAGTTACATTAATCAGATGTCCTTGGTAATAAACTCTTTCCTGATATTTATTCCAGCACTTTTGTAACCAACGCTCTTAAAGCTTCCTTTCTGTTCCATTACCTTCAGCTGGGATTCTCTGTCACTTGACTGAATATATCGCATTTGTTTGGGACCTATTGTTGAATAAGGAAGGAATCGATCCTTTAGCAATTACCTACTTATTGGGGCCAAGCAAGGTCAGGGATATTGCTGGAAATTTTTTTAATGCTGGTTAAGATTGAACCAATAAGAACTCCTTGTCTGTCATTCCCCTTAGATATTAAGTGATGAAATTAAATAAAGCATGATTGTGCCACTTTGGGTGACTGACAGTATCTTTCTCTGGTTTCTCATTACTTCTCTATCGTTTAGTCAGGTTCTCCTTTGTTTGTTGCTGTTGCTGGGTGTCACTGCTTGGTTGTAAGGCCTGCTCTGCTAGGGTTCCCCTTCCTTCTCCTCCACAGATGCATCCGTCATGCAGCCTTGGAAGGCTGGCGTGACCCACATTTCACATTTCCCACTTTCCCTGCTCGTGGGTATTGGTTGATATTTTCTGCAAACCCTGTTGCTACCCTGAATCAGAAACTAGATTTCAAGCTCCAGCACATCCAGAGTTAAACTGCCTTGCAAAGGTGAAAAGGAAATAAATGGGAAAAGCATAAAGATTTAGAGGAAGAGACAGTCTGTGCCAACAAAACAATGGCATTGCCAAAAACACTTCCTTGAAAAGCATTATTTACTAAGGGAGTAACTGGAGGGTTTTCTCCTTTCTGAACTTTCTAAATCTAGACCGTTTTTGTTCCTTAAGCTTACTGTGATCCCAGCAAGTCGGTCACTTTTATTATTGTGATCATTATTGTGACTCATATAGAGTTAGTTATACAGGAAAGAAACCCCTTGCAGATAGGGAAGCATTCCTTCCAAACTTTATAAATACTGCATGGCATTTTTGTGGCTTTGAAACCTAAGTGAATCCAGTTAGTTAGGATACCTTTGTGTATATCTGCCGATAACCAAGTGTCACAATTTGGGGAAATCCGATGCTCTTTAAACTGTTACCTAAATTATAGTCTGTTCAATTCTAAAGCTGAAGATTCGTAAGTCTCTGTTCATGAAGTAAATCAGAAAGAGAAAAATGAATATCATATATGAATTCATATATGTGGAATCTAGTAAAGCGGTATAGATGAGCCTATTTGCAGGGCAGGAATAGACATGCAGACGTAGAATGGACATGTGGACACAGTTGGGGGGAGGGTGGGATGAACTGGGAGATTGGGATTGACATCTATGCACTGTGGGTGTTAAGTCACTTCAGTCACTGCTGACTCTTTGTGACCGCATGGACTGTATCCCTCAGGCCTCCTTTGTCAGCGGTATTCTCCAGGCAAGAGTACGGGGGTGGGTTGCCATGCCCTCCTCCAGGGGAACTTCCAAACTCAGGGATTGAACCCACGTCTCCTGTGGCTCCTGCAATGTTTACAGGAGAAGATTTACAGGCAGATTATGTTTACAGCTGAGTCACCAGGAAAACTCCATATGTATGCTACCATGTGTAAAATAGCTAGCGGGAAGCTGCTGTATAGCATAAGTGCGCTTCGTTTGGTGCTCTGTGATGACCTGGAGGGCTAAGATACAGGGGTGGGGTGGGAGGGATGCTCCAGAGGAAGGGGATATATGTATACGTGTGACTGATTCAGTCCCTTGTACAGCAGGAACTATCACAGCATTGCCAAGTAACTCCGATGCCTGAGAAATCTCCCAGTGTCTAATGCTGGAACAATTTGAGCAACCACAGAATGATGCAGTTTCAGATTATAACTCACTGTAGGAAAGAAATATATATCAGTACATATTGATACAAGTAAATGATTGAATAAACAAAGGGGGAGAAAATAAAACATGAAAAAAAAGAAATCTCTCCATACGTGACTCATACAAACACACACTGTGTAAACACCAAAGTGAAAGTTGAAACTAAAGGAGGATGTTCACCTTCATACATGAGTGTGAACATAGATAAACTGTGTGATTCCACATTCATGTAAACACGCGCTCACACACACACACACACACACACACACACCCTGATGCCTCCATCATCGCTGTAGTCTGTTTCCTGCCACTGGCTTTCAGTCTATTTTCAGACTTGTCCAAACGTTTGATTTCTGTGATTATTGGGATATTTTTTATCTTGCTCTGCATGGAAAATAAAATTGTGATTGAGAGAGTCAAGTCCCAGCGGTCCCGTCTGCACACAGCAAATGGTTCCATGTCATTCTCTGCATCACAGTGTAGGAGCCACTGAGCTTGGCGGCTGCTAATCCTCTGAGCCCGTTAATAAGCTTAGGAGCACGTTCATTGAAGGCTGACGCGCGGGGCACAAACAGGGAGAAAACATCTACTGGGGAAAGCTGAATTGGTTTTAATCATCTGCTAATCACCAGTAATGAGACCTACTCTGGGGAAGAAAAGAAAAACAGATAGTCGAAGGGAGGTTTTGTTCTTCGCAGCAGAGGAACAGGGAACGAGAGGGCAGCTGTGATTAGGGAAGAAAGGATGGAAAGAAAGGAGGGATTTGGCCGGACCAGATGAAGCGTCCTCGGCAGGCTCCGTTTTGTTAGCTGAGTGTTTCTTTCTTTCGGGCTCTGGGACTTCAGATCTCACGGGCTCCTTGACAGCCCACCTCGAAGACAGTGCTTTTTGAAGAAAGGGACATCCCCCTGGAGTCCCCTCCTCCAAACTCTGCATTTGCTGACGGCACTTTACAGGGTATCTCAGCCGGAGGAGAGAAGTCAAGGCAGTGACGGCTCTGGATTGGCTCCAAAAGACAGCTGGGGTGTGTGCAGGGGAGGAGAGGTGTATAGAAAGCTCTGTGAAGGAGGCAAGACCCCTGGTCAGGAAGGCAAGGGCTGACAAGGAATCCAGAAAGGAAGAAGCAGTTGCAGAATATCATTCCTAGACAAACTGGGTCAGAGAAGGCAATGGCACCCCTTTCAAGTACTCTTGCCTGGAAAACCCCATGGACGGAGGAGCCTGGTAGGCTGCAGTCCATGGGGTCGCTAAGAGTCAAGACAGGACTGAGCGACTTCACTTTCACTTTTCACTTTCATGCATCAGAGAAGGAAATGGCAACCCACTCCAGTGTTCTTGCCTGGAGAATCCCAGGGATGGGGGAGCCTGGTGGACTGCCTTCTATGGGGTCGCACAGAGTCAGACACAACTGAAGCGACTTAGCAGCAGCAGCAGCAGCAGCAGACAAACTGGGTGGATGGTGTTTTTAAGTCCTGGGCACTGTGTTTCAGGGTTTCCCAGGTGGTTCTAGCCGTAAAGAACCACCTCCCGGTGCAGGAAACATAAGAGATGCAGGTTCAATACCTGGGTCAGGAAGATCCCCTGGAGGAGGGCAAGACAACCCACTCCAGTATTCTTGCCTGGAGAATCCCATGGACAGAGGAGCCTGGCGGGCTACAGTCCATAGGGGTTGCACAGAGTCAGACATGACAGAGGCGACTTAGCACGCACTGTGTATCAGGAAACTCAAGTGAGGTTATGGCTTGATTGCCATTTTGGATTCCATTATTCAGGAACCCTTCCTTCGAAAGCTCAAGGAATGTTAAAAAATGATATGGGTGAATCTGTTTGCAGGCAGGAATAGAGACACACAGGGGCAGAGGGGTGGTGGGAGAAACTGGGAGAGTAGTACTGACGTGTGTGCATTACCATGTGTGAAATAGATAGCTCATAGGAAGCTGCTGCACAACACAGGGAGCTCAGCCTGGTGCTCTGTGATGACCCAGAGGCGTGGGATGGGGCCAGGGGGAGGCTCCAGAGGGAGGGGATATACGTATCCATATAGCTGATTCACTTCATTGTACAACAGAACCTCACACAATATTGTAAAACAATTATACCTCAATTTTTAAAAAAAGCTCAAACTCTTGCAAATGCTAATAATACAACCATATTTCAAGTGATGGATTTGAAATGCTGTCCCCCATGGAACTGGCATTCTCCAAGAGAAGGTGGTAAGATACTGGCTTGAATCACATTTCTAGAATAGTTATATTAACTAAATTCCTGGTGCCTCAGATGGTAAAGAAGCTGCCTGCAATGCAGGAGACCTGGGTTCCATCCCTGGGTCAGAAAGATCCCCTGGAGAAGGGAATGGCTACACACTCCAGTATTCTTGTCTGAGAAATCCCATGGACAGAGGAGCCTGGTGGGCCACAGTCCACAGGGTCACAAAGAGTGGGATACGACAAAGTGACTAGCCCTAACGTATTATATTAATGACTGAACTGTTACCAATAGCTTCCCTGTCCACCATGACTCTTTATTTTTCCAAACCTTCCTGTAGGCTGTGCAAGAGTGAAACCACAAGGCACAGCCTCTGCGCTTGGTCCCTGACCCTCTGCCCAGCTCAAACATTTCTACCAGCTTCATACTGAAATCTAACCTCTGTCCTTGCAGTCAAGTTTCATCATGCTCTGCGTAGGTTCTCTTCTTCCCATCCCATGGTCTACGCCTCTGCCCACATGGGCGCTATGTCTGCCAACACAAGGGTTACTGTTTCCATATAGCCTGAACTGATTATACCTTTTTTCAAATGTATTTATTTTTGGCTGTGCTGGGTCTTTGTTACTTTGCAGGCTTTTCTCTAGCTGTGGCGAGTGGGGGCTGCTCTCCAGTTGCTGTGTGCAGGCTGCTCATTGCAGCGGCTTCTTTTGTTGCAAAGCACAGGCTCATAGGCACCCAGGCTTCAGTAAATGCACTATGTGGACTCCATAGTCCCAGCTCCTGGGCTCCAGAGCACAGGCTCAGTACTTGTGACACATGGGTTTAGTTGCTCTGTGACATGTGGAATCTTCCCAGACGGGGGATTAAACCCGTGATTCCTGAATTTGCAGGTGGACTCTTTACCACTGAGCCACCACGGACGCCCCTGACTATTGCTTTTAATTTTACCAATGTTTAATAATTTCCAAGACTGGAGCAAGGACTTTAGAGTCTCTTGAACGTCAAGGAGATCAAACCAGTCAATCCTAAAGGAAATCAACCCTGAATATTCACTAGAAGGACCGATGCTGAAGCTGAAGCTCCAATACTTTGGTCACCGGATTTGAAGACCTGATGGAGAAGACCCTGATGCTAGGAAAGACTGAGGGCAGGAGGAGCAGGGGACGACAGAGGATGAGATGGTTGGATGGCATCACCGACTCAATGGACATGAGTTTAAGCAAACTCAGGAAGATAGTGAAGGATAAAGGAGCCTGGCATGCTGCAGTCCATGGGGTTGCAGAGAGTCAGACACAACTGAGCGGCTGAACAACAACAATAATTTGCAAGGAAGACCCTTCCTCCAGGCTAAATAATCCACCCTTTCTTTCTGAGCTGCTGCCAATTTGCTTTCCAGCATCCCATAGCACCTCTCGTGTTCTCTAGAATCATGAATTTCTGTGCAAGTCTCTTCTTCTCCAGGGTAGTCTCATTTTTCTTTGAATTCCTCACACCATCTAAAACCGGCCTGTCCATAGGAAATTCTCCATTTGTTGAAATATGCTGAATGTTAAAACTTCTAGCAGAAAGAATGAAGTTAAGATTTCAGCATTTTGTAAATATATGTTTAAATGGTTCATTGGAACCTGGGGTAGAAGAAGACAGACTTGAATGTTCATATTTATTTTTATTTGTTAGCCATTTATATTCATTATTCCAGCTACAGGCAAGGAGTTGGGACTAGGGAATAGCAGAGTAAAACCGTAAAGTATATTTTAGAGAAAAACAGGAAAAGCAAAGCTGGTGGAGAACATTCACTGAACATCTGAGTCATCGTGTCATAAAACTCTTCACACAGTACCCACAAGTACCCGAACCCTTGAGAGCCAAGGGCATGCAGTCTCTGCCTTAGGGGGGTCACAGTCTTAGAAGGAAAGGAAGCCACATAAACAGGATGGTAGCAATTGGAGCAAGCATGTGGCATGAGCTTGCCAGCACCCTGGCAGTCCTGAGGGGCAATCCTCTCCCTGGCTAAGGGAGCTTCCCCAAAGTCACACAGCTAGTATACAGAAGACTCTTCCTCCTTCCTCTCCACCTCTTTGCCTGCCTAGGAAGAGACTAAGCAGAACAGAGCGTGCCCAAGCACAAAAGGAGCTGCCCCCTGACTCCCTGTTTACCAGAGCAATTAAGGGCATGCAGTAAAAAGCACATGGCCCTTCTTCAGGAAGAGCATGGGGAAGGAAAGGCAGAATGCCCAGGGAAATGAAGTAAAGTGGAAGTTGCTCAGTTGTGTCTGACTCTTTGCGACCCCAGAATGCCCAGGGCACCTTTGAAACCATTCTCGATTACATGAAACAGGCTTCATTCAGCCTCCAGGATCTTTGCTGAGTTTCAAGGGGCAGGTTCAAATGGGTGCTAATCAGAGAAAGGAAGGGATGCAGAGACAAGGGAGGAGCAGACAAGATACAATAGTGCAGCCTTGGGACAGGTCTTGGTTTCCCCCTCAAGGGACACACACAACCTTTGAGCTGCTCTGCAGATGCTGAAACCCCCATCAGCAGTGGGAGAAGTTAACTGCTGCCCACAGGCATGGAGACCCCAGACCTGTTGGAACCAGAAGCTTGATTATGCTGACTCTCACTCACCACCCACCAATCAGAAGACTGTCCTAGAGCTGGCCACGCCCTACTTCACCCACCAATCAGGAGACTGTCCTAGAGCTGGCCACGCCCTACTTGAGCCTTGACTGTAACACTTCTCACTACCCCTCCAGGGTGGGACACATGGTTTTGAGGGCATTAGCCCACAAAGCAATGGGGCCTCCCTGATGGCTCGGTGGTGAAGAATCCACCCGCAAAGCAGGAGACTCAGGAGACTTCGGTTCAATCCCTGGGTCGGGAAGAAACCCTGGAGGAGGAAATGGCAGCCCACTCCAGTATGCTTACTTGAAAAATCCCATGGACAGAGGGGCCTGGGGGGCTGGGCTACAGTCCATGGGGTCGCAAAGAGCCAGACACGACTGAGCACACAGGCGTGCAGCCTGCAAAGCAATGAAGCTATTCTTTTCTACTTCACCCCAGACCCTGTCTCTGAATTTTAATTCATTGTTGGGGTACAGAGGCCGGATATGGTACCATCTTTCAATCCTAAACTGAAAGAAATTGCCTAGAAAAACACTACTAGGATTTAAAAATCAAGTCTATTGATTTACACCTTATATTAACCAGTTTCCTTAAATAACCCAAGCTTCAGTTTCCACTTCTGTAAAGTGGCAATAAAAATAACACCTGCTCTGTCTACTTGTCCTGGGTTGTCATGAAGCTGTGAGGTAACCCTGTAAAGAACATTCTAATGGTAAACTTGAGGAAGCAGTAGAGGGGGGGAAAGGCTGAGGTGATGCCTGAGCCAAAGGCTTCATTGTGATTAGAGGTGAGAGGGGAGAAGAGGTGGTGGACCCTGGCCATGGCAGAAAGACCTGTGCAAAGAGGCTCAAGTGTGATGGGAGAGACAGTTCCTGGAGAGAGCTGAGAGCAAGACCTCAGCCAGCGGATGCGCTGGGGGCAGAAGGGCTGGATCTTCTTCCCAAAGGCTAGGCTTCCATCCCTGGAAGCTGTGAGGGGGTCTCTGGAAACTTTAAACTGGGGAAACTCATATCAGCTTCAGGTCTTCAGAAAGACCACTCAGGCAACAGTATGACTATTTTACTTGAAAGAGACAGTAATGGTGAGGTCATGGTTAGGAGGCCTGATAGAAACATCTGCTGGGGAAATGGAGGGAAATTGGCAAAGGTGGGAGCAATTAAGGAGTCAAATCTGCAGAACATGCCATGTGATGGAAGGGAATGACTCTCAGTTGGCTGGATCATGGTATTTCTACTCAGTTACAGAACCAGAAGAATGAGTTGGATGTAATGTGGAAATAAGTTTGGAGCATTGTGGTGAGGGAATGTGTGTGTGTGTGTGTGTGTGTGTGTGTGTGTGTGCGCACGCGCACACTCATTTATTCAGTCATGTCTGACTCTTTTCTGACCCCATGGACTGTAGCACACCAAGCTCCTTTGTTTAAAGGGATTTCCCAGGCGAGAATGCTGGAGTGGATTGCCATTCCCATCTCCAGGGGGTCTTCCCAACCTAGGGATCACCCACATCTCCTGTGTCTCCTGCATTGATAGGCAGATAATTTACCACTGAGCCACCTGGAGGGTGTGGACAGCACCGTTGAAAGAAATTAATGTAGCACTTGCCACACACATATGAAATAATTGTGTAAAGCCTAGAAGATAAAGAATAGCACATAACTTAGATATAAGATGATGATGGTGGCAGTGACTGTGGTCCATGGTAGCACAGCCATTCAGGGAAGCATTCCAGAAGAAGAGAGCTCTGAGTAGAGTAGGTCATGTACACTTAGAGCACCGACAGAATGGTGGAAATGTGGGAAAGAGTTAAAATAAATTACCCACAGGTCATGTGTATCGTTAGAGAAGAAGACGGAGGGAGACAGTGGAAGAAAAATTTACCTTGAGAAATGTGGTATAAGACAAAAAAATGGTTATTGAGCGATGGATGATGGATGGCAATTTTCAAACTCAAGTGGACCCTTCATGAGGGCAAAGACCGTGTCATCATTGTCTTTGTATTGCCAATCAGCATAGAGCCTGAATTGGTGTAAAAATGCATTGAGTAAATGGACTAGAAAAATACCTTATGTTTACTAAGGGCTTGCTCAGTGGCCTCTAATGTTCTGATCTGAGTATATCTGTATCCAGAGAACAGAACTCTCAACCCAGTGATTCTGAAGGCTTTTCATTATGTTTGGCTCTAGGATTTGAGAGATGCCTTGTAAGACCGAATATGGGCATGTACATTTATGTGTAACCTGTGTGTGAGTGTACGTGGGTGTGTTTGCTGGGTGAGGATAATTCATGTACACACGGGTGTATGCACATATATGGCTTCCCAGATAAAGAATCCACCTGCCCGTTCAGGAGATCTAAGAGACACAGGTTTGATCCCTGGGTCCCGAAGATCCCCGGGGGCAGGAAACGGCATCCCACTCCAGTATTCTTGCCTGGGAAATTCCATGGACAGAGAAGCCTGGTGGGCTACAGTCCATGGGGCCTCAAAGAGCCAGACATGACTGAGTGACTGAGCATTGGTCTCATGTTCATATATGTATATGTGTATACATATATATGTATATGAAATTATTTTCATACTTTTGAGGAAGGGAGAAATATAATAATAGCAATGCTATAATTGATTAATGACTAATTTGCTTTACATATTAAACATAGTCCAACACGTAAAAAGAGATATTTGGGGTAATGGTGCCATATGTGGAATATGTAAAAGGAAAAAATCTAAAGGTTCATCAAGAAACCAGTAATAATAATGTTTGGGGGTGGGGGGATTGGGTTGAGATATTCCTACAGAGGAACATTGTGATTGCTACCTTGCTGAACTCAACACAGAATCATGGATCCGTGGCTTCTAAAATTGTGAATAGATTGTTCTATCCGTTCCCCAACTTCTAAGACCCAAAAATAGTCTTCAGTTTGCTTTTCCAGGAGGGCTTGGTGGATATAAAGCATAAAACATAGATTTTACAGACAAATGTATAAACTTCCAAAAAAATGACTATATGTCCTCAGGCAAGTTGTTTATCCTCTCAGAGCTTCCTTTTCCTTTTTATTTAAGAAATGATGAAATGTCAACATCTAACCTCTTTTTTTGCTGGGAGTCCAAAGTGAAAAGACTTATTAAAGCATCTCACACAGTGTTTACAATGATGAATGCATTCAGCAATTTCCTTTTTAATCTTTCTATCTGGTTTAGTCACTCAGTCATGTCTGACTCTTTGTGACCCCATGGACTATAGCCTACCAGGGATTTTCCGGCAAGAATACTGTAGTGAGTTGCCATTTTCTTCTGCAAATAAACTGTGCTTCCCAGGTGATACTAGGGGTAAAGAACCTGCCTGCCAATGCAGGAGATGCAAGAGATGTGAGTTCGATCCTTGGGCTGAGAAGATGGGGTAGGTCCACTCCAGTATTGTTGTGTGGAAAATTCCATGAACAGAGGAGCCTGTTGGGCTACTGAGCGACTGAGACACATAGTAATAAACTAAATAATTTGGTTGCTGATATATGAACTCAAAAGATATGTGTGATTCAGTTACTAGAAATAGTTACTTATGTGCTTCTGTAGCCTTTAAAATAGTGAAGTAACAAAAGAACCCTGAACTCAATGTCCTGTTGTAGGACTGCAACAGTTTATCTGCTCATCTTGAGTGAACTGAAAGTCACTCAGTCCTGTCCAGTTCTTTGTGATGCCATGGTCTGTAGCCCAGCAGGCTAATCTATCCATGGAATTCTCCAGGCAAGAATATTGGAGTGGGTTGCCATTGCCTTCTCCAGGGGATCATCCCCACCTAGGGATTGAACTTGTGTCTCCTGCATTGCAGGCAAATTCTTTACCGTCTGAGCCACCAGGGGAAGCCCTACCAGAGTATCTGTTCATGGTACATATATCTAATTCTGTCAGCTCTACCCAATAGCCCGCAAATTCAGGAAATCAAGGATGGTTCACCCAGTAGCTGGACCATCTGAATTTCAAACCCTGCATTCTCCTTGGCAGGAGAGAAGGCTGGCAGGTCACACAACAGCTCTTAAATACTTTCATTCAAAAATGACGTCTGTCAGCTGTACTCACCCAGTCCCATAGTCCCCTGCAGCACAGGGAAATCTGAAAAATCAGGGAAGCCCAGGTATATTTGGTGAGGAGTAAATGGCTCTGCCAAAATCACAGACTCACATAAAGCACTCAGTTGGCACTACAGACACCATGAATTGGAATCTCCAATAAGGACTTGTTATGTATTTCCCATCCCATTCACAACTTTTTAAACTATAATCTTATTTCACCCCTTTGTTGACAAAGGTCCATATAATCAAAGCTATGGTTTTTCCAGTAGTCATGTACAGATGTGAGAGTTAGCCCATAAAGAAGGCTGAGCACAGAAGAACTGATGCTTTTGAACTGTTACGTTGGAGAAGATTTTTGAGTCTCTTGGACTGCAAGGAGATCAAACCAGTCAATCCTAAAGGAAATTCATTGGAAGGACTGATGCTGAAGTTGAAGCTCCAGTTCTTTCGCTAACTGATGCAAAGAGCTGACACACTGGAACAGATCCTGATGCTGGGAAAGCTTGAGAGAAGTAGGAGAAGGGGGCGACAGTGAATGAGCTGGCTGGATGGCATCACCGACTTGGTGGACATAAGTTTGAGCAAGTTCTGGCAGATTGTGACGGACAGGGGAGCCTTCTGTCCATGGGGTCTCAAAGAGTCGGACATGAACGAGTGACTGAACAACGACACACTTCACACTCGGTTCCCAGGAAAAGGAAATTTCTGCGACATACTCCAACGAGCTTCCTCACTTTGCTGGGCTTAGAATAAAAGTAGTGAGTTGCTTGGAATAAAAATAGCGCTGTGTCCAGCGCTGACCTTCAGGGCCACCCAGGAAGTGTTCCACAGTGTCGAGTGGATGCCGAGCCCTTCACTTACCCTTGGTTCCTCTCTCTCTCTCCTGTCTTTTCCTGTTTCCCACTAGTGTTTCTACTTTTGCATTTTATCTTTCTGTCTGTCAGGCCGATTAGCATAGTTTGACAGATTAAAAGGCTAAGGTCAAACCAACAAACCCCTAAAGAAATACTGCTAATTATTGTCATATGTTTTTTTAAATACTTTGCTCTTCAAAGAATTTAACAAGGAATAAAATTCCACTTTGTATCCCAAGGGTTGGTTTAATATTATATTAAGAAAAATGAATTCCTTAGCTTTCTGTGTTCTGGATTGTAGGAGAGCAATGAACTTCACCCTCAGGGTCAGCAGTGGTCATCACCACTTCCCATGAGCCTCTTTCTAAACTGACACACTAAACGGCAAGCAGTCTTTCGATCCCGGAATAAAAGAATCCAGGGAGATGAGACTGTCTTCGTGTCCTTATATAATGCCTGAAGTTAACAGTGTTATCCTTTGTGAGCTGTGAACACTGGACTCATTTATTCTCTCCATTCCTTGGTTTCCTGATCCATAAAAAAGGAGGGGCTTGGGACTTCGGTATCTATCTCATCAAGTGGTTAGCAAAAATTAAGATGAATCTGAGGAGTGTCTGGAACTATAGAATCCTTCACTGTGGGCACCTCCTTCGTATAATTACAGAGTGGTTGATCACTTTGACGCTCAGAAGGAAAACTCTGGTGTTTTTCAAATCCTCAAGGATTAGTCATCTGTCTGACAGGGAGGAAAGGTAACATGCCAACCCCACCTGCTGCAGGTAAATCATGCCGCTGCCACACCACATCCAAGGTCACTTCCAACCACAGTCAGCTTTGCCAAGACCGGTGCCTGGGAGATTGCATTCTAAAATGGAGATACTCAGTCTCCACTCCCCTGTTGCGGGTGGGAGGTGGGAAGGGGCAGTAGGGACTTAGTGTTCACTGGGGACAGAGTTTCAGTTTAGGAAGGTGAAAAATTCAGGAGATGGATGATGGTTGGAGCTGCACAACAGTGTGAATGTACTTGGTGCCCCTGAACTGTACAGTTAAACCTGGTCAAAAGAGCAGCCTTTATACTATGTGACTTTTACCACAATAAAACAATTTTAAAAATCAAAGTTAATGCAAAAAATTTACGATGAACAAATGTGAAAATTTTAAATAAAGATAAGAGTGGTCTGTATCCCTCTACCTCCAAAAAAAAAAAAAGATAGAAAGTGATACTTGAGTCCTGTTGATGGTGCTGCTTCTTCAAGGTTTGTGTCGGTGATGAGCCCTGGCTCATTCCCAAGTGAGTTATGGCAGGGGATTCTGGGCTGGGGCAGGGGGGAGCTCAGAGGAAGCTGGGGGTGGGTGGAGAGCCAAGAGGAAGCTCAAAAGCTCATTATCCAGCCTCCTTCGAAAGACAAGGACAGGATAGCCTCCAGTAAGAGGCATCTAAAGAGCTCAGGAAAGTCTCCAGCAAATCGTTCACTACAGGTGAAAGGACAAATTACCAGATCAAGTGGCTGCATTATCAAAAATTATTCTATTGATTTCAGGGAGGTGTGTTTTCCCTGAGATGATTACCAGCATCTAAAACCTCCTTTCATGCTGATTTGGAGCACGAAGCACCATCTCCGAGTTTCAAGTTGTTCAAGATGCTTTACGCATCGGTGGGTAAGCGCAGGTTGGCCTGCTGTGAGGGTCTAGTTAGCTCAGCGTTGGAAAGGCAGGTAGCCCCCTTCCCAGGGTCAGTATCTTTATCACTGGTAAGAAATCTGGTACCATGAGCATCGTTTGCTCAGGGGATGTTCTGTGTTCTGCATTTTTTGGCAACTGGATCCTACTTTGGGAAAATGCTGCAGCCCCTCCCCAACCACTGAGTGCCTCCCAAATTCACATGCTCGCGGCTGTAAAGACAAAGCATTAACTTCACACACGGGCCCTGGGCTTTCCAGGGGGCACTGGTGGCAAAGAAACCCCCTGCCAGTGCAGGAGACCTGGGTTTGATCCCTGGGTAGGGAAGATCCCCTGGAAAAGGGAATGGCTACGCTCACCACAGTAACTTTAGTCAGCAACCAGAGGAAAATGAAGGTTTATAGAACAATGATCCATCTAAGCAAAAGCTGGAAAAGAATCTTACAAGGGCATCTACTTTTTAAGGGGAAAAAAAAATGTTCTTGCTACTAGTCTGAATACAATGCCCTTGTAACAGTGCATCTGGGTCATTCCTCAGGAATGATTTTTGGGGGTACACTGATGGGTGGATGATGCCTGTGGATAAAAAGTGTCATGAATTCTGCCTACAGCATCAGAGCTCTACCCCACTTTCCTGGCCACTGTTCCTGGGCTCACAGTAGGTGAGTGTGAGTGTCAGACCAGCCTGATCCAGGGTATTCTGCAGCTTGTGTTTGAATCAGAGCCAAGAGAAAGCACCTTCCCACATTGGTGACCTTGCACCTCACGTGGGTACAGAGCGCACCACTGCCTCCCTAAATCCAAGCACGGAGGCTGTGGTGTCCTTGATCTTCAAGCCAATGACCCCTGTGTCTGCTCTCATGGGAATGCCCCCTCCTTCCTGGGACCCCTTGGGCTGATGCTGAACATATTCAAATGTTCCCCTAAAAGGTTTAGCCGGGGTTGCTTCTTCAGTACTGTTTGAATATTAAATATGCAAATAATCGTCATTACACTTCCAACAATTACACATGTTTGCGAGCACCGTGTCAAGAGCTGGCAGCGGAGCAATCATTTGTAAAGACAAATATTCCATTCCAAGAGATGTCACGCTGCTCAGAAGATTCTTTTTTGTACTAGTAGCCACACTGCTGCTTCCTAAATTGTGCAGATGAACACGGCCGAGCCTCCAATAGCTGCTGGGCCCTCCCCTCCGCCAAGCAGGTGCCAATCACCCGCCCAGGGCCCGCGGAGCTGCTGGAATCGTACCCGGTCCAGGTTCGCAGTACCCAAGGCTGATCCAGAGGCTCCTGCATCCGCTCCTCCCTCCGCGGCCCCTCCCGGGCCCCCATCCTCTCGCAGCGGGCCTCGGGCCTCGGGATATTTTAATTCCTGAGGTCCAACTGTACTATCCTGTGTTTGTAACAGATGAATTGTCATTCGTAGCCCGGAAGCGATGGGAAGAGCTGCCTGAAAGCACAGGCCGAGAGTCACAGCTGGGGCTGTGTTCTCTTCCCCGTGTTTTTATCTCTCCCTCCTTTTTCCTCCTCCCTCCGCCCTCCCTCCCCTTTGCTCTCTGCTTTTCCCCTCCCCATTCTTCACTTAGCCACGGATAATTGTCACAGTTTACTTTTATCGCATCCAAAGTGGCGGCTTAGAGGGTCCTGGACTCGAGTCTGGACTAATCTTGCCTTCTCCCAAAGTCGGAAAATCCCAAGTCTTGCGGGGTCCAATTGATAACCCTTGTGCTTCTTTTCCATGAAAGACAGATGACTCTGGCAAGCTTGGGAGACTGCAGATAATGGGATTGACTTGGTACTTAAATCTCAGTGAACCAGGACAGCATAAGTAATTAGTGAATTGGATCCATCCTGGGGTGCTAATGATGGCTAAGTCTGCCCCCACACCATTGGGAGACTGGCAAGAGGCACATCCATCTCACACAGATAAAAACCAAAGGGACATTGCTCACAGACACCATTTATTCCTCCTTTACTGCACCATTCATCCTAAGAGGGGAAAAAAATCCAATTTTCCTCCAGCGATACTCAGAAGACCAAGTGACCACACTCCCACCAGAGTTCATTTTGATCACAATACTGCTGCTGGTTTTAATTAAGAAAGGCTAATTAAGAGAAACTCGACATTTATCTTCTTATCTGCTTGTCCGCACAGACACTACCCATATTTGTTTACAATCTGGTTACTGGCTTTCTATCAGTGAGAAGTTTCTCCATTTCTATCTAGGTCCGTGCTTTCAAAAGTGTCAGTATTGAATAGGTCCCCACAAGGATAACTTTTAGCCTATCAGGCCCTGGTTTACATGCATGCGATTGTTGTTGTTTAGTCACTCAGTCGAGTCCGACTCTTTTGCCACTCCTTGGACTGTAGACCACCAGGCTCCTCTGTCCATGGGATGACCCAGGCAAGAATACTGGAGTGGGTTGCCGTTTCTGCCTCCAGGGGATCTTCCTGCCCCGGGGATTGAACCCATGACTCCTGTATTGGCAGATGGATTCTTTTACCCCTGAGCTACCGGGGAAGCCCTTACATAAACATATATACACAATTATGCACACACATACATACATATGTAGTTTACATATATGCATGTATAAACACCGATTAAAGGAATCTTTATATTTTTCCTCCATTAATTCATCTGTGTACACACTGGCTGTCTCTTCCATTTTTCTTTTTACATAGAAGATGGCACTTTACGAGGATAATTTAGATGAATGCCTTTTCCCGGAGTTCACTTATCCTCCTAGCAAACATGATCGACAAAGAGCCACAAAATGAACGGCATGGAGTTTTGATCCAACATGCGTTCCATCAAGAGACGTCTTCAAGGCAGGGGTCTTCCTTTTTCTCGTAACATTCCCAACAACTAAAATGTCCACAGAATGCACTCCAGTGAAAACGACCAGGGGCTCTGAGAGCTAAAAGTGGAAAGTGTGAAGCATAGAATTTCAGCAGCCAGACGCCCCAGCCTGACCGTTTTGGAGGGGATTGATCGGAACTCAACGTGACAGACTGTGAACCCCTGTCCTCGGCTTTGTCGTGGCAGAGGGATCTTAACGCCACACACAAACTCTGCCTCCCTGGCCCCTTTCAGCTTCTGTCTTCAGTAATCGCCTTTTCTGCCACCCTTTCATGTGGGGGCCAGTGGAGCAGCAACACTCGGGAGATGAGCCCACAGAGTTGGTTAGTGAGAAGCTCTCTGGTTCTTACATTCTTCCTCACCCCATCCTGCCACCCAAGCCTTGTTTTTCTTGATATGAGGTTTCTTTCCATGATGTTTAGCTTCCCAGCAGATGGCTTCTCTGAAAGCGTGTTTGTATGCATGTGCAGAACACACGTGTGTGCAGAACACACGCGTGGGCTTCCCTGGTGGTGCAGTGGTGAAGAATCACCCTGCCAGTCCTGGAGATGTGGATTCAATTCCTGGGTTGGGAAGGTCCCCTGGAAGAGAAAATGGCAACGCACTCGAGTGTTCTAGCCTGGGAAATAACATGGACAGAGGAGCCTGGCAGGCTGCAGTCCGTGGGGTTCCACAGAGTCAGACACAACTGAGCAACTGAGCAGTAACAGAACATGCTCACATCAGTACATGATCACCTGTAGGACTGATGGCCCTAGAAACTTTCTCCATATTTAATATTTGAGGAGAAAGCTGATGATTCAAGGACCCCATTTTTCCTCACAGTCTGAGGGGGAGGCAATGAGACTAATGTCACGTGAAAGGCGGGCAGAGTCCCCAGTGGGAGTTTGGAGGGAGAAATTTAGTTCCTCCTGGAGACTCTAAGTTCTGACTTGAGTTTGTTTCCTAGGAAAGGACTTTCCTTAACTTGCAGTCTAACTAAACTTGGCTTGCATGTTCAAATCAGTGTTAATATTCACAGTTCAAATTATGTGTGTCTTCCTTGAGCAAAGAAAGTTTATGCTGACTGTATGGTTTTGCTCAGAAGGGATCTTGTGTGCATGTGTGTGACATTATGAGTGAGTGTATGATATCATGAATGTGCGTATGATACTATGGGTGTGTTTGATATTATGAGTGTCTGTAATATTGTGTGTGTGTGATATCATGAGTGTGTGTGTGATGAGTGTGTGTGTGTGATATTATGAGTGTATGTGTAATACTCATATCAACATTGCTTGAAACAGGTCTTTCCGCTAATCAAACAGCGTTCCTCTGAAAAATTTTATTTTAATTATTTTCTACTTATACCAAGGAATAATGTAGACTGATTTTCATTTTTATTTATGTATTTGGCTGGACAGCATGGAATGAGGGATCTTAGTTCCCAGACCAGAGATAGAACCTGGGCCTCTTGCACTGGACCACCAGGAAATTACCTAGACTGATTTTTTAAAAACTATTATTCCCAATATCGTCCCTTATCACATAAGCCCATATTTCTAGCACCCATCATGGTACCACAACAATAAAATTAAAATACATATCTTACAATTACTTTGGGAGAATTAGTGACACATTAAAAATGTAAATTTTTCATTTTGAAAGCAGCACCATATATCAAGTGGACTTGAGGAAAATTCCTTTATCTCTTCTGGGAAAAGTGGTATTTTTGGATAATACATATGTCCAATATGTATTTAGTCAATCCTAAAGGAAATCAACCCAGAAAATTCACTGGAAGGACTGATGCTGAAGCTGAAGCTCCAATACTTTGGCCACCTGATGCAAAGGGCCGACTCATTGGAAAATACCCTGATGCTGGGAAAGATTGAGGGCAAGAGGATGAGGGGGCAACAGAGGATGAGATGGTTGGATGGCATCACTGACTCAGTAGACATGAACTTGAGCAAATTCCAGGAGATAGTGAAGAGCAGGGAAGCCTGGCATGCTGCAGTCCATGGAGTCGCAAAGAGTTGGACATGACTTAGCCAATGAACCAACTAAACTAAAAATACATCTGTCTAATTTTGCTTAAAAAAACTCTGTTGAAAATGTTATGAAATGTCAAAAGCAAATGTGTGCAAATACATAAATATATTATAGCAAAGGGTTCAGATTGTCTGGGTGGGAATCTCAGGTTTATCTCTCTTGAGCTGTGCTTTAACGGGCAGTTTCCACCCATGCTCCACCTCTATTTCCTGCTCTGTAAAATGGGCATAAAAACGACACTAACTCACTGGAATCTTGGAGGGTGGAATCTGTTTCTCTCTGTTTGTTTTTGTTGTTGTTTGATCACTCAGTCGTGTCCCACTGTTTGCAGCCCCTTGTACTGTAGCCTGCCAAGTTCCTCTGTCCATGGGGTTTGCCAGGCAAGAATACTGGGGTCCTGTTGCCATTCCCTCCTCCAGCGGCTCTTCTCAACCCAGGGACTGAACCCACATCATCTGAATCTCCTCCATGGTCAGGTGGATTCTTTACTACTGGGACACCAGGGAAGCCCATTTCTCCATGTAAAGTACTTTAAGAGTACCTAGCATGTAGTACACAAGAAAAAACAAAACTGCCCTTTAGGAAGTTGTATTTTGTTAACAAAAATAGCCTTTTTGTTTTCTTCCTACGCTAAAGGACTTCATGTTCTACCCCAAATTCTGGTGACTTCTGAGGTGTCCCACTCACTAAGAAAAGAAGACCCACCTCATACATAATATGCAGGCAGCCAACACTGTTGTCGGCATATTTCACTACACGATCCCTGCGAGGAGCTGATGAGACTCCTGAAGGTTCAAGCCAGGGGATCGACAGCCCCCACAACCCCCATCAGACTGGTGGGTGCTCTACTCATAATGCTCAGGTAAGATCTATTCAGTGTGTGTGGGAGGGGAGGGGCATGACTTCCAGACCTAGACTCCTCCTCTGTCCCGGAATCAGACAATTAATAAATGTGATGCTGATATGAGCTGTAATAAAATGTGCTTTTAAAAGAAGCAGGAGACTGAGATTAGAAAATGGGCTTTCCCCTCTCACAGCACCCAGGGTGAGTGATTATCTGATTCTGTATGGCACTAACTGTGGGATCATGTTTAAGAAACAAGGGGAGGGCCTTCCCTGGTAGTGCAGTGGATAAGCATCCACCTGCTGATGCAGGGGACTCGGGTTCAATCCCTGGTCTGGGAAGATCCCACATGCCCGAGCAGCTAAGCCCATGTGCCACAAACCACTGAACCTGCACTCTGGAGGCTGGAAGGCCAACGACTGAAGCCTATGTGCCTAAAGCCTGTGCTCCACAGCCAGAGAAGCAACCACAGCGGCAAGCCCAAACACCTAGAGAACTAGACCAAACACCAACTAGGGAAAGCCTGAAAGCCTGCGGGCAGCAGTGAAGATCCAGTGTGGCCAAAATTAAACACATACATAAATAATAAATTTAAAAAAGAAACAAAGCGAATTTCCCTGGTGACCCAGTGGTTAAGACTCTGCACTTCCAAAGCGGAGGGCTCAGGTTTGATCTCTGGTCAGGGAACTAATATTCAAGTAGTGTGGCCAAAAAAAGAAAATTTAAGAAAAATAAATTTTTAAATAAGAAATAAATGTAACGTTATGCTAATATCACCCTACAGCAGTTGGGAATTAATGGTGAGATGGAAAGCAATGTCTCAGATATAAGTCTGACTTTTGTGTTTTAATTAATTTTCCCCTGGCCCCTAAATCCTGGCCACTAAAAATATCTCCCACTTTTCTTCATGGATTCATTTGCACAATAATTAAAAATTTTTGACTGTGTTGAAAATTTCAGGAGAAAATATTTCATAAAATGTAAATATCTTTTGCTATGAAATGGCCTTGAGTTGTTGTGTAAGTCACTCAGTCGTGTCCAACTCTTTGTGACCTCAAGGACCGTAGCCTGCCAGGCTCCTCTGTCCATGGGGATTTTCCAGGCAAGAATACTGGAGTGGCCTTTCTCCAGGAGATCTTCCTGGCCCAGGGATCAAACTTGAGTCTCCTGCCTTGCAGGCAGATTCTTTACCCTCTGAGCCCCTGACTACCACCATTTACTATGTTCCTATCTTGATGTTCTCCCTGAAAGCATGATCATTCTCATGACTGCCATGAAGCAGGGAATTTATGCGTCTGTGAACTGCCCCAGCCCCGATGGAGAGTTCCTTAACTTCAAGAGAAAGTGAAGTATTTAAATGGGATCCTGGCAAGTTGAAGAGCCATGCTCTCTCAGGAGTAGGGTTACACGGGCAAATTCAACAAAATCTATGAGGTATTCTTTCTCTGAAAGAGACTCAGAGAATTGGAGAGGGAGAAAATGGGAGTGAGCGATTAAATGAATTTGAGGAGCATTTTTATCCGAGAGACAAGTGTGAAAGGAGGAATAATAAATGACTCCCTGCCTTTCCCGAAAACCACTGGCTATCCATTGTCTTCTCTGGAAGCCATCTGATAGCCCGTGCTCTCCACCAATGGGCATAGAAAAGTGGACAAAAAAAAAAAAAAAAAAAAAAACAGGGGTCAGCTAAGTAGAGAGAAGAGGCTTAGCCAAAACAAACCGAAAGGCTTCGCTTCACTGAGGTTTGATTAATGGCATATTAGTCAGCGTCCTCCGTGTGAAGACAAGAGCTAACTAGCCTCCAGCAAACTGTGCTATGAATCACACTTCACACATCAAGATGTGAGGTAATGAGATTCTCAAAAAGTCCTACATTTAGAAACAACCCTCTAAACCCAAGCTCACAATCCCCCGCTCCTGCCAGTCGCTGGCACGATTCCACTGGTGAAATTGGAAAGGAAACTCGGCATTTTTTTTTTTTTTTGAGGGGTACTTTTTGTTTGTTTGTTCTTGACCATGGATAGTATGATGGAGCAGCTGGTGTGAGAATAAAGGAAAAATATGTGTGTGTTGGCAGCAGACATTTGTAACACCGCGTGATTATCCTCTTGGAGTCTTAAGCATCTGAACTTATGGCTTAAAAAATAATAGTTTGCCTGGACTGCTTTACAAGGAACGGCACGGCACATTGAGGGTTGTTTGCTATTGTTGTGTGATGTGGGATTTTTTAAAAACCTCCTCCCTCACCCCCTTCCACAAGATCACTGTGAATCCGTGACCCACATGATTCATAACTGATCAATCTTGAACATTTTAAATTTTTGTTAAGGATTCCACAGCCTTCACAGGCCATTTTTAGCCAGAGAGTGAGTGCTCGGTAAACCTACATCTCCACCTAGTGGTGTCAGGGAACATCTAATAACTTTGAACTGCAAGGGAATCAAGATTTAGTCAGAGTTTGCAGTCAGCCTGTAAGCTCTTGGTCGCTGAGCAGCGGAAGCACAATATTTAAAGATAACATTTTAATCTCAGAATATTTTTCCTTCTTTACCATCCTCCCCAGACTTTCCTCCTCCTCACCCCCTAAAGGCTGACATTCTTACATTGCACAAGAGCTGAAAAATATTCCTCCCACTCTATTTTGTATTCTTACGCTGTGCTCAAAGGCTTTGACCAAAACCTCCTTTGGGTAGCCAAGGATCATTTTTCAAGGTTCCCCCACCCTCCTCCGCTTTCATATTCTCTGCCAGCTCACTGCTTGGCAGAGTCTCCACTGCTAGACAGGCCAAACTCAAGTTTCGCTACAGATGTCTCAGGGTATCTTCTTGGTCTGCTTGGGAAAAAAAAAATCACTAATGATGCTCTGTCACCCTTCAGGTGAATGAAGACCCCGCCTCTGCCTTCCCCACCTTGGATCCTCCCAAACAGAGAAGTCACATCAAAACCTATTTCCATACAGCAGCCCAGCACATTCCTGGTCCGGTAAGCTCTGATGTCCCAGCCTAAAAGGAAATCATTTAATGGCCAGTGGTCCCCAATCTTTTCAGCACAAGGGAGTGGTTTCATGAAGACAGTTTCTCCACGGACCAGGACGGCGGATGGTTTCGGGATGATTCAAGCGCTTTACATTTGTCGTGCACTCTGTTTCTATCATTCTTACATCAGCTCCACCTCAGATCATCAGGCATTAGATCTTGGAGGTTGGGGACACCTGCTCTAGAACAATCCCTCTAAATGGCCAAAATCACACCACCTAGGAGCACAGATGCTCTGCGACCTTGCGAGTCAAATGAAAAACAAAGCCGACTACTTCCTGTTAAATGTGACCAGATTCAAATGTCCTTTAGGCATTAAAGATGCCAAACATTCTTAACTGTTCATTGATTATTCAAATCATATAAACCTGAGATATCTGAGTGTGGTTGCCAGGGGTCGCCAACTCCAGGATCTAATGCCTGATGACCTGAGGCGGTGCTGATGTAATAATAACAGAAATAAAGTGCACAAGAAATGTAATTCACCTGAATCATCTTGAAACCATCCTCCCCACCGCCCCAGTCCATGGGAAAATTGTCTTCCATGAAACCTGTCCCTGGTGCCAAAAATGTTGGGGTCTGCTATTCCATAGGGATCCTTCTTGCTACTGAGCTCATCATTGGCATCAACTGCACTGTCATGAAATACGAGCACCGTTGGCTTTTCAACTGGTATATGTCTAGAAAGATTAAAGCTAACTATGAGAGTCTCTGCTTGCTATTTCGTAGAATTAAACACTCGTTGAAGGGTATATTATGCTGATTGAGGCTGTTGCTGCTGTATTGGACCCTAAAATGTTTAATAACCCTCCAAGGTTGATTTTTTTTTAATACCTATTAATGAATACCCATTAGCTTGTACAGAAGGCAAAAAGAAATCAATGTGTTAAATGTCAGTTAGTTTTTGCTCTAACCTGTTTTTCCTTAAACCTGGAGTTCTGGCATGTCAGCCCTTAAAAGTGCAGGCGTGCTCCATATGCAGAGAAATCCATGCAGAGAAGTCTGGAGTGATGGAATTCTTAGAGTTTTTTAAACTTTCTCTGCCTTTAGAGCAAATGTTCCCAATTCTTTAGCTCAGATGTTTCAGCTCCACAGTCATCATCCTCTGCACCATCAGCCAAAATCCATCACACGGTCTGTTTCTCATTGTGCCTCCCCCACCCCAGTTGCTTCCAGACTGCTGCCTTGACTGGTACGGGGAATTTCTCTAGGTTTGGTGGTTAATGCATTTTCAGCACAGTCTCTCAGTAAGAAAGAACTGTGGTTGGCCAACTTTTCACCAGATTCGTCTTCAATTACATGGAAATCATCACCACCACCTTTCTCCCTGAATGTTCTTTGGATCTTTCCATCCTTCAACACAAGTGGGAAGCGACCAGAACCTGGAGGATGCACACCAAGGACACTCTGTGTGCATGAGTGCCAAGTCGTTTCAGCAGTGTCCGGCTCTTTGCACCCCTAGGGACTCTTGCCCACCAGGCTTCTCTGTCCATGGGATTTCTCCAAGCATGAACACTGGAGTGGGTTGCCATGCCCTCCTCCAGAGAACCTTCCCAACCCAGATATTGAACCTGCCTCTCTCTCTGGCATCTCCTGCACTGGCAAGCGGGTTCTTTACCATTAGCACCACCTGGGAAGCCCCTAGCATGCATGCAATGGAAACCAAAAATATCAGCTGAGTAATGAACTGATATCTTTTAAAAGAAAAATGCAATTCTGTAGCATATGCTACAGTGTGCCCAGGTGACAATGGGACATCCCTACTGGCAGATCCACCCCCCAAAAAAAATAAAATAAAATAAAAATAACAGGAGAACATAGACTGTGTGGAAATAGAAGGGAAGAGGCTGAATTTATTGCCAGGACTAAGGCATGCTCATAAGCAAGAAAGATACCACACCAAAAAATACTTATGGTCAAAAGTACATAAAACGATCTGCTTCACAGAATCAGGGATTTACTCCAAAGTCCCATGTTGATTCAAGTACATTTATGGTGGGGGGAGGCCTCGTGTTTCTAAAGTGGAGTGTCTTTCTGTGAGGATGGGCCTTAACCAGAGTCAATTTTCCTTGCACTCCACATATGGCACCTAGGGCTCAGTGGAGTGTTTAGAGAAATTAAACAAGATGGCCATTTCCTTCTCTCCTTCCCTTGAGTAGTCCTTCAGCCCCTACAGAGTTTAAAACTGTAATGTGTTTGGGATTACTGGATGGCAAGAAGGAGACAGAAGTCCACACGGCGTGATTCCTATCGAAGGCAAACTGTGTAAGCAAACACTTGGCCGGCTTTCTGGGCCACTCTCTCCAGCTCCATCATGAAAATGCTCCCAGCCTTTCTCACAGGTGCCAAGAAGACTTCACAAGTAGTTCTCCAGGAATCGCCTTGCAATCCCAGAGCCTAAACGATAGATGATAGTAAGCCTCGAGAAATACTGTCACCAGCCCCAGATTGAATCTCAGAGTCAAGGAGAGGGTCATGGGAGGCGACTCAACATACACCTGCATATTCAGCTTGGTTCTGTGGGTCTCTGCTCCCAGGTGTAGAGGGATCCCAGACGTGAGGGATGGGGCAGTGGCAGCCCTCTCGACCAATCTTGCTAATGACGTGATTGACTCCAAAGATGATCAACATGGACTCTGTTCATTTATCTACCTCGTCTGGAATCTTAGTTCAGAGTGACAATCATTCCTTATCCTGGAATCTCCCCATAGTGACAGCCATGTGTGGTGGACATTCAGGAAGTTGAATTAATTGTCCTTCCTGAAAATAAGATCTCAAAGGCTGAGTTTCTTTTTTGTTTTTACTCGCCCATTCTTGTACATTTAGTGCTATTCAGTTTATTCATTCATTTATTTTTAATTGGAGTATAATTGCTTTACAGTGTTGTGTTAGTTCAGGCTGCACAATGAAGTGAGCCAGCTATGTGTATACATACATCCTCTCCATCATGAACCTCCCTCCCACTCTCTAGGTCACCACAGAGTGTTGAGCTGAGCTCCCTGTGTTATACAGCAGCTTCCCAGTAGCTATGTTTTGCATAGGGTAGCATATATAGGTTAACTCTACTCTTCCAGTCTGTCCCCCCGCCCCCCGCCTTAAGTGGTTCTTATTCACTCTTGAAATGCTCCACTGTGTTGTGTTGTTCCTACATGTACGTCTTTGTCGATGGCTAGAGTCTTCGAAAACTCTCCTCATTGGTCTTCAGGGAGTAAAACGGGGTATTCTAAACAGAGCACCGAAGGAAGAAGGATTAGAGTTAATAAACCGTCTGAATCCAAGAATCAGGCTGTCACTTCTCACAGCTACTTCAACAAGTCTACAACTGCGTGGATCGGTAGCACTGGAACCACAAAAATCTAACTGCTTGAGATGATGCTAAGACTCAAGCTCAGTCAGTTCAGTTCAGTTGCTCAGCCGTGTCCGAGTCTTTGCGACCCCATGAACGCCAGGCCTCCCTGTCCATCACCAACTCCCGGAGTCTACCCAAACTCATGTCCATTGAGTCAGTGATGCCATCCAACCATCTCAACCTCTGTTGACCCCTTCTCCTCCTGCCCTCAATCTTTCCCAACATCAGGGTCTTTTCAAATGAGTCAGCTCTTCGCATCAGATGGCCAAAGTATTGGAGTTTCAGCTTCAACACTAAAATAACGCAAAGAACATATGAACTTAGGAAGCCTTTTAAATGCTCCCAGGTTTAAACCACAAATCCTCAAGGGTACAGGCTGTCTCAGCAAGTGCTAGCGCCACCAGAAAACTATCTGAGAGTTCAGATAGATCCTGAGGGACTTCCCTGGCAGTCCAATGATTAAGACTTCACCTTCCAATGCAGGGGGGTGTGGGTTTGAGCCCTAGGCAGGAAGCTAAGATTCCCACATGCCTTGTGGCCAAACAACTAAAACAAAAAGCAGAAGAAATTCAGTAGACTATAAAAATGGTCCATCTCAAACATAAAAACAAAAACCCTTAAGTAAATGTTTATATTGCTGCCTTTACCCAAGTGGAAAACCTTAATGAAGTGATGGCAGCGCTACCACTCCCTTTTACTTTTTGTCTATTTTTCCTATTATTTCAGGACCTCCCACCCCTCACTCTCCCAGGCCCCACATTTCTTCCATCCCCTATATTCTTTGCCAGGACAATCACAAAGATAAGCCACAGAGAGCAGTGCTGGGCCTCGGCATCACCTCCCTCTCAGTCAGCGTCTCTATACTCTCTTTAACCTCAGTTTTTCTAATCAAAATGAAGAAGAGTGAGCTGCTATACAACACATGCGCCCTTTCTCTCTTCCGTTCATAATCATGGTAAATAATGCGAAACATGGGGCATGGGGTGGGGATGAGGCACCTGGGGAGGGCATTTGGGGAAAGGTCAGCGGAGGACCAGAAGCAGGGGAGGGCAGTGGTTAAGACCACTTCCCAGGGCAGCTGTTGTTGTTGTTCGGTCCTATCCAACTCTTTTGCAACCCTAAGGAGTTCGAATTGTCTTTCTTGAAATTTACCAGCATACTAGTGATGTGACGGGAATCTAACATCCTGACTTTTACTTCGTGGAGCAACCTGCTTACCCACTATTGACAAAGTCTTACTGGAAAAGCCAGGTGTGGCTGATTACAAATGTCCTTAACCTTAGTGGACTCAGGTCTATTCAGCACCCTTGTCACCTGGAGGAGGGTCCCGGGACCCACCTACACGGCTGGTTTTCACGGTGCCTCCCTGACCTATCTCTCTTCTTAGATCAGTCAGCCCTGGCTCCCATGCTGCTCTGGCAGGAGTTCTTCCTTATAAATTTTCTTTCAGATGTATACTAATTCTTTCTTGTGCTGTGCTGTGCTAAGTCACTTCAGTTGTGTCCAACTCTTTCTAACCGTATGGAGCCCACCAGGCTCCTCTGTCCATGGGATTCTCCAGGCAAGAATGCTGGAGTGGGTTGCCATCCCCTCCTCCAACGGATCTTCCTGACCCAAGGATCAAACCTGTGTTTCCTGCATTGACAGGTGGGTTCTTTACCACTAGCGCCATATGTGAAGCCCGATTCTTTCTTAATTATGACTTAAAACATAGTAGCGCATCACACTGTGTGTTACAACTGTAATTTATTAGCAGCAGAGGCTGTGGGAACATGTCCTCACCGCTCAGCGGCAGTTGGAACGTTGATTCTCTGGCTGTTGGGTTTGCCACAATCTTTATGAAGTGAAATACAATATTAGTTTCTAAGGCTCTCCCAAGCAACTGTCCTCTAATGGGAAAGCTTCAACAAAAAATATGTATTGCATGCTAAATAGCTAACCTCATTCTCATAAATATTAATATCATAAGCAGAGTCAAAATATCCTTGGTAAGATGAATGTGTTTCCTTGGGTTTCCAACAAGAAAATATCTTGCAAGCTGAACCCATTTCAACCATCGAGAGGCATAAGCTTTTGGTGGCAGGCTGGGGGTGCAAAACAACATCACTAATTGTTCCAGGAGGAGTGCGTCTCAGAAGAACTTCTCCAATATCATCCTCTTTCCACTAAAGAGGAGGATAAAAACATAAGAACAGATGTTGGATTTGGAAGGATCTCAAGCTGCGACTGAAGCACATGTAATGTGGAGGGGTCGGTTGGCTTAGTGCAGTGACTGGTACTCAGAGTGTGGTCCTCGTGCCAGGAACATCAACATCTTCTGGGAACTTGTTGGAGATTACATCCTCAGGTTTCACTGCAGACCTGCTGAGTCAGAAGACTAAGTGGGGAGATGGAGGCTGTTCTGTGTTTCACAAGACCTATCTTCCCTGGTGGCCCAGATCATAATGAAGCTGCCCACAGTTCAGGAGACCAGGGTTCGATCCCTGGGTTGGGAAGATCCCCTGGAGCAGGGCATGGCAACTCACTCCAGTATTGTTGTCTGGAGAATTCCATAGACAGAGGAGCCTGGCAGGCTACAGTCCATGGGGTCATAAAAGAATTGGACACAACTAAGAGACTAACACACAGGTGAGTCTGATGCCAGTAGGTTTTGTGAAACACAGTGGTTTATGATCTTGGAAAAACCTAAGTGTGAACCCTGTCTCCAGGATGGTCCATGGGTCCCTTGGTACATGATTTGACTTGTTCAAGCCTCACTTTACTCTTCTATGCTGCTGCTACTAAGTCGCTTCAGTTGTATGTGTGACCCCATAGACGGCAGCCCACCAGGCTCCCCCATCCCTGGGATTCTCCAGGCAAGAACACTGGAGTGGGTTGCCATTTCCTTCTCCAATGCATGAAAGTGAAAAGTGAAAGTGAAGTCGCTCAGTCATGTCTGACTCCCAGCGACCCCATGGACTGCTGCCTATCAGGCTCCTCCATCCATGGGATTTTCCAGGCAAGAGTACTGGAGTGGGGTGCCATTGCCTTCTCTGACTCTTCTATGAAAAGGGGATAATATTACTTACCTCATAGAGTTTTAAGGATTAATGAAGAAAATCCATATAAATTGTACGCAACTGTGCCTGGCACAAAATTAGTATGTAATCCATATTACCTTTTATCATTATTATGGTTATTACTAAGTTGTTGTTTGAAGGCTGATGAGAGTCATTTACTCAAAGTACTTCCCAGGTGGCACTAGTGGTAAAGAATCTACCTGCCAATGCAAGAGATGTGGGTTCTATCCCTGGGTGGGGAAGATCCCCTGGAGGAGGAAATGGCAACCCACTCCAGTGTTCTTGCCTGGAGAATTCCATGGACAGAGGAGCCTTTGACAGGCTACAGTCCATGGGGTTGCAAAGAATCGGACACGACTGAATGCCTGAGCACTAGACTATTCATAGGGGCTCTGCCCTGAATGGCCTCCCAGAAGCTCCAGCTCCAACACCATCGTCATGGGCTTAGACTGTCAACATGTGAACTCATGGGAACACAAAGACTCAGTCAAGAGCAAACTGTATATAACAGAGTCCTGCAGGTTCCCCTTTATACTGTATTGACTAAAAAGAGTAAATGATGATAATAGTAACCCCTCACTGCAACAGTGGTATCATATCACTGTACCCATCAGATTTTAAACAAAGGTAATGGCACCCACTCCAGTACTCTTGCCTGGAAAATCCCATGGATGGGGGAGCCTGGTGGGCTGCAGTCACGGGGATGCTAGGAGTCCGACACGACTAAGCCACTTCACTTTCACTTTTCACTTTTGTGCATTGGATAAGGAAATGGCAACCCACTCCAGTGTTCTTGCCTGGAGAATCCCAGAGACGGGGGAGCCTGGTGGGCTGCTGTCTATGGGGTTGCACAGAGTCAGACACGACTGAAGCGAATTAGCAGCAGCAGCAGCAGCAGCATGGTTAAGTAAGAGGATGACCCTTAAGTAAATGAAACTCATCAGCCTTCAATCTTGACCTTCATAAACCATAGATTGTGGGGAAGTAGGGCGAGGAAGGTAAATTGTCACAAAGAGACCACTCTCTCTCTGATATTGAAGCATTCTCCATCTTTCAGGGCCATTCACTCTGAAATAAGAGAATCTTGGAACTTTACCACATTTCCTTTATTTTTCTGGGCAGCCACTATATTGTCTGTTATTTGGGTCTAACGTGGATCCTCAACTGTGTATTTACAGCATTAAAAACGAATTGTCCCCATTCTGTGCTTCCGCCCCCAAAACAAAATTCCCTCTTTGTGAAGTGGAAGGTAGTGGCTGTTATTTTATTCAACAATGTGACCGTGGTGATTTTGTCTTAGCAGTCAGTCCAGTTGTCTGCTGTATGGAGCTGTCACCAGAGACGGGCTGTTAGTGACGCCTGTTTATCTATCGACACCAAATGGTGCTCCCAATCATGTCAGTTATGTTGAAATTAATGAAAGATCCTGCCTAAATGATCACTTTTTTTTTAAGTTTCCCCATTGAATTCTGTGATGTCCTCTGCATGTGACAAGTATGGCTCCTTAACCCTCCAAGATGAAAGGCCTCTATTAGTGGCATTTCAATTCTTATTTATACAGGGCATAGGCAGACGTGTGGCTCCTGGTGGGTGCACACGTGCAGAGGAACAAAGCAAGGATTTTCCTTTGGGGGAATCACAGTGTAAATGTACCCAAGGACAGGCAAGACAATAAAACTCAGTGCAACACAAGGATGTTGAGAAGCGAGTGGTTATTGTAACTGAAATACTTTGCAGAACAGATGGTTTTTAAGGAGGTTTGTGATAAAGAAGGTGAGCGGGTTTGATGCACTTTAATAGGAGGCTGCTGTGAGTCCCGAGAAGAAGAGGAAAAAGTGACCGTGAGAAGGAGACTCCTTTTTCTTCTACAGCCCTTGCACATCTCTGTGATCCAGATTCCATCATGAGAGAAATGGCTGGCCGGTAGATACATATCTTCTAAAGAAAAGAGAAAGGGAACACACAGCGGTCAGGGGGCAAGTAGTCTGAGATCTGGGATTAGACAAGCCTGTCATATCTTGGCAGCTGGGAGTCCGTGGGCAAGGAATTCTACAAATTTCATGATCACAGGTCTACACATCTGTGGAGCCAAATGTGTCTTGGAATTTGGGAGAATACAGAATTTACACGGGTAATATGATATGTATGCTGCATATTACACATCGCCTTGGCAAGGTCTGGGGTAATACAATACAGACCTAATTTTATAGCAAATCTTCAAAGCAAGTCGAATAAACAAAGACAACAAATCAGTTCGGTCCAGGCTTTTCTGCTCAGTGAAGTCATGCTGTGGCTCGGGGATTGAGGAGTTATGGCTCATCTTCCTGTGAGGAAGGTGGAGGCCCATTGCATGGGCTGAGAAAGTGACCTTAGGTAGAAATTGATCAAGGCTTCCCAGGTGGTAAAGAGTGGTGAAGACTCTGCCTGCCACTGCAGGAGGCAGAAGAGACATGGGTTCAGTCCCTGGGTTGGGAAGATCCCCTGGAGGCAGAGATGGAAACCCACTCCAGTATTCTTGCCTGGGAGGTCCCATGAACAGAGGAGCCTGGAGGGATACAGTCCACGCGTTCTCAGAGTTGACCATGACTGAGCACTCGGTGTCTTCTTCATAATTGTTCAGAGCAAAGACTGGATAGAGAGATCACTGATCCTGATGCTGTTATTTTAATGAACACTTCGTCCAGTCCAGATGGCCCTTACCACATTCACCTGATTTTCACCTATGGCACACATGCTCCCGTCCAAGTTACCAGCTTTCCTCGTGGTCAGCCCACAGTGGTCACCCAGCTTGTGAGTCTGCTCATTAGGAAGGGCCACTCTGAGAAGCTGTGTCCCCATAAACTGCTCTCCATGCCGGAGCCTATGGGATCATCCACCATATCCAAATCAGATCCCGGCATCCCCTGGTGGAAATCTTGCAATGATGTCCTAGCATCCCCAGGTCAGTGGCCTGAGCTCTGGACAAGATCTACCTGCCCAGCACCTGGTCAGGCGACTCTCAATTCCTGAGCTCTTCTCCTGTCTGAGGCCTTCACACATGCTGCCACCTTGGCCCAGAAGGTTGACCCTCCCCTGTTCTCCCAGCTCCCATCCTCCAGTTCTTCAGATCCGAGATTCAGATCACTCCTTGCTGCCCACACTTGGCCATGCTGTCCTGCCCCACCTGCCCCCAGCATTCTCTTCCTGAAACTCTCTCCAAGGTGGTCAGTGGATACATTTCTGTGCTTGGGATCACGCAGTCCCCTTCGGGACATGAGTCCCACAAAGTCAAGGCACCGTTTTGCTGGCTCCTGGATGGTCGGGCTTAGCACCTTGCCAGGCACACGGTACCCTATGGGGCAGGTGCTACCATCACTATACAGTAGACGTAACAGCCAAGTAAGAGAAAGATCAAATCGCTTCCACAACATCACACGCAGACACAGGGTGACCTCAGGACTGGGGCCGAGGCGTTCCTCCTTTCCCCCCACAGCCATGGAGGTGGTGCGGGAACAGGATGGACCTGGGAGATGCCCCTGTGTGGATATAGGGCAGGGTGAAAATGCAATAAAAGTTAACTTCCAAATTGAACTGAAGAGCTGGTTCAGGATTCTGGAGGGGGCGTCAGGGAAAACACTTAGAACAATTGCTTACGATTAAAGTCCCCTGATCCAGGTAACAGAGCTTACCAAAAAGGAAAAAAAATTCTATCTAGCCTCCTGCTCCCCAGGCCACTAAGTGTCGTCTGCTCTCTGGATGGATTCTGGCAAAGAAGCCTCACCTTTTGGCAGAGATGAGATGGCATTCTTTTCTTGAAGCACCAGTCCTATCTTCCCAAACACCCTTTTCACTGATACCCCAGGCCGATCATTGCCCCAGTGGATACATGGTGAGCTCCCCTGTTAACCTCAAAACAAGCTTGCAAAGCTTATGTTTCAGGGAGTTGCCTGCTTTTGAGCTCTTCTGTCAATTTCTTTACTTACATAAGTTCAGTGACTATTATGATTCTGTATTAAGGAAATAGTTGATGATGGTCACTTCATCTCTAGTAAAGATATAATAATTGTTAATTTATTTACCAACATTGTAAATGTCTCACCTCTTCTTACGTGCATACAATGACAAATCAAAAAGCTGGAAGCATATGTTAGACCTATACATCAAAAAACTTTCTGTAAACATTTCTTGAATAATTCCATCATCAGAATTCTATGAAAAAAATAATGTATAGTCTTCGTCTTTAAAGGAAATCTGGTGAAGCTGATACCCTGAGGTGAAAAATGAACACCAGATGATAGAAAAAACATGGTAAAATTCTTCTCGTCTAAAAGTAAATCGGTTGATTTTATAGGTGAACAAAAGGCATATTTAGTCTATAACTATTTTCCTTCCCTATCCTAATTATTGACAATTTTTTTTCAATATAAAAGCTTTATATCCACTAAGCTGTCTCTAAAGCTGGGCACGTAGAAAGAAATTGAGTCATACATAATATATTTGTGGAAATTGAGAAGTGTCGTGAGTCTAGTAACCTATTCTCTAATGCTATTTAATTTAGAAATAAAGTAGGGCCTATTTATAGGGGTAAATACAATGAAATAATTCTGAGTTATGTATCCAGAATTCAAAGCAAAGCATATAATACAGTGAGAGTTAATTACATCAGCATCTAGCTCCCAATGAAAGGAAGGATGCTTATTAAAGTGGAACACTCAGGGAGTCTGTGTGGTGGTAAAAGAGTCCACATCTAGATTGTTAGTTGCTGAAATCCATTACACTCTTCAACTATCATAATAACCACAATAATAGCAAGTGGCACTTAAATAACACTTTTCAAACACAATGTGCTAATACTTTGCATTTATGTGGGCGAAACGTCATCATACTGGGCATTCACAGCTCACAGAGCACTTTCCCATGTGGTGCCTCAGGGGAAACTCACAAGACAGAGATGACTCTGTACACAGATGCTTATGTTCAGAAACATCAGGTGCCTGAGGTCACACTATGGTACCTACAGGAGGCTGGTCCATATCTATGTGGGAAACAAGTGGGCCCTGTAGTATCCACGTATGACACACGTGCCTTGCCTGTTAACAGGAAGGACGAATGAACCACGGGTCCTTGAAAACATTCCCTTAAAAGGCAAGGCATCTTTTTTGTTGTTGTTCAGTTGCAGAGTCATGTCCAACTCTTTGTGACCCCATGGACTGCTGCACACCAGGCTCCTCTGCCTCTCCCTTCTCCTTTTGTTTTTAATCTTTCCCAGAATCAGGGTCTTTTCCAATGCTCTGGCTCTTGTTATCAGGTGGCCAGTTTGTAATTTAAAAAGTGCTTTCCTGTACATAATGTCACTTGAACCACACAACTTCATCATCAGACAGAAAAGACAGGAAAGGCTTTCTATTCCAATTTTAGCAAAAAGAAAAAAAATCTGACAAGAGAGGTTGACTAGGTCACCCAAGTTTTCTAAGCCAGGAAAGGCCAAGAGAAAACGCTGACGAGCAAGGTCTTCTGATACAAACATAAAGCAGTAGGTGAAAGAGCTAGTGAGAAAGAACCTGCCTGCAGTTCAGGAGACATAAGAGACACTGATTCGACCCCTGGGTTGGGAAGATCCCCAGGAGGATGGCATGGCAATCTGCTCCAGGATTCTTGTCTGGAGAATCCCCATGGGCAGGGGAGCCTGGCGGGCTGCAGTCCATGGGATCACAAAGAATTGGACACCACTGAAGTGACTTAGCGTACAAAGGGCCATTCCCTCTCGCTGTCACTGCTATGGGTTAGGATCTGACTACCCTCTGCACCTCCACTTTCGGAACCATCTCCTCTTCTCTCTTTTTCATTGCATATCACCCATCCCAAATCCCCAAAATTTCAGAAAATGCTAAATTTTCAATAAATACTGTATTTGTAGGATGAATTTCTCCCTGGATGAGTGCTGTTTTTGTGTTTATCTCCAGTCAAATCCAATAGACAGATTGGTTTTAGAAAAGCATTAAACTGGCCTCGGTATTTGAAACAGTAGAGATGCCCATTCACATACAGGAAGGGTGGTCTGAGTCCTCATGAAAATAATTAAGCATTTAGCATCATTTATAGAGAAGCAAGCTTTTCTGTCCAGGAGGGTTTTTTTCCCCTGCTCATTAAACTTTATATTTTATATTGGGGTATAGCCGATTAACAATGTTATGATAGTTTCAGGTGGACAGCAAAGGGATTCAGTGTGTGTCTACATGTATCCATTCTCCTTGGTGGCTCAGATGATAAAAAAAATCCTCCTATAATGCAGGAAACCCAAGTTCAATACCCAGGTCAGGAAGATCCCCTGGAGAAGAGAATGTCAACCCACTCCAGTATTCTTGCCTGGAGAATCCCATGGACAGAGGCGCCTGGTGGACTACAGTCCATGGGGTCACAAAAGAGTCAGACACAACTGAGTGACTAACACTCTCAGACTTTGACATTCTCCCCCAAACTCCACCTCTCATCCGGGCTGCCACATAACATTGAGTAGAGCTTTCTGTGCTTAACTGCACATTCTTGGTTATCCATCTTAAATACAGCAGTGTATACATGACTGTCCCAAACTCCCTAACTAGTCCTTTACCCCATCTTTCCCCCCCAAATATAAGTTTGTTCTTTGTCTGTGAGTCCAGGAGGGTTTTTTTTTTTTTTTTAAATTACAATCAAGCCCAAGGAAGCCATGGGGCTCTGCTGTTCAGAAGGGTTTTGGTGGAATTCTCTGAGCTCTTCCAGTCTTGGCTACGGCCCAGGGGTTTACTGCAGACCCTGCAGGAAATGCCTCATTGTCACAGGAAAACCCAGGGCTGAGGACGGCTTCAGGAATGTGCAAAGCAACATAAGGCAGCACTTTGAAAGCATCTGACATTTAGGAAATTCACTTTGACCTTTGGCTTCCTCTTTCTCAGAAGTACGGTCAAAACACACACCTGTGGGCAGCAGATGGGAGATGCAATTCCCAATTTGTGGCGTTTTTGCTCTCTGTTTCTTGGGGCTTGTTTGTTAAGTGGTGGAGAGGCTGAGGGTAGGGGAAAATTGGGAATAGATCATGAAGAGGAGAAAAAACTACTCTGGGGGAGGGGGGTCGAGGTCACTGTTTACTGTGACAAAAGAAGACATTTTAATTGTAAAGAATTCTACCATCTCTATTTTGTATAGACAGCCCTTCCCTGGGGGAAGAATCTTGATATTATTACTTGCTTGAGTTCTCAAATGTTTCAGGATTTCATAGGCAGACAGGGCACACACTTAAAGCTGCAGACATGGGGACATCAAGTCACTGTTGTCCACTCGAGGCTCACAGCTCAGCTCAGGGAGGAGACCTTGCAGAGCCTGCCTGGTTCTTCGGACCTGCTGAGTCAGCCTTGAAGAAAGTGCTAAGAACCACACTGTGTTTAGAGCCTGAAAGCATAGAAGTCCTCTCTCATCAGTAGTACCCATAAAAAGATGTTTAACCTGCACGGGAGACGCCCTATTGTGTCGACCTTCCGACAACTGGGTGTAAAACTTTGAGTAAACACCTTCCTGACACCTATTACAGGGAGCCAGCGGGAGGCATGCCCATTAATCAGAACAGCTGCAGGGGGCAGGGCTGCCGATGGAGCCCTGGAAAGATGGCTTGGTCCCCTGCCGTTCTCTCTCTTTTGCTTCAAATTAAAACCCAAGGAAATCGAGAAGGAGAAAAACTCCATTTGATTCCTGCTCGCTTCCCTCAAGAAGGGGCTGTTTCAACCTGCCTGGGTAGGGAGAGGCAAGTGAAGGGTGCTATGGCTACTTGCGTTTTAACTTTTCAGGTAGAGAAGAATAAGGGCTTCCCTAGTGGCTCAGATGGTAAAGAATCTGCCAGCAATGCAGGAGACCTGGGTTTGATCCCTGGGTTGGGAAGATCCCCTGGAGAAGGGAAGGACTACCCACTCCAGTATTCTTACAGAGAGAATCCCATAGACAGAGAGGAGTCAAGGGGGTCTGGGATGGAAGAGCCTTCTCCAAGGGATTTGAGGAGCAGATAGGGCTGGGTTTGGCGCCAGGGTTTTCCCAAGGACAAAGATGGGCAGAAGGGAGGTGGAGGAGGCACTGCTCAGAGAGCCCCTGGAGGAGGAGAGAAGATGCTCTGGAAGGAAGGAGGCAGCAGATGGGGGAACCATGTCCGGGTGAATAAGGGTTGCCTGGCAGTGCTGATGGCTGCCTTGGAGCCATAGAGATCAAGTGGGGAACAGGTGCTTCAGACTCAGATTACCTTTGTGTGAACCAGGCTGTGCCAACTGAGGAACTGACATAAGTTCATAAGTCTAATTTGTTTGCAAGTCCAACTTCCCTGGTGGCTCAGACGGTAAAGCGTCCGTCTACAATGCAGGAGACTGGGGTTCGCTCCCTGGGTAGGGAAGATCCGCTGGAGAAGGAAATGGCAATCCACTCCAGGACTATTGCCTGGAAAATCCCATGGACAGAGGAGCCTGGTAGGCTACAGTCCACGGGGTCGCAAAGAGTCAGACACGACTGAGCGACATTCCTTCCTTCCTTCCTTCCAACAAAGTTAGCCTAGGTATCCAACTAACACAATTAGCTGTACTGTACTGTACTGTCATAGGTTTATAATACTTTCACACAAATAATACATAAAAAACAAAAAAATAAAATATTTCTAAAGTACAGTACCTTGAAAAATACAGTAGTAACAGTACAACAGCTGGCATACTGGGGCTGGCGTGGAGTGAACAGGCAAGAAGACTGTAGGAGGGAGAGGAAGTGGGAGACGGCTTAACTGAAGGATCGCCAACAACAGAAGATGAAGGGCAAGCTGCAGTTTCACTCATGCGCAACACTGATGGAACACACATTCGCATCTTTGAGAGTTCACGACTTGCAGGTTCCTAGGCAGAGGACTCACTGTATCCCTAATAAAATCATGACCACATTTCCAACACAGCCATGGATCTCAGCATAACCCTACATGGAAGCAAAGCTGGCTCCAGCAGGCTAGCCTCTCTGTAGTCACTCTCAGGTCCCTCTTCCTTCCTAGGTCCCATCAGAGAGACTCAAGTCCAGAAAATCCCCAGCAGTTTGATAGGGGCCATAGCCGCAGCCCTGGCCAATAAGGTAAGAGGAGGAAAGTTATGAGAAAAACATTCCCTCTTTGATAAAAGTTAAGGAGGAATAACAAGAAGCATTGCTCAGCCAAGGATCAGCACCCTGCCACTGGTCTCTATTAAGACAAGGATGTGATGCTGGCCCTCGTGGCCTCCACCTTCTCCCAGTGAAGAGTTTTTCTGTGTGTGCTCAGTCATGTCTGGCTCTTTGTGACCCCACCAGGATCACATGGACTGTAGCCCGCCAGGCTCCTCCCCAGTGGATTCTCCAGGCAAGAATACTGGAGCAGGTTACCGTTTCCTCCTCCAGGGAATCTTCCAACCCAGGGATCAAATCTGGGTCTCTTGTGTCTCCTGCACTGTCAGGCAGACTCTTGACCACTGAGCCACCTGGAAAGCTCCAAGATTCTTACTAAAGAAATCATAAGTGAACTTCTTCTCACTGAGTTATCTAAAACTCATAGCCCAAAACAATCTAATACAATGATCTCCTGGGATCGAACTTGAATCTCCTGCTTCTCCTGTGGATTCTTTACCCCTAGCTCCACCTGGGAAATCCTTAAAACTCAGAGCTTGAAAACCAACTAGAATGTCATCTATCCATCAATCTCACATCTTGCTCTGTTTGTTTGAAAAAAAAAAACAAGTTTGCATTTAGTTCTGGGTAAACTAGAGTGAGCACAATTCCTTTGTACCTGTCTTCAAAGTCTAATGTAAAACATTCACCTTTCATCTTTCAGGTGGAGCTGAGTTCCACACAAAAATTATGGACCTGTGAAAGTTGGAAGCCTTAGAGGCAAGATCACATGCTAAAGCAATGCACGTGCAGAAGAGAGCATGATGGGGTCCAGAAAGCTGGAAATCATGGAGACAGAAAGGAGGGACACAACTGAGATCCTAGCAACACGAAATACTACTATAGAAACTAACCTCCCGGTGCTACATGTTCAAAGGACAGCATCATGATGACCTGGGCAGAAGAAGTGAGATGTGAGGTTGTACACAGGTGGATACAGAAATGCTGAGGTCAACGGGGCTTCAGGGCTGGGACCTTGATCCACACATTGTGAGGTGAGGACTACATCTGGCATGACTCTAGGAAAATCTCCACAAGAGAGTGAACTGGAAATAAAACAGGGAGTCGCGCTGACATACCAGTCTTAGTGATTTGACTCTATTCTTCTTACCCCCTACCCTCCTGCACGACTCAACTTGCAATGGCAGATCTAAGGGATAAGAGACCACTCTTTTCTTCCTAAGAGAAGATGAAGGACAGCGGTAGATGTAAATCAGAGCAATGAGCATTTGGAATCTGGCTAGCGCCTCCTTTCCCTGACAACAGGTCTGTTTCTGGTTCTTTTTCAGATGAAAGATGTAAGGAAAGCTGTGGATTTTATTATTCTCTGAGAAACTTTGAGAATTTGGCACTTCCCTTTTCCCCGTTCGGCCTGCCGGCTGACCTGTAGCATCTCTCCGCTTGTCTGTTTATAATTAGGGTCCCCACACAGTCTAGATGGCCGGCTCTCCAGCCCAGGTGTGCCCATCCACACATGCTGCACCCATCTGGGATATGAAGACGAGCAAGTGTTGAAAAAGTTAACCGTTCCCTTCTTTTCTCACCCTTTCTCCAAAACATATCATTTAACTCTCATTCCACACTCTCTTTCACACGCTTTTCTGATTGTACAACTTGAGCCACCAAGAAACGTGTAGATGGTCCAACGGAGGTTGAAATTACCAACATGGAATTAATTGTAGTGTAAAAGTTTGTCAAGCAAGGTTCCCTTTCCATTTTTTCACCTCTCTCTTGGGGACGTTGACCTCCTGAGCTAAGACCTTATAGATATCTGTAACTCTCTATTTTAAAAAATAGAAGAAAACAATTAAACAAAGCAAACAATTTTTATTTTTAAAAATTAAAGAAAACAAAAAATTAAACAAAATTAAAGAAAACGATGCACTCTGATGAGAAATAAGACCTCAAAATGGGGCAGTGGGATTTCTGAGCCTTTGCCAAGATGCCTGATCAGGCAGGTGGTCTCCTAATCTGGGCACCCCTGCCCTTACCAACCGGATTCTCACTGTACCTCCAGACGCTGATTCCCACACAGCTTGCAAGAGACTAGTGGGAGGAGAAGGGCACCACAGTCCTGCAGGCTGTGTGGGAATCAGCGGCTCTGGTGGCTCGGTGGTAAAGAATCCACCTGCCAATGCAGGAGACACAAGTTCCATCCCTGGATCTGGAAGAACCCCTGGAGGGCACAGCAACCCACTCCAGTATTCTTGCCTGGAGAATTCCGTGGACAGGGAGCCTGGCGGGTTACAGGCCATGGGTTGCAAAGATCTGGACGCGACTGAGCAACTAACACTTTCACTTTCTTTTCTTAGAAGAAAACTCAATCTCTCCCTTCTTCTCTCTTGCTATATCTGTCTGTCTGTCTAACTATCTGTATATCTATCTATTTATCTATAGTCCATCTATTTCCCCCCCTCTTCTTTTTACATTTTTGTTGCCATTATGATATTTAAAAGCCTCATTAGCAAAGAAAAAAATCTATCACTGAGCTTGCCCCCTCACATAAATACTTTCAATTCCTACATGATTCAGATAAAGTGGGATTTGGGTTAAAATTGTCTACCTAACTATTCCTAATAAAAGTTGTGGAGAACTTTTCAAGTGAAGTTGCATAAGAGGTGTTAGCAAACCATGTCATAGTTGTTCAGCCAAAACACGGTGCCAGGTTGAGAACAAGTTCATCTGCTTTCAACTGGTTTCCTCAAATAATTGGATTTAAAAATATAGTTTGGATCCACAGTTTCTTGAGTTCTCTGTATATTATTCTTGAATTTTTTTAGGAGAAAGGACAGCTAAATAATACTTTGCTTTGGGCTGTGTGCATATTGTTTTTCTCATGTCTGTGATTACTGGACATTGTGATTATACCTGAAACAATATAACAAAGCAGATTTTAAAACAAAGGCTTAAATCATCTGATACAATGTGAGCAATCACCAGCATTTGCCCTATGAGCGAAATAAAAGTAAAAAGATTAAGAGATGCTGGCTTACAAGTATATCATAAACTAATAATGCACGGAGAATAACTCACTGTCGTTGAAGAATCAACCATAAACCAAGCGGTAGAATTAATACAAGACTCCTTCAATAAACTTTATTTATGAATTCTGACCGAAACAAAGACATCTTGCAACGGACATAATTACAGTCAACATTTTAAATCATTAATCTTTACCGAAATGTGGTTGATTTGCTTTATAGATTGCAAATTAACTTTAATGGGAAAATGATGTGGCTAACTGGTATATTTCTGTAAATATTTAGAAATACAATTTAAGCTTTTTATAAAATTCTTTAAACTACTCAAGATCTTTAGCCATAATTATATGTGATCCAGAGAAAGAGAAGATACTCATTCCTCATCAATTTAAGGATTTAAAAAATATCAAAATCATTAAAATAACTTTAACATATCTTGTGCATATTATACATTTACTATTGAAGATTTGAAATTCACATATTCTTGAAGTTAAAGAAGCAAAATATTATTACTTTTTAAATGTTTATATGATTTCTTGTGTTTTGGGGAAAGGATTATTAAAATTCTTTTAGAATATTCCACAAATTTCCAAAAGGAAATCTAGATTCCTGATACACATCAGAATGCAATATGTGTCAAAAATCACTCAAAATGTTATTTTTGAAGTAAAATTTTATTTATGCATATAATTAAATGCATAAATAAAAGAGAATTGAAGTAATGATAGGCTGTTATAAAACAAGGTTTTAAACATTTACTTGAAGAATGGATTTTAAACATAAAATGTAATTCTGTGTGTATTCAAGTTTCAAGAAGTGTCATTTGTAATTCTCCAGCTGATAGAGCAATAAATGCTCTGAGCAGAATTATATATTATGGAGGAAGAGTGTCTGGGGGTGTTAGGCTAAGCTTTTTTAGCATTTTGTTCATGTTTTATAATTACAAGAGCAAAAACGCATATAAGTTACAGTGTTCATGTAAAAATCCATTCCCAAATCATTTGAAAATTGTAGAATTGATCATATTAATTATACAGTTAACTCTTAATTGTTAGGCGTTCTGGTTATAATTCATTTACTTCTAATCTTTGACAAAAAAATCACTGGATTTTCTTGCATGTTTCTATAATGCGTATAATACGAAGACAAGGTAAGGCTTCTTAAACCCATCAGAAAGGGGCGTGTTTTATTCACCCAGGGTAAGCTCTTGTGGTCTAATAACGTTTGTGTGTGTGTATTAGTCGCTCAGTCGGGTCCGACTCTTTGAAACCCGGTGGACTGTAGCCCTCCAGGCTCCTCTGTCCATGGAATTCCCCAGGCAAGAATACTGGAGTGGGTTGCCATTCCCTTCTCCAGGGGATCTTCCTGACCCAGGGATCAAATCCAGGTTTTCCTCATTGCAGGCAGATTCTTTACCGTCTGACCCACTAGGGAAGCCCCTGACAATGCTTAGAAACTTATTTTTAATGAATTTGAGAAGGATCTTTCATTCAAGTTTTGTAGGAAATCCATGGTCCAATTTTAAATGATTGAAACATACAATATGAGAATGAAATGAGAATGATATGCAATTTACTAACCAGTCCTGAGCTGCAATTTATCCTCTAAACTACAGGTTTCATCTGGGACAGTCCTACTGCTGTCAGAATCGTGATGCAAAGGCACAAAGGTATTGGGTGAGCATAGAGAGGCCTCACTGCCCTGCCCTCTTCTCAGCTGTCTGTTTCTGTCCTTGTGCAAAGCTCACTGCCCCACCAGGGTATTCTCTGCATTCCAAATTGAAATACTCACCTGTACTTAAAAGTGGAAGCTTTTCAGACAGTTTTCATTCTCCCCGACAGCATTTACTCAAATTTCTAAGCTTGCAGTTTCTTCATGAACTCACCACCGTTACATCTAATGATCCTGATAGTCATGAACTATTTTTCAGATCTGAGCAACCCTGGATATTCCTTCCAAACTGGATCTGTGAATCGCCGACTCTCAGTGAGGCAGTAATGGCCTGTTCACTCACCCAACTCTCTCTCCTGGTCCACAACAGGCCCCTTTTCTCAGCAGGAAGATTGCAGAGTCAACGTCCAGCTTAAGGGGCCAACCCTGCCCTCCAAGGTCATAGACCTCATTGTAACCTCTACTGTTCCTAAAAGTTATATGCAGAGCACATCATGAAAAACGCTGGGCTGGATGAAGCACAAGCTGGAATCAAGATTGCTGGGAGAAATACCAGTAACCTCAGATATGCAGATGACACCACCCTTATGGCAGAAAGTGAAGAGGAACTAAAAAGCCTCTTGATGAAAGTGAAAGAGGAGAGTGAAAAAGTTGGCTTAAAGCTCAGCATTCAGAAAATTAAGATCATGGCATCTGGTTCCATCACTGCATGGCAAATAGATGGGGAAGCAATGGAAATGGTGACAGACTTTATTTCTGAGGGCTACAAAATCACTGCAGATGGTGATTGCAGCCATGAAATTAAAAGACACTTACTCGTTAGAAGAAAAGTTATGACCAACCTAGAGAGCATATTAAAAAGCAGAGACCTTACTTTACCAACAAAGGTCCATCTAGTCAAGCTATGGTTTTTCCAGTATGGATATGAGAGTTGGACTGAGAGAGCTGAGAAAGCTGAGCACCTAAGAATTGATGCTTTTGAACTGTGGTATTAGAGAAGACTCTTGAGAGTCCTTTGGACTGCAAGGAGATTCAACCAGTCAGTCCTAAAGGACTGATTTTAGAATCCCTTAGGATTCTAAGTAATCTAAAAAATCAGTCCTGAATATTCATTGGAAGGACTGATGCTGAAGCTGAAACTCCAATCCTTTGGCCACCTGATGTGAAGAATTGACTCATTTGAAAAGACCCTGATGCTGGGAAAGATTGAAGGCAGGAGGAGAAGGGGAGAACAAAGGATGAGATGGTTGGATGGCATCACCAACTCAATGGACATGAGTTTGAGTAAACTCTGGGAGTTGGTGATGGACAGGCAGGCCTGGTGTGTTGCAGTCCATGGGATCACAAAGAGTCAGACACGACTGAGCGACTGAACTGAACTGTTCCTAAAACATGCACAGAGGATCCTGCCCTGGCTGATGCTGTTCATGATTTTATTACTTACTCATTTCCTACCTCACAGTATATAATTAAGATTTCTTTCAAATGAAGCTTCTCCTTTTTCATATTTATTTTTTTAATTGTGCAAAGTACATATAACTTACAATGTACCACTTTAACCATTTTAAGCATATAGTTCAGGGACAATTAGGTACATTCACAGGCTGTGTTACCATCACCCCCATTTGTCCACTCAACTCTTCATTTTGCAAAATTGAGATTCTACCCATTACAAAGTAACCCTCCCACTCCCATCCTCCTCACCCTTGGTAACAACCAATCTGCCCTGGCCCCTGTGGTAACGCTGACTTTCCAACACTGTAATATGTAGACAGAGTGAAGGGAGGAGGTCTGACCTCGCAGGCAACAGTAAACGTGAGCTATCATGAGCTCATTCAGGAGCCAGCTGCGAGTCGCCGTGCATCACGTGGCGGCAGACGCTGAGGTCCTCTGCGCTCCCAGCACGCCACACTGCCTGCTGCCCCCACCCAGCCCACCCTGCCCCCCTAAGTCATAGTTAGGTATTTAGAAATCACTGAATATTTTACTTATTAAAAATTAATACAGATTAAAATTTTATTGGATTTTTCACAATTACATAACCCCTTTTATCATCAATTCCACTCATGGAAATAAATATTAAGTGGTTTTTGGCATACATATATGAATTAAATACGGCATTTTTAACTATTATTTGAGGAATAATAGACCTGGGTTCAATCCCTGGGTTGGGAAGATCCCCTGGAGAAGGAAATGGCAATCCACTCCAGTACTATTGCCTGGAAAATCCCATGGACAGAGGAGCCTAGTAGGCTACAGTCCATGGGGTCACAAAGAGTCGGACACGACTGAGCGACTTCACTTAGCACTTTTGGATTAAGCATATAGAGATGACGGGAGGAACAGTATGATATGAAATGTTCATATTAATGTTAAGAATATGTACCTTTGCCCACTATTAATTTATGATAGCCTATAGTGTTGTAACGAAACTCTTAATGCTAGTGAAGTTCAATGCTGCCTTTAAAACTAAAATGATATATTTTTATATGGTCTCTGTTTAGAATCAACAATGTAATAGTGATTCTGACCTATAGACTGAGGGAAAAAAATAAACAGTGTGAAGTACTGACAGAACAAGGCTGATATGTTGAAAAATTGAAAATATTTACTTGGAACCTGTGTGTAACATGCAGGTTTTATATAAGACCTACTATGATGTGTTTAGTTGTGCAGGAGGCCAACATAAGATCACAAATGATAAAAGGAATGTACTCATTTAAAAAGCTACAGATGAAGGTATAGCTAAAACAAGAAAGTTAAAATATCATCCTCTCTTAGCCTTTGTCTGTGTTTTACTTGAGACTCATTTTTTTTTTTTTTTACAGATCCATCTTTTATATTTTGAATTGGAGGAAAATTGCTTTATAATATAGTGTTGGCTTCTGCCATACAACAATATGAATCAGCCACAAGTACACCCACGTCCCCTCCCTCCTGAGCCTCCCCCCTACCCCCACGCCTGGAGGTTGTCACAGGCACCAAGCTAGGCTCCATGTGCCCCTACAGCATCTTCCCACTGTCTATTTCACACGTGATGGTTCATATAGAATCATATCATTTTTATACGACCTTCATATCAAATTGTCAATTCCTGACAAAGTGATATTACCATGTTGTCTGAAATATAATATGTTTCTTCCTTGGGTAAATACACATTCCTCCATATCCTTTTAGAAAACAGTTCCAGGGAATTTCCCTTTGTAGATATTTCAGTTGTGAAGCCACATTTGCCAGTCTGGTTTGGTATAAAATGATGAAAAATTGTGTGTGGCCATAGAGATGTCAATGATTTCTTAGCTTGCAAGGACAGCAAATTCAAATGCATGCAAAGAATATTAGTAATATTTTAGAAGTTTGTTTGGAAAATATCACCATTTTTCTTGTCCAAAATTTTAAATAAATAATGTTTATAACTTAAGCCTCAAATTCAGTTGCTGATTTTACTCAGTTGCCTCATTATTCTTTTGCTGTTCTTGTTGAATATTGTACAACTTGTAACTTCTTTTGCTATTTCTCAGGTCAGGTTTGAATTTAATGGTATAAGTAGCATTTTCTCTGGTTAGTACATTTTGATATTGCTTCAGCCATAAAAGAAACTCTTTTACCCCCTAACAATTTGGTGTATGTTTCTCCAGCATCCCAAATCAGCTAACAACAAGCCTCATTTCACTCAAAACAGAAATTTGTAAAATGATTTTAAAAGGTTATACTTATTATTGCAATGCATTTATATGAAACACAAGAGGAAATTAACTCAAAACACTGATAAAAAATCGCATAACATTAATGTCAAACAATGTTTCTTGTCATGCAACGATAACTTCGAACACCTCCCTCAGCTTGTAAGGGTGCCTGCTGCTGTTGAAGGCTGCGCTCGACTTTTCTGCATTTTTTTATCAGTTGGAGGGAGAATTATGTTTTTGTACATAGAATTTATTTTGTGTACTCAAATCAGATAAAAGTTCAAAGTATTTTATTCATAATTTTCCACTTATGTATATTGACCTTTTTTTAAAAAAAAAAAACAACTGATTTCTTCTAAGTGCTCCACACTGGGATGTCAAAAACTGCTTGCAGAAATAAAAGTATCCTCATTATGCAAATTTAAGTTTCACTGATAGGCATGTTCTGTTTTATAAATTACATCCTCTTGTCAGAAGTCAAAGTGTATTTGAATAACTTCATGAAAATTGTCACCAAGATTTAAACTTGTGTGTCTTACATGCCACTGTTGATTTAATCCAGGGGCTGAAAAATGGCCATATATTTATTTTTAAATGTGTGCACGATTACTGTGTCACCAATGTTATCTAAATGAAACCTAGATGAAAGTGCAATTTTCATGTATATTTTGATACAGTTTTGCATTTTATAAACGTATTTTAATTTACAGGTTTAATAAAATATGCTAAGTAGTATCAGTTGCTGTATATTTTAGTGCCAACAAATTTGTTTCCTACACACTTGGAATTTTCCTAAGGGGTAAAATAAATATACATGTTTTCACAAAATTATTAAAATATCAAAAATTAAAATGAAAAGGGGATTTGATTTATGAAAATTATTTCCTGTTCACCAAGATGAAAAACATTCCCAATTTGCATTTACATGTCACATCCTGGAAAACAAAATGTGGCCTCATTGAAATTGAGAATATTTGCAAATATCCAAACATTGAATAAATGATTTTTTAATGTGAGCTTAAAAAATAGTTAATAGTTTTAAATTTACTACTTAAACTAACAAAAGAAATCTGGAAGAGAACTGGAGGCATGCACTGACATGATCATTTTATTAGAGAAGAAAATGTATTACATTTCCTTTTCAACCATTCCTAATAAAAGATCAGATTTCAGTTAAAAAAAAAAAAAAAAAAGTATGCCCTATACAGAGCAGTTGCGTTTGGAGCTCATTTGATTTTACTTTTCAGAATGCCCAGTACCAGTGTTAGAGTAATCTTTGATGTTCCAAAAAGTAGAAAAATCAAAGTGAAGAACTAAATCTGTTCGTTTTTCAAACATATTAATCTTGTCAAGATAATACAGAAAAATCAATCCTTGAAATTTTTTCCAGAGCCCTTCTCCTCTCTTTTATCCAAAATATGAAACCACTTAGGAGGATAGAGCAACATAACATGAATGATTTCAGAAAAATAACCTCAGTTATATTTTGGCTAAATAAAGTTGAAAATAGCTCAAGTAGACTGAGCTTGCATGGCCAGAACCAAGTTTGTACCACCACTGGCATTCGTCATGTGTGATCAGCTCCTGTGTATGGCAGACTGAGAATTTCTCATACTGCTTTTTTAAGAATTCAACTGAGCTTCAAGCCCCTGACAGTAACAAATACAAATTGCACCAGCCCCCAAAAAAATTGTTGGGGCTAATTTTAATATTAATGAATTCTTTACAACCTCAGTTCAGCGGTTTCGATTAAGCTTTAATTAGTAGCCAGAGGGGAATCCAAAACAAAAATAAGGAGTTGAATTGCTAATTAAGTTAGTTTGATGAGGTAGAGTTTTAGTAAAAGACTGGTTGTTGTTAGCTGTGCAAGTTCTGACAAGCTAAAAATACTGAAGATTATCATTATTGTAACTAACATTCTTTGTTACCACCAGCGTTCTGCACGGAGCAGACAGTTCATTAGAGCCCAGTGCTTTTGTCTGTCAGTACTGGAATTAAAACCTTGTTAATAAGAGAGCACTAGATGGGGATGAGAGCCCGACACAAGCCTGTGGAGCTTTAACTCTGATTGGTCATAAATTACCCAGTTATTACACCCAAGTGAATGTATTGAATATTTACCCACCAACAGGTTTGGTGTCATTCACTGCATTTTTCACAAGATCTTATTGATTAGAAACTGATGTTGCATAAGAACTTGTTTTCTAGTGTTGACGGTGTCTCTGTTTCTCTTTACGTTCGGGTCCTGAACAACTTCCAAAATTTCACCATTTGTAAAGAATCTTTAAATTTAGAGAGCAGTAAACAAAAAGAGCCCACTATCCACAATAAAATATACCTCCTCTCCTGATACTCATTCAATGACTTATTATTATTATTTGAATCCTCTCAACAATAAATTTTGTTGAAGAAGAAAAAATAACATGGATCATTATTATTTCAAACCTGGAAATTAACCCTTTCTTACAGTTGCCTATTCCTAGTGTGATAGGAGTCTTCCCTGGTACCCCAATGTCTACTAATTATCCCCAGAGGGCTCTCTGGCGAGGGAATTCAGACTACGCCAGAGGAGTGTGAACCATCTTCTTCAGGATTGTGGAGAATGTAATTTGATTTCTCCATACTCCAATGTTTTCTATAATTTGTATTTTATCCTTTTGCTTAAGGTTTCAAAGCCTTACAAACCCAATAACTTAGGGATAAGAGAAGACAGAAAAATAAATGATATTGTTTCTAGGGTATTAAATATAAGCCTGGCTATCGGAGCTGCATGGCACTTGCGAATCGTAATCAGGTACTTTGATTTAACACTGTTTTGTTTTATAATAAGGTGGTTGCCATATGTTGGAAAACCGATCTGCCTATATCGGAGGGGCTCCATACCTCTGTAACAAATCCAAAAACTCATTTTATAATACCTTAAATCTACCCATTGTAATGTAGCTCCACAAGTGTAAATCCACAGCAATCTTGGCTCATGAATGTGTCTGCAAGATTACCTATATTATCATTGAAAGCAAAGGGGAAGCAGTGAATTAGAATGCAATAGATCTCACAAAATAACTTTCAGTAAATCTTCTTTTAATGCATAGTTTACAATTTTCTTTTGCTCAGCATGAAACTGATTAAGGTCCCCCTCCTAAAGAATACTTTCCCCCTCACATAGACGCATTGTTTAATATAGTTACAACCCCAATACCTGACAAATCAGAATTTCAATGCCACAAATGTGATGCTTGTTTAACAGCAGCAGAGAGTATTAATAATTTATCTATTTGAATGTAGAATAGATTCCAATTATAGTATTTCACATCGTGCAGCCACTGAACACACTTTCTCTTAGAGGCAGAGAGAAATCTTCAGTGTAAGCAAGCCATTGATATTTGCTGGAGGAATTCATAAATTGGTGCACATCAGGAAATATTTCCACTAATAGTCACTTAGTCACATTTTAAGTGATTAAATATTAGAAGTTAACATTTAAATAAGCAAGAAAACAATGGAAAGACAACAAAGAGAAAACTTCTTTAAACTAATACTGTTGGTTTCTAAAGAAGCATTCTGGAAATCTATAAAATTAAGGATAAAATTTAATCCCCAACATTTGATTTCTAAAAAATTTTCTTTTCCAAAAAATGCATGCTGCAGTTTGAGGCACGTATAAGAACAAAATAATTAGAATGTTAACACTCTTGCTTAAATATCTCATTCACAACAATCCATGGTTGTGTTTCAGAGATGCCAAAATTAATTAGTTCAGTGAGTCAGAGTCAAATTAAAATATTAACAAACAAAAAGTCAAACAAACTTGTTGAAATAATCTCTAAAAAGTACTGAGGGTTTTATTTCACTAATAAATTATTTTCTGGTATTGGCATAGACAAAGTCTAAAAAATAAAAACATTTTTAAAAGTAGAAATGGATATCATTTATGACTCTTGATTACAAAATATCTTAAAAAAACTGCTTTGCTTTCTCACCATTAAGATAGTAAAGGATATTATTTCAAGTAGGTGTTTTTTTTTTTTTTTTTTTTTTGTCTCACAATACCCTGGACTTCAACACATGAAGTCAAATACAGAGCATCTCAGGAAAGATATATTCTTGGACATGGATGTAAAGAATATTTAAAATATATGTCTACAATGCTATGGGATTTCTTTCTCTCTTTTTTGATGCTTTTAATATTTTCTTTCATCTTATGAATTTCCATCTTTTCATGTCATTCATGAATATAACTGATGAGATATGCATAAAAATATGCCCCCTCTTAGAAAAAAATTCAGATGTGTGTCTCCACACAGCATCATGGAAATAATTAGGTGGGGGCTCTGTTCCCCAGTGTCCACTCCCTGCCCAGAGGCTTCACGCTGCCACAATCTCCATTTCTCACTCCCAGAAAATCTCAGAGTGAACTTGGGGAGGTAGATTAACTTTTCTGCTCAAGTGTCTTCTTAAGATCAGGTTGCTTTGACAACTTTAGAAGTAGAGAGGCCATTGAGGAAAGAAAATGATAGAAACCTTTACATTTCACTTGAAATCACTAGATGATACTTTCATGTCAAAAACTTGTTCAGGCAAAGAAAAATTAAGAAAAATTAGCACTTTTTCTTTCTCCCTGTCATCTAGCTGTGTAAATCTAAAAGAATCTCTTTCACGATGAGACATCATTTTTAGGTTTCTGAGAAGCAGATCTTCTTTGCTTTGATCCCAGAGACACAAGCCTACATGAGGTTTTAAAGATGATTCTTATGAAAATAATAGAGTTGCTTGCTGCTTAGCTGTAATACTTACTTAATCTGTCCATACATAAATAAGACAGCAGCGGCATGCAAAAAGCATCCTTTAAACATAATCACCTATTCTAGGAAACCCCCTTGAGTATTAGATTTTTAGCAAAGTGAGTGCAACAAGAATTTTGATTACTACATCCTTATGTTTTTTTAAAGAGATTTTAACGTTTTTGTATCTTAAAAGTTTATTTGGTCTATAACTTGACAATAACAAACACATTGTATTGAATTTTTTTTACATGTGTCATCACATTTTATTCTCAAATCACTGGCAAGAACAACAGTAGCATTTCTTAGGCATTTACTGGTACCTAAATTCTGTGCAAATCTTTTCAAAGTCGTGCTCTTGCTTTGGAGATACTTGTAAGAACACAAGGGCTTTCCTGATAGCTCAATGGATGAAGAATCCACCTGCAGTATAGGTGATAAGGAGATGCAGGTTTGACCTCTGTGTGGGGAAGATCCCCTGTAGGAGGAAATGGCAACACACTCCAATATTCTTGCCTGGAAAATTCCATAGACAGAGAAGCTGGGAAGGCTAAAGTCCGTGGCTTCACAAATAGTCAAACACAGCTGAAAACATGTCACATGATATGACAAGAACACAGGCAGCATGCTGCAGACGCCACCTAGCAAAGTAGCTTTGTGTCTTAAGCTCAACTGCCCCTTCTGAAAATGGTCTCATGACTACCTTTGTAGTTACCTCCATTCAGCTACCCAGACCTTCACAGTAGGATCTGTTCTACACAGAAAACAAGGAAAGGAGGTGGTGCCCAGGAGTGATATTTAGAGCATGAATATTTGCTTGGCAATGCAATGGTAAATGTGGGAATAAAGTCTTCGAAAAGATTTTGTCTGCTATTCTATTTTGGCATCAGAGGAAGGAGAATAAGCAACAGTCTTTGTGCTTACTGGTATTCCTCACCCTTGGAAGCCACTGTCTGGTGAAGAGTACATAGGAGGGAGTTCATAAAGATATGCTGGTAAATGAATGAATGAATGAAGCACCTGCCTGGAACCAAAGCCACAGGTTGTGTGAATTACGTTTCTGCACCAACACAGGCACTGAAAATGCCACCTTACCTTTGAAAATAGCACAGTTAAGGGTCAGCATGTTAGGTGCTTAGAGAATTGGGCCAGGGCTGGAGGAGTAGCAGAAGAGGCAGTTCTGAGTAATGATGTTTGGTTAGTAACCACGAGTGCTGCATGGAAAAAGGGCACTTGGCACCAACACAGATGGCACCAAACACCATCTGTGGAGAGGAGCAGCCATCTCCAGCAAGACAATGTCCTTGGGAGTTTCCTGGCCCATGTACAGTGTCGCAGAGGGGTGAGGTGTGAGAAGGGCATGGGACTCTGGAAGCAGGTCCCGCCTTGAGTTGGGGCTCCATCCAGAACAAGCCACAGCTACAAATCTTAGTTTGACCAATTATAAAGTAAAGCAAATTTCTGACCTACTTCAGATAGGATTTGGAGGACTGCTGGAGCAATATGTGTGAGCCACTTATCAAACAATCAAGTTCAATCTAAGGTAAGAATTCTTTCAATCAACCATTATGGGGAGCTGTGGCACTCAAGACTAGAGTAGTGTTTCATAGACCTGGCATCCCTCCCCAGCTCTGCTTTTGTTGCCAGGGTGATTTCTAGAACTTTGCCAAACCTCCATTCTCTCACTGATTAAACAGGCAACCTGGTAGTGCTCAGCTCCTGGGCCAGTTGTGAAGATGCTACAAGAGAATAAGTATCTCATGCTGTGGCTGGCTACACAAATGTTGCTGCTGCATGGGGCATCTCCTGTGCACCAGGTGGGAACTTGAGCCACGACTGTGAATCACACGCAAGGTGCTGGACACCACCTGGGGTGTGGGGCCGTGGGAAAGTGCCTCCCAGACCCAATGGTAGGGGAGCATCTTGATGTTTGTAATGGGAGTGAAGGTGCTGCTCCTTGCTGTTCATTTACCTCTTCAGTCCTCATTGCAGGGACATACTTAAAATATGCCTCCAGCCTAGAGAAGAGTAAGCTCCTTCCTTCACCATCCTTCTGGAACAACATAGCATTCAGAGAAGTCCTTTTCCTACAGAGTGGAGTCTACACTGGAAAAACCAGTGGTATTTCCACTTCACTAAGCGTTCCTTGGTATTCCTTGGGTTCCTAAGGGTTCCTTGGGATTCTTCAGGCCAGTTCACTTGGCTCCGTGGTAAAGAATACACCTGTCAATGCAGTAGACATGGATTTGATCCCTGGGTCAGGAAGATCCCCTGGAGAAGAAAATGGCAACCCATTCCAGTATTCTTGCCTGGGAAATCCCATGGACAGAGGAACCTGGCAGCCTGCAGTCCTTGGGGTCACAAAGAGTCTGATATGACTGAGTGACAAACAACAAAGCCTCCTTAAGGAACAGTTTTCATTTCTAGATTTGCTCGGTCTCTCTCGTGATGCTCACTCTGCAGCAAGTTCACTCAAGGCAATGGCTAAGTGTATCTTCTGCATTTAGCCTCCAGCCTCCCCTCTGAAACTGGATGGTCCTACTGTACTGCTTTTCCCCAAAAATGTACATAAAATAGGGTCAGAGGAAAAGGGCAGGGAAGGGTGATTGTCAGCATCTTCAGCAATAATTCCTTCCACTTACAGTGGTGGTGGTGGTTTAGTCGATAAGTTGTGTCTAACTCTTGTGACCCCATGGACTATATAGCCCAACAGGCTTCTCTCCCCATGGGATTCTCCAGACAAGAACACTGGAGTGGATTGCCATTTCCTCCTCCAGGGGATCTTCCCCACCCAGGGATCAAATCAGCATCTCCTGCATTGCAGACAGATTCTTTACTGCTGAGTCATGAGGGAAGCCCCACTATTATACACATCTTTTCTAAAGAGGACTTATTAGAGCTATTGTGAAGCTAACTACTGCAAACATTGTCATATTTTTGTGAAAACGTTTCCCTCCTATGCTTGTGGAGCAAAGGGATCAAAGGCAGGCAGTGTGCAATCTCAGTCGGAGTCCTCCCGATGAAGGAGATCATTATCACAGGGAATGGGGACAAAAATGCCTGATAATGTTTCCATTCATTGTACATAGGTAATGAGTTATGAGGCTTCCCAGAATCTGCCTGCCATTGCAGGAGACACACGAGACTCAGGTTTGATCCCTGGATTGGGAAGATTCCCCTGGAGAAGGAAATGGCAACCCACTCTAGCATTCTTTCCTGGAAAACTCCATGGACAGAGGAGCCTGGCAGTCAATGGTGCATGGGGCCAGACACGACTGAAGGACTGAGCAAAATGAGTTATGCCAACTTCTGACTCTAGGTAGAAATGGTCTGGGGAAGACAAAAGGGTTGTTCTTTTGTTCTTTTTCACAAACTATCAGACCCTATTGTTGGAAGTTAAGGTCCAACACAATTTTCATTCACAGATAATGAGCCAGCAGCTTTGTGGCCAGTGATAACGGGCTGGTGCACAGCTTCGAAGCTGAGTTCTCCAAGATGTGAAGGGCGAGGTCCCGAATTTGCCTTCAAAGGTTATAACTTTTCCTGGAGCTTATAAGGTGCCAGGCAAAGTGCAATTTTCTTACCTGCTGTGATTTTAAAACTGGCTGAAACCAAGTAAATTGTTTAAATTCCTTTTTCACATTTAAGAAAAATTAAAAGTATATTATTACTAATAAACGATGTCTTCATCAAAAATGTTTCACATAACAGGTTTCAAGAAAAATGTGTCAATAATTGGCAAAGGTTTGCCAATCATTAATTAACACCTCTGTATGAATACAAACTTGTTATCCTCACGTATTATAGGTGAAAGATTACCATTAAAATAAGTCTTGACATTTATGAATTTTGTTTTTTGAACTCTTATAAGTTGTATTTAATAAAGTTAATTCAAAGATTTTTTTAATCTCCATTTCAAAAAAATAATATTCTCTGGGTGAAAGATGACAGCATCTTAATGCCTGCAAAAATTCTTTTGGAAGAAATTAGATAATTTTTGATTTCTTGTATAAAATCGCACTAATTTTAAATTTGCTGTCATTTTCTCACCTGACTTTGTGGAAACAAACCATACATGTAGTCTAGTTATGATATGTCATTCAGACTGATTTTCCCCAGAATTACTCTGACTGGCTAAAGTAAAATGCTAGTTCTCACCAGGAGGAAACAGAAGAAAAATTGACAAGTCAAATTCATTACATAAAACTTCAGTACTTTTTAAAAGTTTGTCACGACTGAATAGCTCAGGAGAAAAGGTAAAAGCGAAAGTGACAGTTGTTCAGTCATGTCCGACTCTTTGTGACCCTATGGAATGTTCTCCAGGAACATTCTCCATGTTCCATGGAGTTCTCCACGCCAGAACACTGGAGTGGGTAGCCTTTCCCTTCTCCAGGGGATCTTCCCAATTCTGGGATCAAACCCAGGTCTCCCATACTGTAGGTGAATTCTTCACCAGCTGAGCCACAAGGGAAGCCTGGTCTCCAAAAGGTTAATAGAAACACAAAAATGATTTTCCTGATAGTTACCTCTAATTTTCATTCGAAAAATAGAGTCAGATCCTCTTTTCACATACCTATCTCTTCTAAAATAATACACTTTTTTCATTACAGATGTATTTTGAAGTAAGGAGAGAATCTTCGTTTGAAATGATTGGGCCAGGATTAAGTGAACAGGAAATACAGCCTGCTATGTTGATCTATTAGACAGGACAAAGTGGACTGTTTTTTGCTGAGGGGTAAGATCCTGTGTTAGTTTTATCTCCAAGAAAAACAAATAGAGAAGGAATAATTATGAGGTAAGATTCAAGTCAGTTGTTTTGCTAGGTAGGTTATTTCTAAGTTTCAGTTTGTTGATGCAGAATCTGGCAAGATCCCATGTGTGCTTGTATTTAAAATTTAAAAATTAGAATCACAATGACTTGGCTTCCATTGAAAATCTAAAGATGTGGCAAATTTCCACAAACGCATTTGAGCATTGAACTGCATTGAATTTTTAAAAATGTGGTTTCAATATCAAGCACTCACATGATTTAATGCACAGATATATGAATCCATGAATCTAAATCATGGGATGCATAAATTACTAATTGTAAGTAATTGTTTTAAAAAATAAATGTATATTCTGAAGAGAAATTACAAATAGTCTATATTCGAGCTCTATAGAACTTTAAGGAACATTTCTCATTTAGTAAAAAGAATTTAAACCATTTATGATTAAGGTTGCAAGCCGGCACGAGAACATAAGTTTTAAATATATGTCCATAAGCACATTTGTGGAAGAACTCTCCATGTGCTGAATCACATAACACAATCTTAATGCCCACTTGATATGTTTCCTAAATAATCTGGCAATTATGGTCATGCATTTCTTACTTCATTTTATGCTATTCTTTTTTATTAATCAAATTAACAAGAAAGGCAGTTAAGGAACTTCTGAGTCATTTTTATTAAAAAAATTTTTTTAAAAGATTTTTTTGAAGTGGACCATTTTTAATGTTTTTACTGAATTTGTTACAATTTTGCTTGTTTTATGTATTGGTATTTTGGCCTGAAGGTATGTGGGATCTTAGTTCCCCACCCAGGAATTGAAACCGTGCTTCCTGTATTGGAAGAGGGGAAGTCTTAACTCCTAGACCACTAGGGAATTCTCTGAGTCATTTAAAAAAAATAATTTAATTCTACTTTGCCATTATCAAAACATTAACTCTCTCAGAAGTTTCTGCTCCATCTTCATCAACCCCAATACTTCGCACATGGCAACCTGGACTACCTTCACAACTATTTGGATTTCAAAATTCTGTTTCTATGTCAGACCCCTATCAAGCCACATGTTCACAGCTTTTATGTGGAGAATTTAAATCCAGTTAGATTATTGAAGGATTGACAATTTGGTTCATGCTAGAAGGATTTCCTTATACATTTAGTTTATTTAAAATAAGTAACTGAAAGATAGTTTAGAAGTTCTCTTAAGACGTTTTAATGAGTTTATTTTCCTCTTCTTATTTCTATCAAGTTTTACCAGTATCTTTGGTTTATGAGTTTATATTTGGGGATATTTACTACCACTATTTTTGTTATTCCATAGAATAACAAAATATCACATTGTATGCTGTATATCATAAAAAGCACCCAATGCCAAGAGTCAACTCACCGGAAAAAGATGCTGATGCTGGGAAAGATTGAAGGCTAAAGGAGAAGAGGGCGGCAGAGGATGAGATGGTAAGATAGCATCATGGACTCAATGGACATGAATCTGAGCAAACTCCAGGAGATGGTGAAGGACAGAGGAGCCTGGCATGCTGGAGTCCATGGGGTCGCAAAGAGTGAGGCATGACTTAGCAACTGAATAGCAATGACAGCATGTTAACACTTATGTTATCTATAATACATATATATTTTATACTTATTCAATTATATAAAATTGCTCATCCTCCAAAATAAAAGAAGAATATTCAAGTCTAGCCAAGTAAAAATGTATATTATAAGCTCCATAGAAACTTAGTTGAAGAATAATATAGGACACATAATTTGAAAGAACAGATTTAAGTATCTATAGCATCTAATTTTACCAATTTAAAAAATACATAAAATGTAAAATCTTAATTCTAAAACACTACTGTTATTTTTCACTAGCTAATGTAAATGTTTAGAACTTAGTTTTAATTAAGCATGGATTACATATTTCTTAAAGTTTACACAAATTTACTAGTTTCTGTCATATTCTAGTGAATCTGCTCCCTGATTTGTACAAGTTTACACAGCCTTTGTACATAAAGAATATTACAACTTTAAAAATAGCTTACAGAATATTGTTTTATAAAGATAAGTCATCTAAGAAAATAAAATGATAGTGAAGACAAGTGTGCTTATATTGATAAACATATCAATATTAATTTTACATACTGATTATTAACTACTTCTGTGCTGAACTATTTTATTAGGTTATTGACAATCTGACAACTTATTTTGTAGAACTGAAAACTTATTCATTATTCAATAGTCATGATTTAGAAATATTGGGTTGGCACAGATTTGAAAACTTGTAGTCAAACTGAGATAGCAGTCCAGAGACACATGGGTAGTATGGAAATCTAACAGTGAGTCTGAATAATTCTTGAGTATTTATTTAGAGGAGGTACTTGAGACTGTTTATGGAGAAAGCCCAGGAGAATTCTCATCACAGCATGGCATGCCTACTTAGCAAAAGGAAAGTTCTACTGTGAACAGAATCAGCTCTCCTTCGATGACAGTTGGTGGCCATTTATTGGACCAGAGCATAGGTTCCGTGACCTCTCACCATTTTCCACCCCAAGAGATTTATTCTTTCCAACCCTGGCAATCCCATGTTGTACTATATATGTAAGAGAATTTCTTGTAAACATGATTTTTTCTGTCCTATTATATCTTCTGTGCCGCTGCTGCTGCTGCTGCTAAGTCGCTTCAGTCGTGTCCGACTCTGTGCAACCCCATAGACGGCAGCCCACCAGGCTCCCCTATCCCTGGGATTCTCCAGGCAAGAACACATTTTCATTATTTCTTATGTTTTGGACTCCAATCTACATGTTCTTTGTCTGCTCAGTAGGTCCTTGCACTTTCTTTTTCCTAGTCACAGTTTTATAGTTTCAAAAAGAGTTAACTTACTCAACTCAGAAGTTATTAAATGGATATTCAAAGTGGTGGATAAGCCCTTATTACCTTTGAAAACAGATGTCATTCTCTGCTCTCTTCTATTACCTGAAGAGTGGCCTCAGATGGAGACCAAAAGGACCAGACACTTCAGGAATGACAAGAATGATCTGAGGAGCAACGGTTTTGGTTATTTACTTGGATTCCAGTACCCACTCACTGAATGACTTAAAAACATGCCCATTTCCCTTATGACTATCCATTTGTTATTAAGCAATATTTAAGAAATAATAATGTGTATTGTTATGGGAAAATTATGCCCCTATCAGAACATAATTTCTCTGATAGCATGTACATTAGAAGTCAGTAAATCTTGGCTGAATGAAAGCAAATGTGAGATAAAAGAATTCTGGGAAAATCTGGTCTGGTTGTAATATTATGCTTTGAAATGACAGATAGGAACTACTATTCCAGGAGATAATGTACTTAGTCAGACTAAACTCTTTTTCATTTTGAAGGTAAAAAGAACCAGAAATTTGAGCACTATCTTTGGGGAAAACACTTAAGAGACCATTGAGCTATCAATTATACCAAAATAGTTGAAGCAAGTATGAATAACATTAATAAATTATTCTTGTTGCCAACATTCAGAATATAGAATTTAAGAAAAGAATATTTTATAAAGGTTTGGACACTACTTATGCATTTTAAGTTTTATCTATATGTCTATGAAAAAAAAATCAAAGCCAAACAAATAAAATTGTACTGTGTCCTTCAAACTGATTGTGGAAATGTGTTTTTGTCTTTTGCCTACATTTCTCTCTTGCCAATAATCAAGATTACTGACACTAAACCAATGACACATAAAACTGTTTTCCTGATATGAATAATATTAAATTAAAAATGAGTCAAGAAATATAATTTTGTAGAATGTCTTTGATATACACAGTCAAGTAGGAATATTTTATAGCCTTCAAGTAGATATTGCCCGTTACAAATAAACCACATGTAATCATGCTGTTAAGCAGGTAATATTAATGAGATTATTAAAGGGTTTCCCTGGTGGTCCAATGATTGGGACTTTGTCTTCTGATGCAGGGGTGCATGTTCAATCCCTGGTCAGAGAGTTAAGATCCCAGACACCACACAGTCAAAAAACCAAAACATAAAAAAGAAACAATATTGTAACAAATTCAATAAAGACTTTAAAAATGGTCCACATCAAAAGAAAAATCTTTTTGAGAAATTAGATTATTAAGATATGCAATTCAGTTCTTGGAATACGTATCCAATTGCCCTGAGAAAGAACAAAGAATGACTTGCCTTAGTTACTATTCTTTTCTTTTCTTTTTTTTGACAGATCTAAACCAGAGTGTTGGTTTGGGGTAAGAAACTACTCACTTTTTGTAATAAAGTAGCAGCCATGAAATTAAAAGACGCTTACTCCTTGGAAGAAAAGTTATGACCAACCTAGATAGCATATTCAAAAGCAGAGACATTATTTTGCCAACAAAGGTCTATCTAGTCAAGGCTATGGTTTTTCCTGTGGTCATGTATGGATGTGAGAGTTGGACTGTGAAGAAGGCTGAGTGCCAAAGAATTGATGCTTTTGAACTGTGGTGTTGGAGAAGACTCTTGCGAGTCCCTTGGACTGCAAGGAGATCCAACCAGTCCATTCTGAAGGAGATCAGCCCTGGGATTTCTTTGGAAAGAGTAATGCTAAAGCTGAAAGTCCCAGTACTTTGGCCACCTCATGCGAAGAGTTGACTCATTGGAAAAGACTCTGATGCTGGGAGGGATTGGGGGCAGGAGGAGAAGGGGACGATAGAGGATGAGATGGCTGGATGGCATCACTGACTCGATGGACGTGAGTCTGAGTGAACTCCGGGAGTTGGTGATGGACAGGGAGGCCTGGCGTGCTGTGATTCATGGGGTCGCAAAGAGTCAGACACGACTGAGCGACTGAACTGAACTGAATGTCACTAATTTGCAAGTTAGACTAATACTGCCTTGCAAGTTCCAACAATACCATGTTCAGTCCAAACCCCAGGAAAACTCAGGATCCAAACATTACTTCTGGATCCCATGTACAGGCTTTTCACTGCTGTTCACTGTAGATAAGATTAGGCTTTGAAGGGGCACCTGTCCTTAGAGAATATAAGCTCTCTGAGTCCACCGTCTGACAAACAGCATTTTGAACCTAGAGCCTATTATACAGACTGAAATAAAGTAAGTCAGAAAGAGAAAAACAAATACCATATATTAATGCATAGATATGGAATCTAGAAGGATGGTACTGATGAACGTATCTGCAGGGCAGCAGTGGAAGATGCAGGCATAGAGAACAGACCTGTGAGTACAGTTGGGGAAGGGGAGGGTGGGATGAACTGGGAGAGTGGCACTGAGACACACACTTTACCATATGTAAAATAGATAGCCAGTGGGAATTTGCTGTATGACACAGGGAGCTCAAATCCAGTGCTCTGTGACAACCTAGAGAGGTGGGATGGGGTGGGAGGTGCATGGGAGGTCCAAGAGGGAGGGGACATGAATATCCCTATGGCCAATTTCTGTTTCTGTATGGCAGAAATCAACACAATATATTGTAAAGCAATTATCTCCCGATTAAAAAATATATAAAATGTTTAAAAAAGTAAAAGTAGGTTCCCCTGCTGTCTCAACTTTGAAAAAAAATGTTGAAATTCTGCACTGTAGGATGAGACCTCATCACCTTTGCTTTGGTGAAAGCAAAGTGAAGGTTACTGTTCAAGCGGGAGCTACCAACAGACAGGTGGAGAGACGCTAGTATTTAATTAACTAAATAAGAATAACCAAAAAACAAAAATTTTGATTCTATAAGTTAGAAGTGAAGAAACAATGCCTGTTGAAGTTAAAACACTGGAAATTACTCGATTTCCGGTGTGTTCAAAACCCCAGGTTTTTGATTTAAAAAAAAAAAAGTTTACTTTTAACCTAAAATTCTAAGAAAATTCTCAATGCCCGATAGAACTATACTAGACTAAAGAAACTTTAAAAAGAATAATGCAAAATATGATGAAAATTAGACCTCTTAAATCAAGATTTTTATCTATTATCACTTTCCTGTTGTAGATAAAATACATTCTTTCTTAAGGAGATGACATAATTTTTAAAATTCAGCAGTGCTTCAGGTATTTTTGCACTCAGTGTGGGCTTTAAATACATCACTCATCCATTGCCTTCCTGAGCCATCGTTCTAAGATCTTGACCGCACGATGCTTTTCAAATGGCCAGCATCTACAATGTTGAGATCTGCCAAATAGCAAATCAACCTTTATAATTAAAGTTGACAAGCTGACAAGAAAAATGAGTGTGTACTTGTATATATATATGAATTTTTATGTCACATTGCAGTCTGTACACTTATTTGCTTTTTGTCAATAGCCAAGGGCTCATTTCTCTGTACCAGAGCGTGTTATATTCCAAGGTCTTCAGACAGCTCCCCTTCGCCCTGGTGAGCCCGTTGATTAATTTTGGATACTCTTTTTAATTAACACCCCAAAGGAGATCTAGATTATCTAGCCTATAGTCCATGAAAAACAAGTGAATCTGAAGAATAATGACCCAAGGAGACAGGCACACTTTCACCAAATAATGTTGTAAGAACATTGAGTCTCTCACAAGTCAAAATCGTGTCAGGCCATGCCTAGGGAGGACATGGGCCTTTAATCAGGGAAAAAATAGAGATTTATGTTAGTCTAATTTAATTTTCTTTTTGACAAGGAGAGGAGTGATAGATGCCCCTTGACAGATGAAACATGGCGGCCCAACGCAGTCACGGTTGCCATTGGCCTTGATTAGGAACTGGTCCCATTTGACCTCCAGGCAGATGAGCTGATGAGTGGCAGAAAAGAATGGAGCAATTAAAACAGTAGAATGCAGTAGGAAACTAGATAATTGTACTCAGACCTGTGAAGCCTAATCATAGAACCAAGAAATATGATGCTCATGGCAGCTTTCATAAGTATGTCTAAAGACATTAACCTGTTACATGTGAGGATTACAACTGCACAACTCTGACAAGACTAGTTCCAGAAGGAAAATGTGAACTCATACTTTAATTAAAAGAAAAAAAAAAAAAACTTTTCTGTGGATCAACTTTGAGAATTGTTTGTTAAACCAACTGTTGCACCCATCAGAGATGAGAATGTCCAGTCCTTGCTAACTTTCAGACCACATCAAGAAGAGGTGGAAAAAAAATTTTTTTATTATGACTTTTCAGGCAAAAAACTGTAGTAAATCAAACTAGCCTTGAAACACAGGGGGGAAAAATCTCAAATATATCTAATATACTAACTACAGCTTTCAATGTGTTTCATTCTGGATCACTTTACTGCTCAGTGTAGTCAAGGAGCATTTTTGAAGCTGAGTCATCTAATCGCTACTGTTGTGCTTGCTGTGCTCGGCCCTGAGCAGCACATTTAGAATAGCATACGCCATCCTATCTGTTTGTCTTTGGGGAGGAGCGAAATCTCCCAGTCAATACTACATATTCCATTCTTACCTCAACTAACAAAATGGTAAAGCTGTTTCTTCCTCATCATCTGGATGTTTAAAGCCTTTAACCTGTTTAAAGCCTCTAACCTGCAAAAGTCGGTCAAGTAGTCTATTTTTAACACATTGCCATGACGAAATGTGAATACATTTTATTGAATTTCTTAAACTAAAATAAGAATGAGTGGCCATAACTTAAAGTAACAGTTAAGCAGGCAACCATTTCAAGACAGCTGGTCTTAAGAAGAAAAGTAATTGCATATAAAGTTATTCTTTAATTTGAAATATGAAAACCTACCTTCACAGAATTCATTAGTGAGTCGGTCAGGCGGCAAATATTAGTGTCTTCCATGGATCAAATGCTGTAAACAATAAAAGTGCTGTGCCTGTAAATTGAATATAAGTCACTCCCCGAATGGCTCCAAACTCCTTTTGCAACTGGATCTCCCCATTTGTCCTGTAAAATAGTGGAGTCTATTTCTCCACCACTTAAATCTGGGATTGAGTACATAACAATGGGCCATCAGAAAACATGAAGTCTTGAAAAGCACTTTTCCACTAGAACTGAAAAAGGGAGTCCCTGGAACAGTGAAGTTTGGGTGATGACAGAGGAAAGAACTAAGAGATGGAGCTGTCAATAGTACTATTGTATTAATAAAGTTACATTAATATGAAAAAATCTGGTATAGCTCTGTGTTTTGACTATTATTATGACTATTTTTGTTCAGTCAGTAAGTCATGTCTGACTCTTTGTGACCCCATGAACTGCAGCATGCCAGGCCTTCTTGTCCTTCACCATCTCCTGGAGTTTGCTCAGACTCTTGTCAATTGAGTCAGTGTTGTCATCCAACCATCTCATCCTATGTCCCACCCTTCCTTCTACTTCTGCCTTCAATCTTTCCCAGCATCAGGGTCTTTTCCTATGAGCTGGTTCTTCCCATCAGGTGGCCAAAGTATTGGCATATCAGCTTCAGCATCAGTCCTTTCAATGAATATTCTGGATTGATTTCTTTTAGGATTGAATGGTTTGATCTCCTTGCTGTCCAAGGGACTCTCAAGAGTCTTCTCCAGTACCACAATTTGAAGGCATCAATTCTTTGGCACTCAGGCTTCTTTATGGTCCAGCTGTCACATTCCTACATGACTACTAGAAAAACCATAGCTTTGACTATACAGACCTTTGTTGGTAAAGTGATGTCTTTGCTTCTTAATATGCTGTCTAATTTGTCATACTTTCCTTCCAAAGAGCAAGTGTCTTTTGAAGACCTTCTATAATACAAAACAAATGAGGATCCAGTAGAAAATAGATAAGAGACTGTAAGAGGAAGAAAATATCCACAGAATAATGACTTTTCAGTAGCCAGTCGATATTCAGTTCAGGTCAGTTGCTCAGTCATGTCTGACTCTTTGTGACCCCATGGACCGCAGCATGCCAGGCTTCCCTGTCCATCAGCAACTCCCTAAGTTTACGCAAATTCATGTCTATTTAGTCTGTGATGCCATCCAACCATCTCATCCTCTGTTGTCCCCTTCTCTTCCTGCCTTCAATCTTTCCCAGCATCAGTGTCTTTTCCAATGGGTCAGTTCATCATATCAGGTGGCCAAAGTATTGGAGTTTCAGCTTCAACATCAGTCCTTCCAATGAATATTCAGGACTGATTTCCTTTAGGATTAACTGGTTGAATCTCCTTGCAGCTCAAGGAACTCTCAAGAGTCTTCTCCAACACCACAGTTCAAAAGCATCAATTCTTCGGCACTTAGCTTTCTTTATAGTCCAACTCTCACATCCATACATGACTACTGGAAAGAACCATAGCTTTGACTAGACAGACCTTTGTTGGCAAAGTAATGTCTCTGCTTTTTAATATGCTGTCTAGGTTGGTCATAACTTTTCTTCCAAGGAGCAAGCATTGATATTAGAAGTCGATAATAGAAGTCAGAATATACAAATTAAAACATAATAAGACACCACTAGAGAGCCACCACAGTTGTTAAAATGAAAAATACTGAAGCATTAAAATATAAGAGAGAGGAACTGCCTAGGAGACTTTATCCCTAATACTGGAGTAGGGATAGAAATAGTTTTGAAAGTCAACCACCCAAAACTCTAGTGTGCTAAGAAACTGAGACTTAATTAGACTGTCAGAGAATTTCTCCCTCCCTGCACACCTCAACCATGCTGACACACGTCTAGTAACAACAGTAGATTACAGCTGAAAGAACCGTGAGCCTGAGATTCTCTCTGAGAAGTAGTATAAAGGCAAACCACACAGCCAGGAAGGGAAGACAAAGCATACGCACTAGAAGAATTTGAACACACTGTATCTATAGTTACAATAAGCATTAAACACACCCATTTTATAGCTGGCTTAAGATACACTCTAACACCTGAGTTCTATTGCCTCAGGACCACTGACTTAATGGACATGAGTTTGCATCAGCTCCGGGAGACAGTGAAGGAGAGGGGAGGCTCCCGTGCTGCAGTCCATTGGGGTCACAAAGAGTTGTACATGACTGAGCGACTGAACACAACAATAAAACCACAAAAAAAGAAGCACAAAGAAATGCAATACTGACATCAACAGAAATAGCAGAGGGAGAGCTTTTAAGGTCCTCTCTTCCATAAAAGCCGTAAGAACACTGGCCAAAATTGTCACTTTCAACTTTTTTAGAACTTGCAGCAATCCATAAGAAACAAACAAAAAAACAGCAAAATAGCAGGCACAAATCCTGCTAATATATTAATTATAATTAACACATTATTATAATAAATCATAATACTACAGTAAATGTAAATGAATTAAATATTCCAGTCAAAAAAGCAGATATTGGCAGAATGGATTAAAGAATAAAAGTCATGTGGGTCATCCCAGTGCACCAGCCCCAAGCATCCTGTATACTGCATCGAACCTAGACTGGTGATTCATTTCTTATATGACATTATACATGGTATGAGGAGGGAGGTGGGAGGGGGCTTCAGGATTGGGAACACGTGTACACACGTGATGGATTCATGTGGATGTATGGCAAAACCAATACAATATTGTAAAGTAAAAAATAATAATAATAATAATAATTTAATTTAATTTAAAAAAATTGGAAAAACCTAAATGAATTTTATGGCCAACCCAATATAAGAGAGAAAGAGGAGGAGAAAGGGAGGGAAAGGGGGAGTGACGGAGGAGAGAAAGAGAGATTGAAAGAGTATAAAAGTGGCGTAATCATCATGGAAGTGCCTTTTCCTGCATGAAGGTGACTAAACCTTGCCATTTCTCTATAGGTAGGGTGGGAAGATCCCTATAAACACTGTGAAATAGATTTTTTTTAAATAAGGTAGACAAAAGTTAGGCTAGACTGCAGAAACCACAGCCACAAGTAGCAATCTGGTTAGAATGCTGTCCGTGGCCTGACAGTCATGTCTAAAGAACACAAAAGCAGTACTAGGAATAGATTTTAAACTGTGTCCATATTCTTGAGTCAGTAGTTGAACTTTCACATATGCAAAACGAGGTATGGGTAACCTTGGGTCACATGCCTTTGCCCTGCCTGGGCTTCAGGGGTTGCAAGCATGAGCCTCTCTCTGGTATATCCTGCAGTGAAGAAGGGCACTGGATCCCATCATTACTGCCTATAATTGGGATTTGTGTGCCTAGTGGCTACAATGACAAAAATACGTGCATAAAATACTTCTTTTATGGACTCATACCCACATTCTTCTTCCCTTAAGACTCACAAATAAAAGGGTACTCACTCAACAGTGTACAACTGACCCTTTTAGAAGTGGGGGGACAGAATGTAACCAGTTTTCTCATCTAACTCTAAACACATAGCCTTCATCTTACTGAGTTGGAATCACATCTTGGAATTCTGTAGTATTTGAACAAAATGTAATAATGTAACTTCTGCCAACACACCCAAGTTTTATATAGGTATGCTCAGTTGCTAAGTCATGTCCAATGACTCAGCACCTAGGGATGTTCACTGTGCCTCTACCATCACGACTTAGCAAAGTCTCCACTCAGCATCCAGACACACACTTTATAACTTGGTGAATTTGCAGACAGAAGAAACTACATCACATGCATTCAGCCCCAAAAGGCTGAGAAAGTTCAGGGGCTTCCCTGATGGCTCAGACAGTAAAGAGTCTGCCTACAGTGCAGGAGACCCAGGCTCTATCCCTGGGTTGGGAAGATCCCTTGGAGAAGGGAATGGCTACCCACTCTAGTATTCTTGCCTGGAGAATTCCAGGGACAGAGGAACCTGGCTGGCTACAGTCCATAGGGTCACAACTTAATGAGTAACATTTTTTTTCAGACAGTTCAGACCTAGTCTTATCTGATAACTTAAGCTAGGGGAGATTTCATTCAGTTTGCTACTACAAAACCTTCCCAGATGAAGTTTCCAGTACTTGTTGCTGTCAGAACAAAATATTTGAATTGACACCATGCTAAAGATCACTTCCATATCAGAGACCACTGTCCAATTTTCAAATACAGCTTCCCACTGAATTATAGCAGCCTCCTTATTGAAATTTACATTTGAACAGAATAAAAAATTAATGTTGGTTCATTTGCCTCCTGTGGGCTAATTTCAGATTCTTTCAGAAAAAACCAACAAACTTCTCAGGAAAGATAAGAATAAAGATTATTCTAAGTTTCTGAATGTGTAGGGAATCAATTTCCAGACATAAAGTCTTGTATGATAAAGTGTGTGATTTCACTTTGGGAAAGAGCGTTTAATAAGATTGTTCAAGAACCCCATAATCCCAAAGGTTAAAAATCATTGATCTGAAGAATATTTGTTAGTAAATTTTTCACACGTTTTAAGCAACACCTTAAACAGATGACACCACCCTTATGGCAGAAAGTGAAGAGGAACTAAAAAGCCTCTTGATGAAAGCGAGAGAGGAGAGTGAAAAAGTTGGCTTAAAGCTCAACATTCAGAAAACGAAGATCATGGCATCTAGTCCCATCACTTCATGGGAAATAGATGGGGAAACAGTGGAAACAGTGTCAGACTTTATTTTGGGGGGCTCCAAAATCACTGCAGATGGTGATTGCAGCCATGAAATTAAAAGACGCTTACTCCTTGGAAGAAAAGTTATGACCAACCTAGATAGCATATTCAAAAGCAGAGACATTACTTTGCCAACAAAGGTCTGTCTAGTCAAGGCTATGGTTTTTCCAGTAGTCATGTATGGATGTGAGAGTTGGACTGTGAAGAAAGCTGAGCGCCGAAGAATTGATGCTTTTGAACTGTGGTGTTGGAGAAGACTCTTGGGAGTCCCTTGGACTGCAGGGTGATCCCACCAGTCCATTCTGAAGATCAGCCCTGGGATTTCTTTGAAAGTAATGATGCTAAAGCTGAAAGTCCAGTACTTTGTCCACCTCATGCGAAGAGTTGACTCATTGGAAAAGACTCTGATGCTGGGAGGGATTGGGGGCAGGAGGAGAAGGGGACGACAGAGGATGAGATGACTGGATGGCATCACTGACTCGATGGACGTGAGTCTGAGTGAACTCCGGGAGTTGATGATGGACAGGGAGGCCTGGTGTGCTGCGATTCATGGGGTCACAAAGAGTCGGACATGACTGAGCAACTGAACTGACTGAACTGAAGCAACAGCATCTGCCACAGCTTCTCACCTCAGTTTACTATTCTTTTTAATTATATTCTCCAAATGTTTATATGTTGTTCTTATCTCACTTATGTGCTTAGTCGCTCAGTTGTGTCCAATTCTTTGGGACCCCATGGACGGTAGCCCACCAGGCTCCTCTGTCCATGTGGATTCTCCAGGCATCAGTACTGGAGTGGGTTGCCATGCCCTCCTCCAGGGGATCTTCCCAACCAAGGGATCGAACCCAGGTCTCCCGCTTTGAAGTTGGATTCTTAACCAACCAAGCCACCAGGGAAGCCATCACTTATAAGTGCCATGAACTTGTTTTTTAAAAGGGAAAACTTCAAAAGTCAAATAGAGCACTTTAACTACTTAAATTAGGGATTAGAGAGACAAATGATAACATGATGAAATGACAACTGTAAGCTCAGTTTTGATCAAAAGAACATATTTGTCTTTTTATGAGGACACATTTAGCCATTTCTAATAAGCCAGTTACATTGATATTTTTCTAGGTAAAAGCCATTGTTAAATGTGATCACAACAGAATGGTTTAGAATATTTGATAACATTGATTTCATGATGTTCACTGTAATTCTTACGAATGCAGATGAAAATCAACTATGTTTCATATAGCTATTGACTGAACTGGGATTTGGTTTGGCCTTCAGCTAACCGAAGGTTTCCTAGATGGCACAGTGGTAAAGAATCCACCTGCCAATGCAGGAAATGCAGATTCAATTCCTGGGTTGGGAAGATCCCCTGGAGAAGGGAATGCCAACCCACTCCAGTATTCTTGCCTGGGAAATCCCATGGACAGAGGAGCTTGACAGGCTACAGTCTATGGGGTCGCAAAGAGCTGGACACGACCAGCGAGTGACGGAGCAGGCACCTGTGATCAGAGTCCCAGCCCACAGAGGTGCTGACATTAAATGCTTTGGGGTCATGTTAAGGAAGTGCAACTCCACTGACTGCTCTAGAGTCCAGGCAACACTGTCTCTAGAAGGACCTAGAAAAGTATCTGGGCTTGAAAAGATAGCCTAGATTTCTTTTATGCTGAGTGAAGCTGAGATCTAGGGGTTTTGTTTGTTTGTTTTTGTAATGGGCTTTCTGCTGAAATTATTCATAATCCCTAAACAGTATCCTCATCCAAAGACCTTACGAGAAACACCTTAAAGAAACAGAGAAGAGCAGACCTTCACCACCCCACCACCACCCCGGCTGGGATACTCTTGAAATCTACAACTTTTGAATGCCTCTTTATTCTTGGCCTGTATCTTCCCATCATCACAGATATTGGAGCGTACGGTAATTGGATGCAAAGTGGCACTTTCTAACAAGAACTTGGGTAAGCAGTATATTTACTGTACCACAGTGCTTTTCACCATGCACTAAAACAGAAGACCCTTTACAACTTCTAAAGTTCCTTTCTCTTACACACACACACATAGAGACACACACTTATGACACACTTACTCATCTTAACATATGCTATGCAGCCTTGGCTGCTGTAGAATATAAAACCATGTTTTTAGTCAATGTGATATAAAGAAACAAGAGGCCTCATGTAATTTGGATTTTTCCAGGTATCCAATTTCCATCTAATGCACTGTTGTGAAACTAAAGCCAGGAAATCTATATGGCTGGTCCATTCGGGGATTTGGTCTACTATCTTTGGTCTGCAACAATCGCGGGTTTCCATTCCTTGTTCAGGACTGATAACAGTGTAATTTACAGGTATAACTAACAAATGAGATCAATTAAAATGTCTCAAAGTGGCACCTGTCTGAGTGTAGGGTTGCATGAAATGATTCCCACAGCTCTGTTTCCTGTAGCTGTACCATCTGCAAGCCCTCTCCACATGCAAGGTAACAATGAAGGGTTGTTTTCTAATGCACATGAATCGAAAAAGCAGGTCTTATGCTATGACCTGGCTATATGATTATTATCTCTCACGGGAAGCAACAGGTGTATTTTTCAGCTCCATTTACACAAACGATCCCTGTGCTTCGTAGCATTCATTAATATAGCTTCTTGAATTGCCCAATTTGTTACAAATTTGTAGTGTCAGCTACCTTTGTGATGGAATTGAATTTGTCATGAAACTGAAGCTGCCTTTCATTTGTGTACATTATTGAGTACTTTGATCATGACAAGACAAATCTGATACTCTTCAAAGTTCTTAGGTCATGGAGAAGCAGGAAAAATGGTTACTTTTGGATAAAAGTAACAAACTGATAAAACATGCCAGAACATTTTCACATATGTTCTACTAAAACTTTGTGGAAAAAATAGATAAGTCATGGACACTCGGGCAGATCTTATGATCATAAAGCACTATATTAAGTTGTTTTATGATCATGCATATTATGTAGTAAGTAGCAGTATTAAGTAGTAGGTAGTATGTAGAAAATTGGAGAAGGGAATGGCAACCCACTCCAGTATCCTTGCTTGGAGAATCCCAGGGACGGGGGAGCTTGGTGGGCTGCCGTCTATGGGGTCACACAGAGTTGGACATGACTGAAGCAACTTAGCAGCAGCAGCAGCAGCAGTATGTAGAAATGATGAAGGTGCAGGTATAGTTTTCTTATTAAGTCTGAACATAATTAAAATGTTGAGTTGAACTTTTTAAACATGCCTTTCCCTTTTGTTCTAATTTTGGGACAGCATGAGCTAGATTGCATAATGAAAGGTGAATATTTCTCTTCTATGATATATGTCTGAAGTCACAAATTGTATTTACGAAATAAATAGATATTCTAGAATACATAAAACTACAACTTAATGGAATTCACAATAGCTTGCCAGAGGGGACTTCCCTGGTGACTCAGTGGCTAAGAATCTGCGCTCCCAGTGCTGTGGGCTGAGGTTCCATCCCTGGTCAGGGAACTAGATCCTACATGCCACAACCAAAAGACCTCAAGTGCTGCAACTAAGACCCAGCACAGCCAAAGAAATAAATAAAAAAATTTATCTCCATCCCTATGTGTCATAAAGCTCAAAAATAGAATACATCAGAAATGAGAGATTTTTGCCTACTAAATCATTTGCAATTCTCTACCGCAAATATTTAAGCTTCCCTGGTGGCTCAGATGGTAAAGAATCTGCCTGCAATACGGGAGACCTGGGTTCGATCCCTGGGTTGGGGAGATCCCCTGGAGCAGGGAATAGCAACCCATTCCAGTGTTTTTGCCTGGAGAATCCAGACAGAGGAGCCTGGCGGGCTATAGTCCCTGGGGTCACAAAGAGTCGGACACAGCTGAGCGAATAAGGACACATAAGTCAGATGGTCACACATGCCACAGTTAATGCCTATTGCTCATAAATATTTTTAAATACACCCCCTTTATCCTCACAAGAAGGTTTGAACAACTAATCATACAGATACCCAAACTGTAAGTCTAACAAGACAGAACTGTTAAAGTTAATTACCTCTTGCTTAAGAAAAATAACATCATGGTTATAAAATCTTAATTTAAGGCACTCATTCAAATAAGTTGCTGTTAGGTAGAAGCGATTTCCTTTTTCTATAAGACAGCCAGAGCATCCTCAGCTGTGTAGACTGTGGCTTCAGAGATGCCAAGTGTGATATGATTCTTGTGTGTTAATGTTCAACTGGTTTAGTCCTTTAAAAATAGTCACATAGAATTGCCATTTAATTATCATCGACCCCCACATACAGCACTACACCATATCTTACTCAGCAACAAAGACTAAAATACACTGAGAGGAAATCTAATTATACCTTATCTCTCATACCGTGTCTCTCCTACAGATTGTCAACAGTAGGAGACAAACTACAGAATCAAAGCTTCTCTAATCATTCTAGCATGAAGAGTGGAATCAACAAAGTTTATATCGCAAAGAAAGAAAATGCTCATACATTTACATTTTTAGAAACATAAGCCATTGAGAAGATGGTCATGAACCTGGAGAAAGTGGTGGTCATCTGGGGGCAGTGGCACACATCTCCAGTTGTATTGTATCTATAGATAGATAGATGGATGGATGGATAAGATAAAGACGTATATCTACACGTAAGACATACATTTTAATTCTTCTCATAAAAGGTAATATTGCTGAAATTGCTTAAAGCTTCCAGAAACTTCTTAGCTATTAGTGTATTGGAACAGATAGAATTTGAGAAGTAATATAGCTCAGTTCCTTCCAATAAATCTTAGAAACTTAGACTCAGGATGATAGATTTACTCAAGGTCATGGAGGAAGAGAGTCTTAAAGGGATTCTGGCTCTCTCTTCCTTCCCTCCCTCCTTCCTTTCCTTATTTTTTAGTATCTTTCTTAGGTGGCCTGGCACCACAGCTCTTGCTTCTGCCCTCCGAGCATTCAAGGGCACAGATGTGCCTCCTGTTTATGAACAGAGAGGCTGGTTGCCCATGCGACCTGATCTAGTCCACACCAAGGGTCCTCACTCGGTGTTTGGTGAATTTAGAAGCTTCAAGATATTTTCATAGTTGATTAAGTGTCTGCTGGAGGTGGAGGTCTTGACATCACATCATGCTTCGTCCACATTCCTAACAGCCATATTGCATGAGCCCTCAGGAATCATTCCTAGGGTACCCTGAGGACAACTGCTCGGTAGAGGGAGCAGTGACCTAGTTAAGTAACTGCAATGAAATATCAGATTCTAGGCCGGGATGATTCCATGTGCCATCCTTGTTCTGAATACAAACTTTAACCACCACACTTGCTGCAATGGGCTAAGATTGTGTTTATTCCCCACCCTGTCCTCTCCAACTAGACCTTGAGCACGTTGAGAATTGGATCAATATTTTTTTCTTTCATGTCATTTCTCATCTGCAGTACCAGGTAGTCAACTTTTAATAAGCGATTAATGGATGGAAGCCTGGATGGATGGTTGGATGGATGGATGGGCAGAACATTCAATGAAACTAAGATACGTAATTTGATGAAGAGTGTTTTAGGAAAAATACACTTAAGGAAGATGGAAAAACTCAGAGGCCTACTGAAAACTTGCATCAATTGGGGTGAGCTTTTGTAGGGCAAGTAATGTTGAGAAGGACATATCACTGAGGACTTTGGATATGGAACCAAGGAAATATTTTTAATGAAACAGAGCAACCTGTTTAAAATTCTTAATAAGGGGAGGGAAGAGACTTTATTTACATATTTCTGAGGTAGTTGACCCTGTAAATGGATATAGAATAGTCATCTCTGTCTCCAGGTTCATTTAAATATGGGAGAAGTAAACTATAAATGATATTCTCTAGAGGTGTAAATAGTAAATAAACTACTACATGAGAAGTGAATTCAGGCCAACCAACCAGAAGATTCTTGTCTCAATCAGTCATCTGCATGCCCATCAAACCTAAACACCAGCTGTGGTAAGCTCAGGCCTGAATTCAGAGTTTCAACTTCACCACTTAAGCCTACTCATGCAGTTCTTAAGTGTAGCAGTCCAGATTTGGAAGGCTTTCAAGCACGTTTTCATCCCAGGGAATGGACCTTTGACCTTAGGCACCAGTCAGTCCTCATTATCTTCCACGAAGTAAAAGGAGAAGTCAAAGATAATTATAGTAATAATTATAACTCATCATGGTCATGAACAAAACAAAATTCACCGTTTTTTTTTTTTTCCCCCAACAGACTAGCAATTAGGATTTGCCATAAGTTGACAGTTACTATTGCCTGGAAAATCCCATAGACAGAGGAGCCTGATAGGCTACAGTCCATGGGGTCACAAAGAGTCAGACACGACTGAGCAACTTCACTTTCCTTTCCTTTCACTGACAGTTACTATTAAGGAATAAAAAATAGTGTTCTCATCCCAATGTTCATTGCAGCACTGTTTAGAGTAGCCAAGAGATGGAAGGAACCTAAATGTTCATTGACAGAGGAATGGATAAAGAAACTGTGGTACGTAAACACAACGGGATATTTCTCAGCCATGAAAATGAATGGTGAACCTAGAGATTGTCTTTGAGTGAAGTGAAAATTGAGTGAAGAAAGTCAGACAGGGAAGAAATATTATATGACATCTCTTATCTGTGCAATCTAAAAAGCAATGATGTAAATGATCATACTTTTAAAACAGAAAGTTACTCAGAGCACTAACTCATGGTGGCCAAGGGGAAGGATAGGGGAAGAGATCATCGCAGAGTTTGGGATGAACATGTACACACTGCTATATTTAAAATGGATAACCAACAAGGGCCTACTGTATAGCATAGGGAACTCTGCTCAATGTTATGTGGCAGCCTGGATGAGGGTTTTGGAGGAGAATGGATACACGTATATGTATGGCTGAGTCCCTTTGCTGTCCACCTGAAACTATCACAACATTGTTAATTGGTTATACACCAATGCAAAATAAAAAGTTTCAATTAAAAAAAGAAAGAAAGTGTTCTTACAAGGGATCCCAAAGCTGCAGCACATAGGCAAACCACTCTTTTCTCTTGTGAGTCTTTTTGAATCTGAGCGATTAATGTTGTGTATTCTTCTCTCTGGGAACTGCGTTTAAAAGCATTGTTTACCATCACCTTGTAATCAGCAGGCCCCAGCAACCTCCTATTATCCTTGATAACAGTGTGGCTGCAATTTGGACCTGAAAGAAATAGGTCTCGGATGGATCCTCTGAAGCTTAAAGCTACTGTGAAGCCCTGTGATCTCCATTTGTAATTTGTTTTCAAGAACAGTGATTTCCATTTCAGTTGGATAACACCTTTTAACGCATCACAGGGGTAAACTGGCCACAGCATAACCCCTTAGCTCCACCACATTTCAAATGAGGGGTTTGAGCCACTTAGAAAAAGCTACAGTTACAATTAAAACCCAAAATGGGACAGTTCTTTTCAGGATGTGGCATGAACTCTCTGTGGCTGTTAGAAAGGGACATTAGTGCTGTCTGTCCTGCTAGTTTAAAGCGACATGAACAAAATAACACCGTGCCACGGAGGGTTTCTATGACCCACAGCCATCACTGAATGAGTGAAAATGAGCACTCCTGAGAATACTATCACACAAAAATTAAGTAAAAATAAGGTTTTTGTGGGGCTGCTTCACATTTTTAAGACAGTACAACTTTTATTGGTAAACAGCCTGCCAAACTCCTCTGTCCATGGATTCTCCAGGCAAGAATCCTGGAGTGGGTTGTCATTTCCTCCTCCAGGGGATCTTCCTGACCCAGAGATCAAACTGATGTCTCTTAGGTCTCCTGCACTGGCAGGTCTGGTTCTTTACCACTAGCGCCACCTGGGAAGCCCAAACATTTTCTACTAAAAGACCAAATTAGGCCAAAATGAGATTGTAGAGCAAAAATATCAGTATTATGACAAATTATCGTTTTTAACAAGTGTTTATTTATAAAGATATTCATTAAATGCATTTGTATTCACTTCATTCTATAAATGAGATTACTTTTTAGTTCCAGCTCGATTGAGGTATAAACTAACTGCACATAATAAGCCCATCCACATTTGGTGAATTTGGGCAGTTGCTTACAGTCAGATAACCACCACTGCAATCAGGACATAAAGTCATTCTATGGCCCCTGAAGAATTCCCGCATGGTTTTTGTTTGTTTTTTATTTTTTCAATCAGTTCTCTCCCCTGACCGCAGACCTCAGACCACCACTGACCTGTCTTCTGTCACTGGGTTGTGGTTGTTTAGTTCCTCACTCGTGGCTGACTCTTTGTGACCCCATGGACTGTAGCCCGCCAGGCTCCTCGGTCCTTGGGATTTCCCAGGCAAGAATCCTGGAGTGCGTCGCCATTTCCTTCTCTAAGGGGTCTTCCTGACCCAGGGATCAAACTTGTGCCTCCTGCATCAGCAGGTAAATTCTTTACCACTGAGCCGCCTGGGAAGCCCCTGCGTCACCAGTTTTGCCTTTTGTAGAATTCCACGCAAATGGAACTATATAGTATTGTTAGAGCCCAGCCAATCCTAACCCCCAAAGATGGCGGTGTCAAGAGTCAGGACCTTTCAGACACGCTTGTGTCATGTTGGGGGGACCTTCGTGACTGAGGTTAGTGATCTTACAGGAGAGATCCCCCAGGGCTCCCTAGCCCCTCTCACCAGGTTAGGGCACAGCAAGAAGCGGGAAGTCTACATCCCAGAAGAGGGCTTTCACCCAGCCAGGCTGACACCTGATCTTGGACTTCCAACTCCTAGAACTATGAGAAATAAATTCAGAATTGAGTTAGTTTCACAGTACTGGTGGGGAACTTCAATACACCACTCTTAATAATGGATAGAAGATCCAGACCCCCCAAAAAAATAAATTAGGGAACAGAGGACTTGAACAACTCAGAAAATCCTACTCTCTAAGTCTCCTGCCTTGCAGGTTGATTCTTTACTCACTGAGCCGTCAGGGAAGCCCCGCTAGACCGACACACACAGTCCGTATAGAAATGGCAGAATGCATGTGTTTCTCAGGTGCACATGGAGCTTTCTCCATATGTGAACCTATAAAAGAAGCCTCAGTAAATTGAAGAAAATGAAATCATAGGAAGTATCTTCTTTGACTACAACGAAGTAAGTTAGAAATCAATAACACAAAGAAAAGTGGTAAATTCACAAACATGACAATTAGATGGCTAATTCAAACAACCAACAGGTCAAAAGAGTAATTACAAAGGAAATTAGAAAATATTTTGAGACACATGAAAATTAATGGCATGCAACAATAGCAGTGTTCCAAGGGAAACTGGAATTTAGTGTCAAGGCCTAAATTTAAAAAAAAAAAAAGAAGAAGAAGAAAAATTTCAAATCAGTAACCTATCTTACAAATAGAAATATAAAAGCAAATTTAAACCAAAGGTAGAGGAAAGAAAGAAACACTAAAGATTACAGAAGATATAAATTAGAGTATAGAAAAAATAGAGAACCACTAAAACTAAAAGTTGGCTTTCTAAAAGGTTTATAAATATCGGCCAGTTTCTTGCTAGATTGACTGGTGGAAAAAAGTAGAGAAGATGCAAATGACTAAAATTAGCAGTTAAAAATATGACATTACTATTATCTTCAGTTCAGTTCAGTTCAGTCGTGTCCGACTCTTTGCGACCCCGTGAATCACAGCACACCAGGCCTCCCTGTCCATCACCATCTCCCAGGGTTCACTCAAACTCACGTCCATCGAGTCAGTGATGCCATCCAGTCATCTCATCCTCTGTCATCCCCTTCTCCTCCTGCCCTCAATCCCTCCTAGCATCAGAGTCTTTTCCAATGAGTCAACACTTCGCATGAGGTGGCCAAAGTACTGGAGTTTCAGCTTTAGCATCATTCCTTCCAAAGAACACCCAGGACTGATCTCCTTTAGGATGGACTGGTTGGATCCCCTTGTAGTCCAAAGGGACTCTCAAAAGTCTTCTCCAACACCACAGTTCAAAAGCATCAATTCTTCGGCACTCAGCTTTCTTCACAGTCCAACTCTCACATCCATACATGACTACTGGAAAAACCATAGCCTTGACTAGACGGATCTTTGTTGGCAAAGTAATGTCTCTGCTTTTGAATATGCTATCTAGGTTGTCATAACTTTCCTTCCAAGGAGTAAGTGTCTTTTAATTTCATGGCTGCAGTCACCATCTGCAGTGATTTTGGAGCCCCAAAAATAAAGTCTGACACTGTTTCCACTGTTTCCTCATCTATTTCCCATGAAGTGATGGGACCGGATGCCATGATCTTCATTTTCTGAATGTTGAGCTTTAAGCCAACTGTTTCACTTTCATCAAGAGGCTTTTTAGTTCCTCTTCACTTTCTGCCATAAGGGTGGTATTATCGGCATATCTGAGGTTATTAATATTTCTCCCTTACAGAAAGAAAAATAAATACACCAAAAATAGATAACCTACACAAAATGGAAAAATTTGCAGAAGCTGCCAAAACTGACTCAAGAAGAAGTAGAAAAGCTGAACATACTTACAAAAAATAAAGAAATTGAATCAGTAATCAAAAAGCTTCAAATAAAAATGGCTTTAGTGGTGACATCTACCAAATATTTAAATAAAGATTACCACCACTCATTCTCAAAATCTTCCAAAACTAAATATTTCCTTTCATTCTAAGAGCCCAGCAAAGACACCACAAGAGAAGAAAAGTGAACATCTCTTACTAACGTAGATGGAAATTTCCTCAACAAGACACTAGTAAACTGAATAGATCAACATGTAAAAGGGGTTACACACCATGACCAAGTGGGATTTATCCTAATGCAAGAGTTGTGCAACATAATAAAATCAATTAATGTGCCACAGTAATACAAGGGAAAAAAAAACCAAATGATTATCTAAATTGATGTGGAAAAAGCATTTGACAAAATTCAACACATTTTCATGATTAAAAAAAAAAGTCAGACGGTTAGATAGCATCACTGACTCAATGGCCATGAAGTTGAGCAAACTCCAGGTCATATTGGAGGACAGAGGAGCCTGGTGTACTATAGTCCATGGGGTGGCAAAGAGCTGGGCACAATTTAATGACAACAACAACAGAAAGGCCTTAGATGATACCCTATTCAAAGGTAAAGGACTGAAAGTTTCCTTCCTAATATCAGGAACAAGACAAGGATGCCCACATCACACCACTGAGAGTCAACATTGTACTGGCAGTTCTACCCAGAGAAATTAGAAAATGGAAAGAAATTATAGGCATCCATATCTGAAAAAAGAATTTAACTATTTCTATTTCCAGATGACATGAATCTCTATATTAAAAATACCAAAGAATTAAACAAACAAACAAAAAAGAACTAACTAGAGCTAACAAACAAAGTCAGCAAAATCGCAGTTGACAAAATTTTAAAAAATTATATCTTGTTCATATATACTTGCAATAAACAATCTAAAAAAGAAATCATAAAAAAATTAAATTCAGTTTACATTAGTATCCAGAAGACTAAAATGTTAAAAGATAAACTTAACCAAGGAGGTAAAAGACTTATATACAGAAAACTTAAAAAAAAAAAAATTGCTGAAAGAAACTAAGAAAGACCTAAAAAAGAGAAAACACCTTGCATTCATGGGTTGGAAAATTTAATAGTCAAGATAGTAAGATATCTACAGATTAGATGCAATTCCTACTAACATTTCATGTACCTCCCCAGGGACTCAGTGGTGTAGAATCCACCTGCAATGCAGGAAATACAGGTTTGATCCTGGGTTGGGAGGATCACCTGGAGGAAAAAAATAGCAACCCACCCCAGTATTCTTGCCTGGAGAATTCCATGGATAGAGGACCTTGGTGGACTATAATCCATTTGATTGCAGAGTCAGACAAGACTGAACAACTAACACTTTTTGTCTCCTCCAGTATTCTTGCCTGGGAATCTCATGGACAGAGGACCCTGGTGGGTTATAGTCCATGGGGTCACAAAGAGTCAACACAACTGAGTGACTAAACAATAACAACCAAAATTTCAATGACCATAGATTCTTAGATATGACACCAAAACTATTGGTGACCTTCCCCAAAAAACAGATGACTGGCCTTCAAAAATAAAAATAATAAGTCTTGGTCTGGCAGTCAAAATGGTGACTAGCACAGAAAAGGAATCTGCCCCTCCTACTAGGTCTTATTCAATGAATGATCTCACTTAACAGTCCTGAAACTATTCAGAGAAGTTACATAATTCCAATTTTACTAATAAAGAAACAGAGACATTATTTGTCCAATGTTACAAGCTAGTAAATAACAGAGTCAAGCTTCAAACCCAGATTTTTTGTTTCCAAATTCTAGCTGATTCTACTCTATTAAAGCTGCCTTGGCTAGCATTTATGCCATTCCAGTTTCACTGTAATTTCTGGAGGATCACTCTTTGATGAAGTGAAATACATTTTGAATGTATTCAGTTATAAACTCCTTTGTATAAACATCCAGACACACACACACTGCATTTCACTCATCTAACTTGTGCTGGGTGTATTCTGCCTTCTGATCTGAAACTAGTCACTTTACAGTGAAATGCATTTCAGAAAATGAGTCTCATCGTGCCTCGTGGCCCTTGCAGACTTTGATGCCTACCTCTTGGCTGATGTATTCATGGCTATATATTTTTCCAGGGGAACTGCCTTTGTTTCTCTGGTTGTTGACCCTCCTTTTTACAGAGCATAGAAACTCTGCATCTTCTGCCTTCACTCACTTGAGAGAAGTTCAGTGAAATACAGCTTTGCTTATCCCCATTTTCCTTTTCTTTCTTTTCCTGCAAAAAAAAACGTGTTGCCTGAGAAATTGTGTGCGACTGCCCTGAGCCTTCTTCCCCACTCACTCTGAGAGCTGCCAGACCAACTCCAGGATATGTAAAGATGGAAAGTGCCCATGGTGTGGGCTATTTTACACAGGCAGCTAGCCCACTTAAGTCCTTTATCTGGAAAGCCTAATTTGCAGAAGAATTCTCAGATCAGTTACCCCTTAAACAGTTTACAGGCAGCCAAAGCCAAGAGGGGTTAAGAACAATCTTTGAAGTAGGGTTGGATACAGAAAAAGACTTAAAAAAAAAACTGAAATATTTTGAAGGTGTTTAAGTTTGCTTATTACATGTCTTTTTCTTCAAGGTAACTGCTTTATATAGGGTTGAAATTCTGAAATGATGCCAATTGAAATGTAAAATAATCGGAACTTCCTGCCCCATTCTTATTTGAATAAACCTTATTACACACTGCTTTTTACCCGTGACTAGGTTACTGCAGCAGAGTCGATATCATTCACATGATTTAGATTAAATTACAGCAGCGCGTGGGTCTCTTTTCTTTCTTTTCTCTCTCTCCTGAATATAAAATCACTGTGATTTTCCTTTGGCTGGCATTTTGCTCCTTTGACTTTCCCCCATTTTCACGAGATGGTGTATGCTCCAAACACATAACATTATCAACTTTAAGGGCTGCAATTGATTGAATATTTTGACAAATATACCTCTCTAATTCCTGAAGCCATATGGACTTGCAGGATGCCATATGGAATAAAGTACTCTGCCTCATGAAATGATCCAAAAGCATTTTTTTTATTAGCGGTTATTTCCTTGAACTGAAAACTGATTAGATTTTGAATATTCCATCACTGGCGATAGTAATCTAGCCAACTATATATTCTTAGCAGCATCTTTAGTGATGGAAGTGGCTGGATGAAGGAGAAGTCCTTGATGGGGGTCACTGCATTTAAAAAAATATCAGACAATGGGCTACTTCTATGTTCTTTGTGTGTCCCTTAGGACTCTCTGCAGAAAGCAACAGAATACCCTCAATTAGCTGTTGTAAACAATGAGTAGGGTGGAATCACCTTACCCAAGAAGTCCCTGGCATTACAGGGAAAGGCTTGAGCCAGAGGCTCAGTGATGTCACCAGGAACCAGTGCTCTTCTTGCCTTTGCACTGGACCCTCCTAGCATTACAGCTCCATCTTCCATCTGGCTGAGCACTTCCCAGGTGGCCCAGTGATAAAGAACCTGCCTGGCAATGCAAGAGACAAGGGTTCGATTCCTTATTGGGAAGATCCCCTGAAGAAGGAAAGTATTCTTGCCTGGAGAACTGCATGGACAGAGGAGTCTGGTGGGCTGCAGTCCATGGGGGTTGCAAAGAATTGGACATGACTGAGTGACTGTCACTTCACTTCACTGTATTTCTTTAGCTTAAGAAAATTAACTTTGTCAGACCACCTCCACAAAAACCTGCTGGGTGCGTTCTTTCATATGGGGTAAATGAATGGAATCACCCCCACAGATCATCAAGGAAACAGTTCATTGAAATCTGAAGCAGTTCAACCATGGGCATTTGTTGAAATTGACATTTCCAGGGTTACAATATCTATTTCTTAAAGAATATTTTAATGAAAATAAAAAGGTATGTAGAATCCATTTTCTTCTTCTTTGCTAGATGGCTTTGAGGGTGCTCTCAAATCACTAATCTCTAATCTGCAATTCTTTTTCTATTTATACAATGTGATGCTTTTTGAATGTCTTCTGTGAAACGCTGGAGATGGTAAAGTGAGATGAAAGCATCCGTCAGGCACTCAGGTCAGGCTCCAGACCTCTCGTGGCACTTAAGACACTAACTCCTTGTCCACTGGATTACTGAGCCCACAAGGTGACTCCTTAGGTAGAATTCTGAACTTTTTCTTTTTCTTAACATTTGCAGAAAGTTTGAACTGGCCTATCTCACTGAGACAAGTGATGCGCCCAGACTTTGAAATCCCTAATCTGTACAAGTTCATTCTCTGACTCACTGTGTAAACTTCAATAACCTACACAAAGCAGGGCTCAGAGCCCTTATTTCCAAGACAGCAGTGGGTGAGAACCCTACTCGGGTATTTTCGAACTCAAATTCAGCTCTGTGGTTCCATAATTCTCATTTGAATTAAAATTAAATGTTCCCAGATAACAAATAGAAGCAAGTCACGGTGGCCAGCCAAAGTTCAAAGCCATAGGTAGTCACTGAGTAACACTTTTGACTATAGCTTCTGTGCAAATATGGGAACAGAAGTCAAAGTTTCTGAAAACTACACTTCACAATGAACAGATTCCAATCAGAAATGGATTTCTCAGACTCTACTTGTCTCCAATGTTAAAAAAAAAAAAAGAAAAAGTTTTTTATATACTAAGCGAAAGCGAAAGTTACTCAGTCATGTCCACTCTTTGAGACCCCATGGACTACATAGTCCATGAAATTCTCCAGGCCAGAATACTGGAGTGGGTAGCCTTTCTCTTCTCCAGGGGAATCTTCCCAACCCAGGGAATGAACCCAGGTCTCTTGCCTTGCAGGCGGATTCTTTACCAGCTGAGCCACCAGGTAAGCCAAGTCTGACCTTTCTTGAAAAAAAAAAAAAAAATTTTTTTTTGGTATGGACCACTTTTAAAGTTTTTATTGAATTTATTACAATATTGTTTCTTTTTTATATTTTGGTTTTTTTAGCTGTGAGGCATATGAGATCTTAGTTCTCCAACCAGGATCAAACTCCCCCCAGCTTCCCTGCATTGGAAGGCATAATCTTAACCACTTGACCAGCAGGAAAATCCTTCCTCCCCACCTTTTTTTTAAAAGTCCAACCTTATTTTTGGCTTAAAAAAAAAAGACCTTATTTTTCTCCGGTAAGAAATCTAGGTTTCAGAGATGAATATACAAAAAATTGGAAGCTATTATATTTCAGTTTTCCTAGTCTAAGACTAAATTAAACTCTACCTTTAAAATCTAAGCAACAGAGAAAATACTTCTTGTTAATAACATGTAGAAAAAAAAAGATACTTTAATATTTACAGTTTATTTAGATGTCATCTACTCTCATTTTTTTGTTCACAATTCATTTTGATTCATCTTCATTTTATGTATTGAAATTCTTTTATCCCATTAACACCCTTTCTTTCAGAAATCTGTAAATGAACATAATTAAGCATATTTTTTTAAGCCTCAGCTTGTGAAATATTCATTACTAACCTGCTGGCTACACTTGTCCCTTTATATATTTATATAATTAATTAAGTATCTCTCTTCTGATACACACATTTTCAAAGAATTTATTAATACTATTCACGTTTTGACTTGTCTACTTCTTTCTTTTTTTAAAGGAAATGTTTTCTGTTCATCAGAGTCTCTCTCATTTTTTAACTTTCTCGTGGAGCTAAAGCACTTGAAGAGAGTGAATGTCGGACCATTATTCTGTTTTGCTAAGAAAATGACACGGCAATACATTTAAGGCACTTGAGGACAGGAGTAGCTCTAAATGTTAGTGTTTCATGATGGAAACATGAAAGAAGCATGGCCCAGACGTGTGCCTGCTGAGTCGCTTCAGTTGTGTCCGACTCTTTGCGAGGACCCTTTGTCCGTGGGATTTTCCAGGCAAGAATACTGGAGTGAGTTGCTATGCCCTACTCCAGGGAATCTTCCCAACCCAGGGATCGAACATGCATCTCTTATATCTCCTGTATTTCCAGTTGGGTTCTTTACCACTAGTGCCCCCTGGGAAGCCCATGGCCCAGATGTTAATTCTAGGAAACTCCTGGGGTCAGGTTAGTGCCAGATACAAATAATCAAAGATTGCTGCTTTTAGGTAGCATCTGAATTCCAACTTTGGTGGATGAGTCCCATCCTCCAGTTTTTCACAAATGATTTGATATAAATAATTCTTGTATAGTTTCCAAGTTCTAATTTTCTATATTAGAAAAAAATTGGGCCAGGGCTACTAATGAAGCCACGTCTGGCTTGGAAGATGAGCCAGCATCCTTCAGTGAGTTGAGAAAATCTATCATCTAGAGTCACCAAGGAAGAACCCCAGTTATATTTGTTTTCAGTGACAAATTAGTACTTTTAATCCAACTAAAAATAGTATCACCATTGGAGAAGAGGAAATAAAGGACTTGGAACCACTTAAAGTGTTCCCAGACCTTGAGTCTTCTTTAAATGACTAAATTACTATGGAAGATTCATTTCACGCTTGTTTACTCTGCAAAAATCACTTCACTGGATGGTGAAGAAAAATTAAATTCGGGAATGGTCGTGGTGATGCCAAAAGCCACGGCTGATTTTTCTGAATAGGAATTTCCATATAGATTTTATGTGAAATTTTCAGTGAGATTTTATACAGACTTACTGGTTTTAGAGAATTATGTTCCCAGATTGGGCCTGAGAGTCATCAGAGAACATTCTGAAGGCATCCCTGGAAGTCAGCTAACTCCTTGTTCAAAACATCAAAGAATTACCTTCACGCTGAGGAGGCAGCATCATTACTGGGCATGTATTGTACCTCAAAAATAATTTCAATTTTATATGAAAAATCTAGACAGCATATTAAAAAGCAGAGACATCCCTGTGCTGACAAAGGTCGATATAGTCAAAGCTGTGTTTTTTCCAGTAGTCATGTATGGATGTGAGAGTTGAACGATAAAGAGGGCTGTGAGTCAAAGAATTGATGCTTTCAAATTGTGGTGCTGGAGAAGACTCTTGAGAGTCCCTTGGACAGCAATGAGATAAAAGCAGTCAATCCTAAAGGAAATCAACCCTGAATATTCACTGGAAGGACTGATGCTAAAACTGAATTTCTAATACTTTGGCCACCTGATGCAAAGAGCCTACTCATTGGAAAAGACCCTGATGTTGGGAAAGAGGGAAGGCAAAAGGAGAAGGAAACAGCAGAGGATGAGATGGTTAGAAGTATCCCTGACTCAATGGACGTGAACATGTGCAAACTCTGGGAGACAGAGGAAGACAGAGGAGCCTGGCATGCTGCAGTCCACGGGGTCACAGAGTGGGACACGATTTAGCAACTGAAAAACAACAACAAAACCTGTCTAAGAATGCTTGCATGGAATTTACACTCTCCTCTCTTACTCCAGTCATTTATTTGACATATATTCATACCCTGTGCCAGACATGAATGTTCTAGTTGGAAGGACAAATGAGCAAAAAATAAAGCAATCATTCCATATATTATTTGTTTGCTGATTTATTTTTCTAGTGTGGGTGTGTCAGCGCCAACTGTGTGGCTGACCTTTGGGCAAGGTGACAGTAGAGATTAAGCTCAATAGTTTCAGTGCATGTATGTATGTGTGTGTATACCATAGGACATAGTCCACACTTCAATATAATGAAATGTAAGAACAGGAACCATGGCTGTTTTATTTATCATTTTATCCTCAGCAGTTAGCAGAGTCAATGGCACATAGTAAGTGTTCAATGTGATTGAGTGAAACCAGAAAATCTTGCTTGGTTGACAAAATTGTCTTGGAGCATATACGTGACTAGTCTGCAGGTCTGAGCTTCCAAAAGCTTAGTGTCAAGACCCTTCTGTTACTTAGCAACCCTCTGTCCCCTGAGTGTTTCCATCACCTCTCACGGCATCTCTGAAGGGCCAGCAGCTGTTCAGCCTTCTCCTATGGCTGGGAGACTGACTCTGTAATGAAGACATGCCAGAGGCTATCTCTGATAGCTCCTGGACAACCTTTTCCCTTGAAGCTACTTACAGTTTCATTTTCTCTCTTTGAGAGGAAGTTACTAGGTAAGATTTTGCAATTTGGGGCATTATCAATATCTCCCATCAGCAGATAAACATATCTACCAAGTATTTACCACAATGTCCAGACTTTAAACGAGAAAGCAAAACTTCTGCCTTGAATCTAGATTCTGGCAGTACGTAGTGTAGCTAACTGGGTAAGTGGAACCACCCTGTTCAAAACTCCACAAGGGGGAACCCCCTTTCTTCCCCTCAGCTCACCTTGGGTGCCATCTGGGACTCATGGTGCCACCATACTGGTTTGCTAGAATCTAGAAAGGGATGATAGAGGATGAGATGGTTGGATGGCATTACTGACTCATTGGCCATGATTTTGAGCGAACTCCAATAAAGGAAAGGGAAGCCTGGCGTGCTGCAGTCCATGGGGTTGGGAAGAGTCAGGCGCAACTTAGCAACTGAACAATGAACAACAGAACTGATTCACTTTCATTCAGATGTAAACAGCCACTGTCCTGAGCCTCTAAAAGTACCCTCCCCTAGGCCATCACATCTCCCTAAGGTACAGCAACTAAAGGGTTAAAATCTGCCACTCTGTGGCCAGCGCGCATCCAGATTGATTTGAGTGGTCAACACACTTTCCCTGGACCTCTGACATTCCAACTGGGTGAGAGTGGGAAAGACAATTTATATTTGAAATATTACTTAAGCTCTATTTCCTTTTTATTTGTTCAAGCAAAACAAATAGACAGGAATTAATGATCATGTTCTCTGCCAGAAGCCCGCTTTAAGATCTCTGGACTTAGCACTTTTTAAGATTTCTTTGAAACTACAAAAAAGACATTTTCTGTGATTTTATAATCCACAAAGGAGACTCTTTGAATCCAAAACTACATTTATAGTGTTTCACATATAAAATTCCATTTTACAATTTTTTAGCAATATAACTGTTCTAAGAGTACCTACTGATACTCTTAATGTGCAAAACTTTTGCTCATATAAACAGAACTAAGGGACCTAAAGCCTGATGTATAAATTCAAATCCAGTTTTCATTGCTTAGTCTTGTCAACTTGATAAGAGGACACTCAAGGTCACATAATTAAGGGTAATTCTGAATATGTGAATTCTCTAACAGTTGATCATATTTGCACATTTGGACTTCCTATTTGGCCACCTACTCTGTTGGCAATTTTTCTATTTCTGTTGAATTAATTTAATAATGTCACTGCTTGAAATATCCCAGGATATAGAAAAATGTCAACGATTTTCAAAAATGTCACCTTTCCTATGTAGAGAATGGCATTTTGTTTTCTTAAAAAAAAAGAAAGAAACAAAAATAAAGCATTTGTATTAAAATATTCTCTGTGAAGATGCCTAGGAATCTCTGTGTTACAAATGGCTAGAAACTAATTGATCTTCAAGTGGGCTCATTGGCCTTACCCAAATGAGCAGGAATATGCTGGACCATCAAAACCTTTGGGTGGTTGTTTTTGACTTGAGTATGGCAGCATGAATAAAACCCTCCCAGAAGGGCCTCATTATATTTAGAAATCTCCCTTTTTAGCTAAGGGACAAAAGCTGGAGTTTATTGAAGGCCATCGAATCTTCCCATTTCTAAAGGGACTGAGAAAATAAGCTAATTTTGAACTCAAAACAGAGACCATTTTGGTGCATCCCACTGAATTCTGTTGTTATGAGACAGGATTCATAAAGAACATAAATGCCTCTCTCTGTGCAAATACATTTGAGATTCAGGAAAGTAAAAGCCCGAGATCAAATACAAAGCCCCCATCAAATCAGCCCTAACTGCACTAAGAACATCAAAAGCAACGTCTGGTCGACACATCAAAACAAAACAAAAATCAAATAAAATCCTCCATGCCCAGTGAGTTTCTGTTTTAATGAAATAAATCATATACATTATTGTGAATTACACAAATTCTGGGGTAAGTGCATTAAAAATTTGCATTTAACTGAGATTTTGATATCCATACGCTAATGGAGAAGAAGAAAGGATGGCCTGATAGCCAGTACCCAGCTGCAAAAGGGAACCTGGAAATAAAAAGTCAAAACCAAAAAATAATGCTAAGCCACTTTAGTCGTGTCCAACTCTGTGCAACCCCATAGACGGAAGCCCACCAGGCTCCCCCATCACTGGGATTTTCCAGGCAAGAACACTGGAGTGGGTTGCCATTTCCTTCTCCAATGCATGAAAGTGAAGTCGCTCAGTCAGGTCTGACTCTTTGCGACCCCATGGACTGCAGCCTACCAGGCTCCTCCGTCCATAGGGTTTTGCAGGCAAGAGTACTGGAGTGGGTAAAAAATAATAGAGGATGTGTTTTCTAGGTGATTTACAACATTACACTTTGTCCTTCCAGCTATCTTAAGTGTTAGGTATTAAGATGGGCCCCCTTTTTTCAAGTTTATAGAAATGGGGTCAACTGGCATGGACCAGGGACCGAAATCCAGGTCCATTAAGCCAGAGTTTATGCATTGAATCTTGATTCCACAAAGAAAGAAAGATGTTCCTGGGAGCACTTGTGCTAACACTTTACATCGTCTCTCATTTAATCTCCACATTAATCTTCCTCCATGTGGGTGGAAGTTAAGTATATGTTGAAAGAATAAATATCGGCATGAAAAGTGACTGCCTTCAATGCTGGGAGGACAGAGGGAAACAGCAACAAAAGCAGAAGCCAAAGGTCAGAGCCAAGGTCGCCAGGATAAACATAACACTATCACCACCCACAGGAGAACATCATTCCTACCAAACATGGGACACGTGTGAGAATATTCACACCTAATACTTAAAGGGAAAGATCACCACAGCAGGCATGAAGACTCAGGAAACAGCTGGGTTTAAAAAAAATAAAAAAAAAAGATTTTTAAAAAGCTGATGAAATTTTGACATAGGAACCTCTGTCCTTCGAAGGTATTGTAATAATTGTGGTTCTGTTTTCTCTGAATGCATCACCTACTAATAAGTTTTGTTGTTCTTTAGTCGCTAAGTCATGTCTGACTCTTTTTCAACCTCATGGGCTGTATGTAGCCTGCCAGGCTTCTCTGTCCATGGGATTTCCCAGGCCAGAATACTGGAGGAGATTGCCATTTCCTTCTCCAGGGGAATTTTCCGACCCAGGGATCTAACCCACGTCTCCTGCATTGGCTAGCAGATTCTTTACCACTGAGCCGCCAGGGAAGCCCCGCTAATAAGTTTAACTGAGGTTAACTCAAGAAGTATCACCCCAGTTTAAGGATAACACTTTTTTTTTTCATATAGCATAGAAAACGTAAAAAATATAGCATCTCTGAAAGTAATCATTTAACTGGAAAAACAATGATGATGTCATTGCATGAGTTAATTGTGAACATTGGGGCACCATTTGGTTTTCTTTCTGCGCATCGTGACCCGCCCACTAATTGTATCAGTGAGACTGTATTTGGCTGCAGGTAACAAGAAGCCCAAGTAGAAAGAGCTAAACATATAGGAGCTTATTTCTCTCCAGGACAAGAGGTCAGTGGAGGGAAGAAAAGGCACAGGTTTCTTTACTTCATGATGCCATTTGGGGGCCAAAAGCACAGGGGGGGGGGCTGCATCTGCAGCGTCACATGCAAGTTCAAGGTCAAAGGAGGAGCCCGACCGGGGAGTTGAGAGGATTTTGCCTTGGGCAATTTTGTCTTTTCATCCTTCCTCTCCTCGGCTCCTGTCTCACCCTCTCAGCTCCCTGTCTCCCAGTAGACTTCGCCCCCCAGGTCTCATTGACTGTGCGGAGTACACACGCACACATGCTCCCTCTCTGATCAGTGGTTGGCCAGTGGGAGGTGGACTGGGGAACTGATTGGCACTCATCAGTGTTCATCTCTGCACCAGTCTGGAAGGTCTGTTCATCCTAACTTCATGTGCCCTCCACCAGAAGCCTGGCAGTGCAGAGCTCCACAAGCAGGAAAGCCCGGGGTCAGAATGAGGCAGATGTCTGCTAAAGAGTCGCTGTGCTGTGCTTAGTCGCTCAGTCATGTCCAACTCTTTGTGACCTCATGGACTGTAGCCCACCACACAACAGACTCCTCTGTGCATGGAATTCTTCAGGCAAGAATACTGGAGTGGGTTGCCATGCCCTCCTCCAGAGAATATTCCCAACCTAGGGATTGAACCCAGGCCTCCCCCACTGCAGGTGGATTCTTTACCATCTGAGCCACCAGGGAACCCCATGAATACTGGAGTGTGTAGCTTATCCTTTCTCCAGAGAATCATCCCAACCCAGGAATTGAACCAGGATCTCTTGCATTACAGGTGGATTCTTTACCAGCTGAGCTACCAAGGAAGCCCCCAAAGAGTCACTAAGCTTCCGTATCTCTTCTGCAGAATTTTCATTTCACAAGATGTAGACGTTTGATAGGGCTTCCCAGGCGGCGCTAGTAGTAAAGAACTTGCCTGCCAGGGGACGAGATGTAAGAGGCATGGGTTCAATCCCTGGGTTGGGAAGATCCTCTGAAGGAGGGTATGGCAACCCACTCCAGTATTTTTGCCTGGAGAATCCCATGGACAGAGAAGCCTGGTGGGTTTCAAAAAGTCCGACACAACTGAAGCGATTTAGCACACAGGCAGGCACACAGTAGTTTGATTGAAATTAGGGCAACTTTCTTTTTCCAAAGCAAATACAATAAAAATTCATATTAAAACACCCATATTTACCTTTACAAATAAAACGCAGGCTGGGACCACACATATTGAAGGTAATTGAGATAAAAATATAATTTAGGAACTTCCTCGGCGGTCCGGTGGCTAAGATGCTGCGTTTCTTCCGCAGGGTGCGCGTCGATCCCTGCTCAGGGATCTAAGGTCCCATGTTTAGGACTTGTGATTCTAGCTCCTTTAGAATTAAATGATGCCTATTTCAGACCAACATATTTTAATCTGCAGCTCGAAAGTATGCAAAGTGCCCCTAGAAAATGCAATGACTACTATACTGCTATACATGTTGCTAGCTTCCTATTTCTAGTAATCCGTTAGTTTTCTTCAATGTCATCATGGTTGCACCATTATTTCAAAAGACCATGAACTATCACAATATATTTTTGAAAACAGAGCCTTAGACAGCAATCCCCATGTGTAAATGTACTTAGTATATATAATGAAATATTAAGTTCCTAAAAGACAGCTATAAATAGAAAGTGCCCTGTTAGATCACATTTATTTGTTGTATTTTCTAGAGGAGCCGACTTCAGTAAGACGCCATGACTCATTTAATGCTTCAAAGATTTAATGAATGTTTTATTATCCTTGTTATAAACAACAAACATGGTAACATCAGAGGATACATTTTAAGAAAGAGGAACGGGAATATTTCAAATAGCCTGAGTTAAAAAAAAAAAAATTCTGCTATTTACAACTTAATCATTCCAATTCTGTGACATTAATAATTTATCAGACATTGAGCCTGTGGGGCAGCTCAATAGGTATAATTTATCTTATGGAATCACTGCTGATGGTCAGTTAACCTAATATGTCCTGAGTGACTCAGCTTGTTAGAAGATAATTTAGTAACCGTCCAGCAGTCGGCTCCTCTAGAAATTCTATCAACTGCCATTGTCCACTTAAAGTTCCCAGACAGTCGTGCTAGAAGCAGTGGGGCTCAGATTAAGCACTAGATGGTACCCAGGTATCTTGTTCATACATACCCAGTGGCAGGAACCAGATGTTTTCTGACAGCAGCAGATCGAGAAGGCACAATTACAGAGCCCTGTCAGAGTAATATGCTTTTACTCTTAAACTATGCAAAAACATCTCATTCTCCCAAGACCAAAGCCGACTTGTTTTTATAACTTGAGAGCCCTCAGCTTCATAGAATTTCATGTGGTATTTATTGAGGGCATCAATCAGAAAGTGTCTCTCTCAATTTAGAAACTGCATGTCTATCAGAACCAGAATTTTATCATAATCCCCAATTAAAAGGCGGGGGGAGTAGCCTCCACATCTTGCCAATAGCCTCTGAGTCATGATGGCTATCAGGGAGAGACTTAAAGAGGAGGAAAAAACTAAAACCAAAGTCCAAATAAACAATATAAACAATTTAGAGTTTGAGATCCTTAAAAAAAAAAAAAAAGCACATTGGTAAGATAATTAGTTTTCGACCTTGGTAATGAGTTAGCCATTAAGCGATGTTACTACTAAGGAAGCTGGTCTAATTTAGAAACACATTACTTTCATTTGATAGCACCAGAAATCTGAGAAAGCCGTAAGCAGGAAGGACATCGTGGCTAGACTCAGATAAGATCAGGCTAATCAGCCATCAGAAATCACAGTTTGTTATTATTTCTCAGCCTTAACTCAATGTAGGTTGCAAATAGCAGAGCAGGACACCATGCAGCAGGTTATCTGGGCTGGGTTTTACCTAAGAGTCTGAAGAAAGCATTCATCTTTCCCTCCAGTCCCCAATGGCAAGGCTGGGCTGAGTCCCTTCTCTCTGGCAGGTCTGCAGGATGAGCTATGGAGCATTCTTTTCATGCCTGTCTCTCCCACTCTGCAGTAGCAAAGGGGATTGTGCACCCTCATGGCTTGATTGGTTGAAAAAGTAAACTCACTGGGAAAATCCTGAATGGATTTCCGCCCCCCCTTAATCCTTAAACCAGCTCATTCACATGTGCGCGTTTTTAATTTCAGAAAACTGCTACGTTTTGTTCTTAGAAGTGAGGGTGTCACAGAAACTATGAATAATTACTAAGTCACGAAACTTGTCTTTCTCTCCCATGCCTCCATCATTTCTCCTCCCACCATCAACCTGTCCTGCTTTTAAAGTAGAGACACAGGTCTGCATATTTGTGCAGGCTTAAGGAAAAAAATGTGAATTCACGTTATGTCTCTCTTGATTCGGTTGCTCCTGATTTGAAAACTATGCATATAGTAACATTTTTATCACCGTGGGAAAAAAATAGTTTGAAATGCATGGCAGTACTTATAACCAATATTTTGCTTATGTTTTGGAAAATCTCTTTGGAATCATTTCGTAAATTGCAAAGAAAACTTCGTGCCATTTTTTTCATTTGTCTAGCAAAAATAAAGAAAGAACAAGGAGAAGAAAGAGAATGCAAGGAGTTATAGAGGAGAAAGGATAGGGTGGAACAGGAGAGAAATGGGTGAAATACACACGCAAAAAAGATCAGAATCGATTCAGTGAAGTCGCAGTGAGAGCCCGCAGCCTCACAGGCAGCCCTCCACATGGAAGAATCTTGTCAGTGAACTTTGCAAGAGTCTCCAAAGGAGGAAAGGAGATATAAATGCCCACCAGAAACCAGACACAAGGAAACACACTTTTTTTTTTTAATCCAGAAAAAGAAAGAAATGATATATTTAACACGCACCGACCGTCTATATATATGGTGCCAACTGTGTTCAAAAGCTCATCTCGCAAATCAAAACCATGCTTGCTTGGACTCTGCAGATCAAACAAAGCTGTTGGAAGATAATTATGCTTCAATCCATCTGCAGCCTCCTGGTAGGTGTTTGGGAGAGTGAACTCAATGTTCAATAAGAGCCTCTCCCCTAATGCTAAAGGTCACTAGGATTGCTGGGTGGACACCCCAGTTTCAAAGCACTGGGCAGTGAGTTAAGGTACTTGCTAGCCTCTGAGATCTTGAGGGTCTTTGAATCTTTTCTTCATTTCTACCTCTCCCTGAAAGCTGAGATCCAAAAATGACTTTGTGTCTTAGTTGTAACTCTACATTGGTTATGGACACTTTATACTGAGGCTCATTTATAATCCAAGAGGTTATGGCTTTTCTTTCTCTGTTTCCTCTTTTCACCATATCTGGCGAGAGGAGACTGACAACGCGTTCTCCTTCTCGGTGCACTTCCCTGGTCAAGGCCTTGATTAGCACATTTTTGCCAATAAAACAGGCCATAATTAGTCCTTAATAATCAGCCTATTTTGCTCTATCAGCCTGCAATCTCCGAGCCTGCGATATTTAAAAACAGGACTCAGAGCACAGAATGCCACATATTAACTTTCGGGCAAATATAGCTTTGAGAATAATGTTTTGAAAGCAGCCCCCTGTAAATATAAGGTGGGATAGCACCATATGGAGACTGGGTTTCTGACATATGGCTTGAATTAACAAGTTTAAAACTGTGAAGATCAGTTTTTCCTTCATTGAAGGCAAAACCACAAGATTCAGAAGTGAAATATGCTCCAGTCGAAAATACAAAGGCTGGCCCAACACTGGGCCTCTCGGGCAGGGAATTTTTTGTTGGCAGCAAGTACAAGTTATCAATAGTAAGACAAGTTGTAACACGACGAGGACTCGGCGGCTGCCAAGGCTTAGAATTTCACTTCAAATGGTGCTTACATGGGCCGACACCGCGCTCGCTCGCAAAGGACATTGCTTCTTTGAAAGTGGCTTTTGAATTATGATTATTACATCCTCAAAATAAATTGTTTTCCTGGGTTGATAGAAAAGATATTTGAAGAGACAAACTTGAGTGGCAGATGGAAATGGCCCAGGGTACTGTGTTGTATGACTTCCCCTAATTGAACCTTTGTAGGATGAATTGAACAGGAAAAGTTCAAAGATCCGGGACCCGTATTACACAAATATTGTTTCATTTAATCAAAAACTGGCTTTGAAGTGTGGCACTTGTGGGCCACCTGTAGCTTTGAAATTTAAAGTCATATAAAAGCTTTAGAAATGCTGGAGAGGACAGTACACAGCTATAATAAGCAGCTGGACCAAAAAAAAAAAAATCAAGATTGAGAATGAAATTTTTTTTTCATATTCATATTTCCTTTTATTGCCTGTTATTTTTTTACATTTTTTTTCCAGTGAGCAGAACGCTCCAAAGTCGTGAAGAAGGGTACTACTACATTCAGGAATCCTCAAGGCTGAGTGTCATCATATGAAATGTGTGTGTTTGTGGTTCAGCATCTAAACTATAATTATCCCAAGTTTGAAGTATCCCTTCAGCGTCAGGTTGAACCCAGCTCATCAGATATGAGTTCCTCACTTTGCAACTCCCTGTAGGAGGAACATTACAAATTGTCTCCCTCATAGAAAATGGACAGTAAGGTTTCCTTGTGGAACTTGATTGGAGTGGTGTCAAATATATATGTAGCCAGAATGGGAGACCCCTATGCAGAAAGAATCAGTTCAGTCTCTCCGTCGTGTCTGACTCGTTGTGACCCCATGGAATGCAGCATGCCAGATTTCCCTGTCCTTCACTATCTCCCAGAGCTTGCTCAAACTCATGTCCATCGAGTCAGTGATGCCATCCCACCATCTCATCCTCTGTTGTCCTCTTCTCCTCCTGCTTTCAGTCTTTCCCAGCAGCAGGGTCTTTTCCAATGAGTCAGTTCTTCCCATCAGGTGGCCAAAGTATTGGAGCTTCAGCTTCAGCATCAGTCCTTCCAGTGAATATTCAGGACTGATTTCCTTTAGGATGGACTGGTTTGATCTCCTTCCTGTCCAAGAGATTCTCAAGAGTCTTCTCCAACACCACAGTTCAAAAGCCCAATTGGGGGGAAATGCCATTGTAATCAGGCTTAATAATAGTAACAGTTATTATTACCATGTATAATAATATGTATATTAATGATATTATTAATAACATACAGACTATGTTGCACTTTGTATAACATAATAGTATACACGCTTCCCTGGTGACTCAGTGGTAAAGAATCCACCTGCCAATGCAGGAGACACAGGTTCGATATCTAGATCAGAAAGATTCCCTGGAGAAAGAAATGGCAACCCACTCTAGTATTCTTCCTGCCTGGGAAATCCCATGGACAGAGGAGCCTGGTGGGCTATAATCCAGAGTCTCAAAGAGTCGGACACAACTGAGTGACTAAACAACAACAGCAACACACAGACACATATATGATAGTATAAAAAGTATACAGTGTGCACAGAAGTGAACAAAATAGTATACAGTGCATATATAGTATACACAATAGCATATCTAATCGCATAGACTGTATATACAGCGTATATAATAATATATACCAGATATATAGTATGCAGCACGTGTATAGTATGCCTGCTGCTGCTGCTGCTAAGTTGCTTCAGTCGTGTCCGACTCTGTGCAACCCCATAGACGGCAGCCCACCAGGCTCCCCCGTCCCTGGGATTTTCCAGGCAAGAACACTGGAGTGTGATGCCATTTCCTTCTCCAATGCGTGAAAGTGAAAAGTGAAGGTGAAGTCACTCAGTCATATCTGACCCTCAGCGACTCCGTGGACTGCAGCCTTCCAGGCTCCTCCATCCATGGGATTTTCCAGGCAAGAGTACTGGAGCGGGGTGCCATTGCCTTCTCCAAGTATACATGCTGGTATATCTCATATACACAGTATACTTAATTGCATGCATAATATTTATACACAGTATGTTCACTGTGACACTGAGTCCATAAAGCAGGGTAGGAGACAGTGGGTTTTCTTCCTCTTTTATAGATAAAGAAAAGAAATTTTCTCCAGGCTCCAAGACTTGAGTGATCTGCCTAATCCATCACAGCACGCCAGCACCAGAAGGACTTGCCCTTGTCACGCAGAGTGCAGGCTCTGCACTCTCTCCACCATGCCCCTTCCACAGGCTGGTTCCTCCAGGAGAAGGGAGCACTACCCTCCTGGTTGGGCAGCTCTCACATGGGGCAGAAGGGAGATGAATCTCAGGCCCCATGCAAAGTGGTCCATGGGATGGAGGGAAGGGTCCATAATCACAGCTGTCCCCTCCTCCGACTGCCTGGCTGCCATGGAGAGGAGGAAATGGAGCAGGGGCGTAGGGTATTCAACCCCATGAAAACTTCAGAGCACCCCATAGACTTGCTTTAGTCATCAGTAGGCACTAATTACATTAAAAAATAGTTTTCAAGTGAATTCATTTTCCAGCTATAAACACACATAGAGGCCTTTCTTCTGTAAAAGGCTCCCAGCTCACACAAGATCTGCCCCCCCTTATTCTCTGCAATGTTCTGGGTCAGATCATAACTGCACATGATTCCCCTTGATCACAAGACCCTGTTCTTTCCTAAATACCTTTAGATGTGTGGAGGCCTGTAGTGAATCTGGTAATGATTATTATATTTTCCCAAACATTTGTTTCTGCCCTTACACAACTTTTTTTTTTTTTTTTTTTGCCTCGCTAGAGAAATTCCATTTAATCCTTTAGTTTAAAAAAAATCAGGAGAGAATCAGAGAGCAGAGAGCCATCTAGGGAGCATCTAGTCCAACCCAGTTATGTCGTAAATGAGAAAACACGGGCTCAGAAAGGCTGACTTGCAAAAAGTCACAGTACTACAGGGGTGAGCACCCGGACCCCCGTCTCCCTGATCCCATGGCCTTCTAGTCAGATGATACTGCCTGAGTGTTCTATGCATGTGTGCTGAGTTGCTTCAGTCGTGTCTAACTCTTTGCAAGTCCTGGACTGGAGCCCACCACACTCCTCTGCCCATGGGATTGTTCAGGCAAGAATACTGGAGTGGGTTGCCATGCCCTCCTCCAGGGGATCTTTCTGACCCAGGGTTCAAAGCCGAACCTCTTGTTTCCTTCATCGGCAGGTGGCGTTCTTTACTACTAGCGCCACCTGGAAAGCCGAGTGTTCCCTACTAAAATGAAAACCAGACAAAAAGTACAAGATTTCAGGCAATTCATTACTCCCCTGCCATGTTTTATTTATCTTCATAGCATAACCACCTCCCAACCTGTGACACATTAATTGTCCATTATCTGTCTCTCCTCCTGGAGAATATAATCAGTGGTGTGCTGAAAATGACTAACAACCAGCTCTCTGAATGGAAGGAAAACAACATGACTCGTTGATTTGTTGATTTCCAAGGTGTAGACCCTTCCACTGTGGCTGATTTTAGGCACCCAACCTGGCAGGACATCGGCTTGGAAAAGATGCTACCGTTGGTGCAGATGGCCTGGGACTGAGTCTGCTCCCAGCGCTCTGGCTGCTGCCCTGCATCTAGAACAGAGCCTGACACACACCAGCCACCCCAGCCACCCCAGCACCATCCCTGGAACTGACCTGCAGGAGTCACAAAGACCAGTTTTCTGGAAACTGCTGGAATTCTGCTGCCTGTTTTCCCTCTTTTCTGGGATGTTCACTTTCTCAGCTTCCCTCTTTCTGGTTGATGGACCTTGGCCAGATTCTGCTCTAACTTCAACTTTACATGGAAGGAAGCATAAAGGGTTTTTCAGGTGGAAATTGTAAATGCAGATTGAGAAGCACTAAATTATCATAATGAGACTCTGGTGTTTGGGAACATTGAGATAATAATATGATTCTTCCTCTGCTTTTTTTTTTTTTTTTTAAATACTTGGAATGACATCATTCATCCACTCCTTTGGGGATGAGGGTCAAGCCACTGGCAGGCATTTCCACAATCGCTCTTCCTCTGCAGACTCTGCCCATGAGCTATTTGTGGGAGGCATGAAGCCCCTGAGAATCGGGGCTTTATGTAGCCAGATAAAGTAGTCCATGTTGATGAAAGTGGTGTGCTTTAATAATGAGAAAAGGAAATTTCAGCTCTGCTTCTGTAATTAGCATAACTGGAACTTAAGTCAAAACCAAATTAGGGGAGGTCTTTGCTCAACCGTATATTTTTTGACATCTTTATCTGCAAAATGTTTCAGACAAAACATGGCTGTTATGAAGAACATGCCCCAGAGTTCTGCTGAACCTGAAGTAAAAGCATCCCTGATGGAGAGGACAGAGGCATCTTCAAATATGGAGTTTCTTTCTCAAAGGGTAGTGGTTCTTTTTTTTTTCATATTATGTATTTATTTGTTTGGCTGCAGAGGGTCTTCATTGCCTGATATGCAATCTTTCACTGCGGTGCATGGGCTCTCTCTACTTGCAGTGCCTGGTCTCAATTGTTGCAGCATGAAATCTTAGTTGTGCAGAGGCATGTGGGATCTCAGCTCCCTGACCAGGAATCAAACCCATGTCCCTTGCATTGCAAGGTGGATTCTTAACCACTGGACCACCAGGGAAGTCCCTCAAAAGGTAGTAATTTAGAAGCATAGATCATGGTATATTTCATAGAGACTTCTAGCAAATGACCAACAGGTAGTAACAGACACATAAATCTATATTATCTCACATACAAAGGTGTACATATTTCATGCCTATTTTATAAGATGCATCAGAGTCTCTTGGCCCTTTCGCACTATGACATGGAATGTAATTCCTATTAAATCTCACATGGATAGTGAACATCAATAAGAAATTTAGCCCAAGGAGTTTTAATGCTAGAATAGGCAAACAGTTCACTGGACATTTATACATTTAGGAATTCCAGGGGATCAATTTCATTTCAAAGGAGTGGTTTAAGAGGAAATAACTTTAACCATGGAAAGTCTTAAGGAATAGAAAATCCAGCAAGGAGTGGCTCTATGTCAGGGCACCTTGAATGCCTGAATCCTTGCTAACAAACTTCATGGGGGCAGTGCTCAGATTCGACATTTCCCATCTGCCTATGCCCACTGCCCCAGCCTCCACACTCCCCCCACACCCGCCTGCAAACAGTAAGTACTCAATGTGTGCACACTGACTTGGATGAGAAGGAATGATTCCAGTGGACTCAAACAGCTAGTTGAAAGCTAACCCCTGTGATTTATAGGAGTATTGAGGAGGGAAGATTTCAATTTGGATTGGTTCTTTAAAATGTCTGTCTTTGGATTCCCTGGTGGCTCAGTGGTAGAGAATTCGCCTGCCAACACAAGAGACATAGGTTTGATCCCTGAGTCAGAAAAATCCCCTGGAGTAGGAAATGGTAACCCACTCCAGTATTCTTGACTGGCAAATCCCATGGACAGGAGCCTGGTGGGCTACAGCCCATGGGGTTGCAAAGAGTTAAACATGACTTAGTGACCGACTATGCAGGCACTATCTTTCTTTGCAAGCCCTCTGACTTCACCTGTATTAGTCAGGGCAATGTTAACTTAGGGTATTTTAGACAGTTGTGGTTCTTCAAAGCCAACCCAATTCAGATGCCTAATTTGATTCCAGTAGTCATGTATGGATGTGAGAATTAGACCTTAAAGAAGGCTGAGCACCACAGAATTGCTAAAGCTCCAAAATTTTGGCCACCTGATGCAAAGAGCTGACTCACTGGAATTGGAAAAGCATCATGCTGGGGAAGATTGAAGGCAGGAGGAGAAGGCAGGGGCAACAGAGAATGAGATGGTTGGATGGCATCACCAACTCAATGGACACGAATTTGAGCAAACTCTAGGAGATGGTAAAGGACGGGGAAGCCTGGCATGCAGCAATTCATGAACACACAGAGAGTGGGAACAACAATTTGGTTCCTGTGGAAAGCGTAATGTTCATATTTTCTTCTTCCCTGAAATGAATACTATGTTGGACCATTAAATGAGGAAAGTGATGGAAATACTGCCACAGGAGAGTACTTTTTTTTTTTCCTATTTACACGAAACTGGCTAATAGCCAGACAGTCTGGTGTTTCACTTAAAACACAGAGGCATTTACTACACAGAGCATAAGCCAGTTGCCTACCTGAGACAACCCGCCTCCTTCAAGAGCTGTACTTGGAAAGAAGTGTATTTCAAGCTTATTCGTAACCAGCCTCCCAGGGTCATTAGCAGAGTGATGTGAGGCAGGGAGCAGCCCAGTGATTAATTATCAATCCATCAAAACACTATTAGTAATCCCCACCTTAAAAGAGCAATGGCTTGTTTAATGATCTGAATGAAAAATGTTAAAGCAGTAAAAAAAAATAACTTTACAGGAGAATTTTAAAGCAGAGATGATCACATAACCAGGATTTAATTCTATAGTTCAGATACTAAGGCAAGACAAAACCAAAAATAATTAAAGGATTAAAAAAGAAAAACTCAAAGTTTTCTTACAGAAAAACATGAAGAGTAAATTTCCTATCAAGAATTGCCCTCTCTTTTTTTTCAAATGTATGGGTTTAGGGAGCTCAAAGAAATTTGATTTAAAATGACGGTAACATGAATGAGGGAAATATTTGACATTTTTGGAATTTCAGCAACTTAAGAAAGTATTTTGTGAGAAGCAAGGGTTGTTACTAATCAAGGCAGCCTAGGGGCCACTTTGACCATTTATTCCTCTTGCCCTGGTGGATTTTTTTTTTTTTTTTTAGTTTTTGGAAGCTGTAATTTGAGAAGTTTCAAAGCAAAAAAAAAAAAGTAAAGGTTAGTCTTAAAAGGGATGTATTTAGCCTAAAAATAAATGAGCTTTCATAACTCAGGTGAAGTTTCCCTCTCTCTTTCCTCTGCCCCCTTCTTTCTCTCCCCACGACTCCCCCTTCTGTCTGTCTGAGGCAAACAGCTATATTAATAGTCATTTCATAACCACATCATTTTGCTAACAGTCACAGAGCTATATTTAAACTCAGGGTGCTACTGCCATGAATTCTACAGCATCGTATAATCGTGTTTCTTAAACACTTGCTTTCGCCCAGCATCTCTGACCCCTGGTGACCTCAGTATCTTTTACCCCAACCCCTTCCTTCTTGCCCACCTTCCAGGAGTGGCTGCAGGTGGACGTGGCCACAGGCTGACCCTTGCCCTTGAATGGGAAGTAGACCCCAGGGTCTGGGGCCTAAACTTTTCTACTTCACTCCCACGTGAGCTCATTTGAAGGAGTCCTGCTTTTTTTTTTTTTTTTTTTTTTAAAGAAACCGAAGTTTTAAAATTACAAAAATTTTGGGGGGGGGGGGGCGGGGGTGTGGCGGGGGGGGGGGGGGGGGGGGAGTGGTGGCTGGAGTCCTTCCTGGCGCCCAGTGTCCATGGGTGACCTCCACCCTGCGCCCAGCCACACATCCATTCATGGAGAGATAATTATGCAAATATATACTAACTAGGCTTAGTTCCCTACTTAGACTTCCTTCCCACTCCCAGCTTCCTAGCATGGGTGCTGACAGTGTTTTGGAAGAGTTACTAAATAGCTGGAAGGCTTTCTGAATATATCTATCCTGGCCTGTCAAAGCTAGAACAGCGACGGTCCATCTGGGCCTGGAAGACAATTTCCATGGTGTAAAATACTCTTTCAATTCTTTCCTACCAGAGACAACCAGCTGGTGCTACAGGGAGGCAGCCAACTCCGCTGTGTGTAGACCTCCCCGCTGAGCTAAAGAGTGGCCTGGAATGACCCTGAAGTCCCATCTTTGGAGTGGTACGTGAAAGTCACTGCGGGTGGGGGGCAGCGGGGAGAAAGCCACTCCTGGTTTGGAGCCAAGGTCTCAGGCCGGCCATGGCCACAGAAGGTGACTCCAGCGGGATCGCTGAAGCTCTTGAGCAATTGATTAAATTTAAAAACAAGTGTTTTTCATGCAACTTTCTGGATATTAAGCATCGGGAGGGATTTGGGGAAAAGCGCCTGAAGTTTTTCGAACAAATGCCTCACTTTCTGAGTGCCTTAATCTTAGCCAGAAACCCTTGCTGGCGCTTTTCTGTTGTGTGATTGTATATACCATGTAAAAATCATAAACAGCACTTGATGTGGATGTGTGGGGAGAGTGGAGGAAGCTGGTTCATATTCCGGAAGCCCTGAGATCCTACTTAGCGCCCTGCCCCCACCAACCAGTTCTTCCAGAAAACATCACCGTGAGTGTGCTTCAGTGCTGATCTGGACTCACACAGAGCACTGATGAGATGTGAGGACTCACAGTGACAGCTCCCCAGGAGCATCTCTGCCCTGGTCCACGTTCTACCTTTTGGCAAGGGTGAGAGCGGTGATCCTTCCCTGAACCACCAGGTCTGGCTCAGTAGTTGGTTCGCTGTCACAAAGAGCAAACCAGCGACTTTCCTGATGCTCCAGTGGCTAAGGCTCTGTGCTTCCAACGCAGAAGTCCCTGGTTCGATCTCTGGTCAGGGAAGTAGATCCTCAAGATGAATTGAGAGAACAGCACTGAAACATATACGTTACCATATGTAAAACAATAGATAGCCAATGGGAAGCTGCTGTATGACACGAGGACCTCAACCATGTACTCTGTGACAACCTACAAGGGTGCGTGTAGGTAGGGGTGAGAGGGAGGTTTAAGAAGGAGGGGATAAAAGCATACTTATGCCTGATTCATGCTATTTTATGGCAGAAACCAACACAACATTGTAAAGCAAGTATCCTCCAATTAAAAATAAATTAAAAAAAAAAAAAGAGTTTGCATTGCTACAACTAAAGATCCCATGTGCCACAACTAAGACCTGGCACAGCCAAATAAATAAGATTTTTTAAAAAAGAGCAAATCAAATTATCCAGCAGTGGGAGTCACTGAGGCTCAGCAGTCCTCAGATCCAGCCAGGGATCACCGATCAGTGTTGGGCGACACATGAAAAGGAAACATAAGGCCTATAGTAAGAAAGAAATGAAGCTATCTTTGATCAGAAACAACATGATCATCTATGTAGAAAGCCTGAAGGAATCAAGAAAAAGTGCAGAACTAATAATTACAGGAACATTGCAGGGTACAAGGTTAATGTAAAAATCCAGCTGCTCCCCTAAATACTAGCAATGAGCAAGTGCAGATTCAAATAACCACACAAGGTGCACACTGGGGATATTGAGGGTTTAGGTTCAACCACAACAAAGCAAGTACAGCAATAAAGCAAGTCACAAAATGTGTTGGTTTCCCAGTGCATTAAAAGTTATATACTCAGTACACTCTAATCTACTGAGTATGGAATAGCATTATGTCTAAAATAAAAGGACGTTGTTGTTCAGTCACTAAGTAATGTCCGACTCTTTGTGACCCCATGGACTGTAGCCCACTAGGCTTCCCTGTCCTTCACTATCTCCCAGAGTTTGCTCAGACTCATGTCCATTGAGTTAATGATGCCATCCAACCATCTCATCCTTTGTTGCCCCCTTCACCTGCCCTCAATCTTTCCCAACATTAGAATCTCTTCCAATGAGTCGGCTCTTCTCATCAGGTGGCCAAAGTATTGGAGCTTCACCATCAGTCCTTCTAATGAATATTCACGGTTGATATTCTTTAGGATTGACTGGTTTGATATGCTTGCTCTCTAAGGGACTCTCAAGAGTACATACCTTAATTTAAAAATAATTTATTGCTAAAAAGTGCTAACCATCATCTGAGCCTTCAGCAGGTCATAATAGTAGCATCAAAGATCACTGATCACAGGTCACCATTACAAACACAATAATAATTAAAAAGTTTGAAATATGGTAAAAATTATCAAAATATGACATAGCTATATGAAGTAAGCAAATGCTGTTGGAAAAAAATAGCATCTAGGGTTTACTTCATGCAAGGTTGCCACAAACCTTCAATTTATAAGAAACGCAGCCTCTTTTTTTTGGCATTGTTTGGTTTTTAAAATTAATTTATTTTAATTGGAGGATAATTTCTTTACAATATTGTCATGGTTTTTTGACATACATCAGCATGAATGGGCCACAGGTATACATGTGTCCCCCCCCCACAATCCTGAAACCCCACCTACTACCCTCCCCACTCTATCCCTCTGTGTTGTCCCAGAGCAACTGGCTTTGGGTACCCTGCTTCATGCATTGAACTTGCACTGGCCATCTATTTCACATATGGTAACATACATGTTTCAGTTCTATTCTCTCAAACCTAGATATTCATCAGCAGATGAATGGATAAGGAAGTTGTGTCCATATATGTAAGGAATATTACTCAGCTATAAAAAGGAACACATTTGAGTCAGTTCTAATGAAGTGGATGAACCTGGAGCCTATTATACAGAGTGAAGTGAGTCAGAAAAGAAAGACAAATACTGTATATTAATGCATATATATGGAATTTAGAAAGACAGTATGATGATCTTACATGCGGGGCAGCAAGGGAGCCACAGGTGAAGTGCGGTATCTTGAAGCACAGCAGGCAAAGCGTGACAAAGTGAGGCATGCCTGTATTACCATTTACATCAGCACACAAAATGAAACATTTAGGTATAAATCTAACAAAATGTGCATAAGACCCACATGAAAGAGACTAAAAAACTGATGAAAGACACCAAAGAAAAACAAGCTAGGTGGACCGATATTCCACGTTCCTGGGTAGGAAGACCCAGTACTTATTGTCAGGATCTTGGTTCTTCCTAACGTGACCTATATATTCAATGCAAACTCAGTCAAAACCCCAGCAGATTATTAGGCAAATCTTGTCAAACTGATTCAAAAGTTTGTATGGAAAGACAGAAGACTCAAAACAGTCAACACAATATTGAGGAACAAAGTTGGGAGAGTAAGGATAGCTGACCTTGACTTACTAGAAAGCTATGATAATCAGCAGTGTGATTGCAAAAACGAAGAAAAAGTCTGGTGTTGGAGAAATAATGGACCACAGGTAAACTGACAAAATATAGAGCCCCATGATTGACCCACATAAATAAAGTGAGTCAGTCTTCACAAGGGAGAGTGGACAGTACAAGGGCACAGACATAGTGTTTTCAAAAAAACAATCCTGGAACAAAGGGAAGTCCAGGTGCAAAAGCTGAATCTCAGACTTCCCTGGTGGCACAGTGGATAAGGATCCAGCTACCAGTGCAGGGGACACAGGTTCTATCCCTGGTCTGAGAAGATTCCACATAACTTGGGTCAACCAAGCCCACGTGCCACAACTACTGTGCCCATGCTCTGGAGTCTGCAAGCTGCAGCTCCTGAAGCCAGTATGCCGAGACCCAGTGCTTCACAATGGGAGAAGCTGCCGTGATGAGAAGCCCGCATACAGGGCAACGAAGAGCAGCAACTTCCAGCTCCAAGACTATCACAGCTCCATTAGCAGAGGATATACTTGGAAGGTATTTGGACCCTCTCACCAATAAAATCAGCACACTTTACAGCTAGGATGTGCCTCAAGAGCATAGTGACACTAATGCCTTTTTTTTTTTTTTCTCGCTGGTAACAAAGAGGTTATCTGATTTCTCTGGGGTCACACAACAAGGTAGCAGCAATACAGAAACTAGAAATCAGGTCTCCTACTGTGTTCCTCCAGTCACCCTAATGTGTATTCACAGAAGACAAATACATTTTCGTATCAAGCGATGCACAGAATGCCAAATCTGCGCACACACCCACACATTGCTCTCTACAACCATACATACATGTTTTTGATTATCTGCCTTAAAAAAAATAAGTCCATTTTCCTTGCCTATCCTCCACAACTGCAGGAGCCCAGAGAACTACAAGTTGACTCGGTGTCTACATTTTTAAAGCTCTCTTCCTTAGAAGCACTGCCCATTTTGCAACAAGCCTACACATATGTGAAAAATGTCATGCTTTATATCATGTGGTGCCTCTGGGCATTTTGTCAAACTATTTCCATTTTCCTATTCCAGGTCCTAATGATCCTAGACACTCACTACGCGAGGGGAAGAAATGTGTGTCCTGCCTCCCCCACCTTGAAATCTTTGCCCTGGCAAGTGCGAAAGGGCATTCGGGCTCAGTGTGTCCTCAGATGGATCGCGACTGTCCCGTCTTGGCCTCGTATTCATGACTCTGTTCTTGCTATTATTGCCTGCACATCAGCGTACCCCCCGATCACCTGCAGCCTGTACTTTCTCCTTTGGAACAATCTCTGCTCTTTCTACCCAATCTGCCAACACCAAGCTTTCCTTGTGCTGTTGCCAATGCTCCTCTGCTCCCTGTGTATTTGGAACTGTGATTGGGAGCAACGAGCAGGAAATAGAGTGCATTTGTTCAGCCTCTCCCATGTGGACACAACAGCAGGCCCCCCTCCAGACTCATGCACAACCTCCATTTATAAGGCCTTTACTGGGTTCCAGGCTTCCCAAGTGGCTCAGCAGTAAAGAAGCCACAGGCCAATGCAGGAGACACAGGAGATGAGGGCATTATCCCCGGGTTGGGAAGACACCTTGGAACAGGGCATGGCGAGCCACTCCAGCGTTCTTGCCTGGGAAATCCCATGGCCAGAGTCTGGTGGGCTGTAGTGATCCATAGTGGTACGAAGAGTTGGATACAACTGAAGCGACTGAGCACGCTTGCACCTCGGGGCTTCAAAGAGAAAGAAAGGCACACCTACCGGGACCTGTCTGGCGATGACAGGGACAGGCAGGTCCTTCCTGTAATGTTAGCACTCTCTTGCTCTGTTGGAATCTTCCACAGATCTTTGAGCTGGAACAAAAATCAATTCAAACTCTTCACAGGCTGCAGCGGGTCTCAGGAATACTGGGGAGCCAACGGAGCCTGGTTTACAAATCTTCATTCCCCAGGCTGAGGCTCAGAGCTTCTGTTAATGACCATCCCGGAGTCTGGGGTTGGCTCTGAGACCTGCTTGCAGTTAAATATCCTGGCTGTCCCCTCAAACTGAGGGGCTTTCTTTAGAATTGATTGGTGTGTCCACAGAACAGTTCCCTTCATACAAAATGTTTCTGTTTCCTTAGGAGAAGGAAAGCCTCAAAAAATCCTGTGGCGTATTTGAGTAATGGAACAGTCCAACGATCTCTTTTATTTCTAAAAATCATGGCAAATAACTTACAAGGAAAATCATAAATTACATCACTGTGCTGAAACAGGAGACCATTTTGTCATTGTAAAATAGGATAATGCAAAATTGCTGAGAAGTAAGGGGGAACAAGGCGATCCAACCAGTCCATCCTAAAGGAGATCAGTCCTGGGTGTTCACTGGAAGGACTGATGTTGAAGCTGAAACTCCAGTACTTTTGCCACCTGATGCGAAGAGCTGACTCATTGGAAAAGACCCTGATGCTGGGAGGGATTGGGGGCAGGAAGAGAAGGGGACGACAGAGGATGAGATGGCTGGATGGCATCACTGACTCAATGGACATGGGTTTGGGTAAATGCCGGCAGTTGGTGATGGACAGGGAGGCCTGGTGTGCTGCGGTTCATGGAGTCGCAAAGAGTCGGACACGACTGAGCAACTGAACTGAACTGAACTGAACTGAAGGGGGAACTTGCTAACCTTGAAGTCATAACACTCTAATGCTTGTGTATCCCTCCCCTTAGATGCTGCATGGGGATGTGAGACAGTGGCCCACAATGTAAGATTTTAGGGTCTTGGAAGTCCTTGTAGCTGGCAAGGGAAAATAGGAAGGATTCTCTTCCAGCCATTGATGGGGGCCTGAAATTTTACTCTTAAATAGATTCTTTTTTTTTTTTAATTTAAAGATCCATGCTCTGATAAAATGCAAATGACTCCAAGAAACAGTAGTATTCTGAGCTAGCATAGCTTGTTTTTCCCTTATAATGAAGGACTTGTCAAAACCTTTCTTTAGAGTAAACTGTGACTGGGGCAGGGGAGGAACCAAGGGAGTATTTAGACCAAGTTGGTTGAAGGAGGAGGGAGAAGGTGCTTACAGTCCTTGAGGCAAGAGGCAGAAGGGGAAGATAAACCAGTACTTTGATTTTGAATCAGGTCAGCCTGTTAGCAATAACGAGAGTTGTGGAGTTACCTGTCAGAAGTGTTCTAGAACATGCTGGCAAGAATGCCACAGTGGTAGTTAGTGGTTTAGTCGCTAAGTCATGTTCGACTCTTGTGACTCCTTGGACTGTAGCCCACCAGGCTCCTCTGTCCGAGGGATTTCCCAAGCAAGAATAGTAAAGTGGGCTGCCATATTAAATACCACATGGAAGGCTGGACTCTGTACAGGCCACAGTGAATTTAGCAAACATTGACTGTGTACCTTCTACCAAATGCAGTAACAGGATGTATCCCTCATCCTTGTGTCTTCAAACAGCTCATCATCTACGTCAATGGGTAAATCCCACCAGTTCTATTTAATCATAATTCCTCTTCTTCATGAAGTCTGAAGAGCATAATAACATTCCTGCTTTAGCAGCAAGGTTAACTAAAGGCTTCGCCCAAAATGTTTCAAAGAAACTTGTTAAGTGGCCTGGGGTGTTTCTGACCCACCCTGACTGCCCTCCACCCCCACAGCTGCTGAGAAAGCAGCTCATCCTCTCTTCCAAGAGCTGCCTGAACAGAGCCTGTAGAACTCTTTGGAGAGTGATCTGTGTGTATATGAGATGGTTGGATGACATCACTGACTCAACGGGCATGAATTTGAACAAACTCTGGGAGATGGTTAAAGAAAGGGAAGTCTGGTGTTCTGCAGTTCATGGGGTTGCAAACAGTCAGACATGACTTGGTGACTGAACAACAAGCGTATGACCATTGAAGGCATTGTGTACCTTATGTGTTCAAACCATCTCCTTAAACAGAGTCCCAAAGAGCTGCTTCTTATGAACTATTTCAATAAATAATTTGCCGAATAAGAAAGAGAAATATTCACTAGAAGTAATTGGCTTTTTAAAAGTAAGTGATTTGAAAGAAAAATCAAAGTTGAATCCAGACTCTTTGATTTTTGTTTAAAACACCATTGAGGAGCTTGGAATTTCAGTAGAGCTATTTCAAATCCTGAAAGATGATGCTGTGAAAGTGCTGCACTCAATATGCCAGCAAATTTGGAAAACTCAGCAGTGGCCACAGGACTGGAAAATGTCAGTTTTCATTCCAATCCCAAAGAAAGGCAATGCCAAAGAATGTTCAAACTACCACACAATTGCACTCATCTCACATGCTAGTAAAGTAATGCTCAAAATTCTCCAAGCCAGGCTTCAGCAATACGTGAACCATGAACTTCCTGATGTTCAAGCTGGTTTTAGAAAAGGCAGAGGAACCAGAGATCAAATTGCCAACACCTGCTGGATCATGGAAAAAGCAAGAGAGTTCCAGAAAAAACATCTACTTCTGCTTTATTGACTATGCCAAAGCCTTTGACTGTGTAGATCACAATAAACTGTGGAAAATTCTGAAAGAGATGGGAATACTAGACCACCTAACCTGCCTCTTGAGAAATCTGTATGCAGGCCAGGAAGCAATAGTTAGAACTGGACATGGAACAACAGACTGGTTCCAAACAGGCAAAGGGGTGTGTCAAGGCTGTATATTGTCACCCTGCTTATTTAACTTCTATGCAGAGTACATCATGGGAAACGCTGGACTGGAAGAAGCACAAACTGGAATCAAGATTGCCGGGAGAAATATCAATAACCTCAGATATGCAGCTGAGGCAGAAAGTGAAGAGGAACTAAAAAGCCCCTTGATGAAAGTGAAAGAGGAGAGTGAAAAAGTTGGCTTAAATCTCAACATTCAGAAAACGAAGATCATGGCATCCGGTCCCATCACTCCATGGGAAATAGATGGGGAAACAGTGGAGACAGTGTCAGACTTTATTTTGGGGGGCTCCAAAATCACTGCAGATGGTGACTGCAGCCATGAAATTGAAAGATGCTTACTCCTTGGAAGAAAAATTATGACCAACCTAGATAGCATATTCAAAAGCAGAGACATTACTTTGCCGACTAAGGTCCATCTAGTCAAGGCTATGGTTTTTCCAGTGGTCATGCATGGATGTGAGAGTTGGACTGTGAAGAAGGCTGAGGGCTGAAGAATTGATGCTTTTGAACTGTGGTGTTGGAGAAGACTCTTGAGAGTCCCTTGGACTGCAGGGTGATCCCACCAGTCCATTCTGAAGGAGATCAGCCCTGGGATTTCTTTGAAAGGAATGATGCTAAAGCTGAAACTCCAGTCCTTTGGCCACCTCATGCGAAGAGTTGACTCATTGGAAAAGACTTTGATGCTGGGAGGGACTGGGGGCAGGAGGAGAAGGGGACAACCGAGGATGAGATGGCTGGATGGCATCACTGACTCAATGAACACGAGTCTGAGTGACCTCCGGGAGTTGGTGATGGACAGGGAGGCCTGGCGTGCTGCGATTCATGGGGTCGCAAAGAGTCGAACACGACTGAGCGACTGAACTGAACTGAACTGAGGGGCCTGGAAATCAACAGTGTTCTCCTGTGCTTCCCAGAGGCCACCCACCGGGAGCTGGAATGGGGCTAAACTCAGTCACAGAAGAGGTGGAGGTCTGATCTAAGTAGGAACAACAGATTGTACTTGATTGTCTTTTTTTTTTTTTTTTAAGAATTTTTCCTTTTCCCATCCTAATGCTAGATGTCAGATATCTCTACAAGTTACTTTTCTTCCTTTGTGGAATCCAAATCTGGCCATATAAGTCAGACAGCCATGATCATCTCCTCAATGGACAGACCACCAGTGATTAACAGCACTGGATCAATGCCATCTCTGCAAATGAAGACCAAAAAGAGGCACAAACGTCAGAAGCAAAGCCATTTGTTCAAAACTAAATATTACCTGGGGGACTTCCTTGGTGGTCCAGTGATTAAGAATCTGCCTGCCAGTGCAGAGGACTCAGTTTCAGTCCCTGGTCCAGGAAGATCCCACATGCTGCGGGGCTACTAAGCCTGTGCACCGAAACTATAGAGCCCCCGTGCTGCAACTACAGAAGCCCACACGCTCCAAAGCCCATACTCGGCAACAAGAGAAGCCATCGCTGTGAGAGGCCCACGCACTGCAATGGAGAGCTGCTCCAGCTAGAGACCCAGCACAGTGAAAACTGAATAAATAAAGTTCAAAAATAAGTACGCAAATATTACCTGGTTATCATATAATGCAGGTCAGGAAGCAACAGTTAGAACTAGACATGGAACAACAGACGGGTTCCAAATAGGAAAAGGAGTATGTCAAGGCTGTATACTGTCATCCTGCTTATTTAACTTATATGCAGAGTACATCATGGGAAACGCTGGGCTGGAGGAAGCACAAGCTGGAATCAAGATTGCCAGGAGAATATCAATAACCTCAGATATGCAGATGACACCACCCTTATGGCAGAAAGTGAAGAGGAACTAAAAAGCCTCTTGATGAAAGTGAAAGAGGAGAGAGAAAAAGTTGGCTTAAAGCTCAACATTCAGAAAATGAAGATCATGGCATCCAGTCCCATCACTCCATGGGAAATAGATGGGGAAACAGTGGAAACAGTGTCAGACTTTATTTTGGGGGGCTCCAAAATCACTGCAGATGGTGATTGCAGCCATGAAATTAAAAGACGCTTACTCCTTGGAAAGAAAGTTATGACCAACCTAGACAGCATATTAAAAAGCAGAGATATTACTTTGTCAACAAAGGTCCATCTAGTCAAGGCAATGATTTTTCCAGTAGTCATGTATGGATGTGAGAGTTGGGCTATAAAGAAAGCTGAGCACAGAAGACTCTTGAGAGTCCCTTGGACTGCAAGGAGATCCAACCAGTCCACTCTGAAGGAGATCAGTCCTGGGTGTACATTGGAAGGACTGATGTTGAAACTGAAACTCCAATACTTTGGCCACCTCATGTGAAGAGCTGACTCATTTGAGAAGACCCTGATGCTGGGAAAGATTGAGGGCAGGAGGAGAAGGGGATGACAGAGGATGAGATGGTTGGATTGTATCACTGACTCAATGGACATGGGTTTGGGTAAACGCCAGGAGTTGGTGATGGACAGGGAGGCCTGGCGTGCTGCAGTTCATGGGGTCGCAAAAAGTCAGACACGACTGAGCGACTGAACTGAACTGAACTGATGATATAATGAATCATATATGATAATATAAGGTAATATGTGGTATTTGAATATGATAATATGTGGTACCACATATGATAATATGTGGTAATAGAATCATAACAAAGGTAAACCAGAAATTCACCTTGACACTATTTTTTATAGAATATAGGAGTCCTAGTAACAATAACATTGTGCTTTTTCAAGCATTTTCACATACATTATTGAATTTAATCTTCAGGAAAAAATACTAGGCAGAAATATTATCTCTATTTAAAATATGAGCAGAGTCAGAAAGTTTGCATTTCCATAACAGATGAGTAGGCAGAAGATCTGAGATTTGAACTAAGTCTTAGGGCACTCATGTTAGCCTTCATTTAGCTGATACATACACATTTTCTAAAATTGACTTTTTGACAAGATCCAAAACTTGGTTTAAGACTGTAGAGAGTTCTTTATTCTGTAATTTCATCTGTCTCTCCATTAACAGGTACAGTACATAAGGCTGACGAGTGGAATATTCAAAGAAAGTTCAGAGACGGCCTTTACCTTCAAACAAGACAAGTAACACACAAAGGAAAACATAAGCCATAATAAATAAAATAAAAGTAAATGAATTTTAAAAATGAAAGGAGAGGGAAAAAGGAGAAGGAGGTGGCAGAGGATGAGATGGTGGGATGGCATCACCAACTCAACAGACATCAGTGTGAGCAAACTCTGGGAGATAGTGGAGGACAGAGGAGCCTGGTGTGCTGCAATTCATGGGTCCCAAAGAGCTGGACACAACTGAGCGACTGAACGACAGTAACAAAGCCACAATGAAGTGAAATACGGAGAAGCACAAAACTAAGGAGGATTGCAATCATTAGGAAAGACTAAAGAAACAGACTGGCCTTGGTAAGGAATTTCCCAAAGAGCTCCAAAGGCAGGGAAGAGTGACTTCATAGGGAAGCAGAAGATAATACCTGATGCCACACAGACACTTAGGATTGTACACAGTTCCAGGGCTCCTGCGCATGTGGAGTCTGCAGGGGATTGTGTCCAGGATGGAGACTGGCAAGTAAGTGCCAGATAAACACAGTCTGGAGCTTGAGACCAGACTATAGTCAGAGCAATATTCTCTTCCCAAAACAGAGAAAACCAAAGTGGTAAATCACTGGGGTTAAAGGAAGACAGTGGTCTGTGGACACCTAGAAGCATCCAAGCACAGAAGCCCCATCTACAGCAACCATGCTTGGTTTAGCCCCTTCCCAGTGAGTGCTGGCTCTGAATCTACTGAAGTAGTGTACTTGCCTGAGCTTGACTGGAAGCAGCAGGTTAGAAGTGTGGTCCCTGAGTGCCAACAGCTGAGCAGGTGGGAGAGGCTGACTGTGGCTGACTGATGAATGACGGAGAAAATTAGAGGCAGCAATACAAGTCAGTGATTGTGGGAAACACAGCATTTGCATGTAAGTCAGCTGAGAGGCACCTGGGGACCTCTCATATGGCACCACTTAGTCAGAGAAGAGAATTTGTGGACAATTGCTACATCGTCAGAAGATCTCTGTCTTGTAACATAGTCGAAGGAGCTATCATGAAACAGAACCAATTGTTATTGCTATTACTATCGCAACATCGATATTATTATTCACAGTGTACAATAGACTGAATTTGTGGGACTTCCCTGATGGCTCAGTGGTAAAAAATCTGCCTGCCAGTGCAGGAGTCACAGGTTTGATCCCTGATGTGGGAAGATTCCACAGGCCTTGGAACAACTGAGTCTGTGCACCACAGCTATTGAGCCTGTACTCTGGAGCCCAGGGGCTGCAACTCCCGAAGCCCGCGTGCCCTAGAGCCTGTGCTCCACAGCAAGAGAGTAGCCCCCACTCACTGAAACCAGAGAAAAGCTCAAGCAGCAATGAGGACCCAGCACAGCCAAAAATAAATAAGCAAAATTAGGTTTAGGATGGGGAACACGTGTACACCCGTGGCGGATTCATGTTGATGTATGGCAAAACCAATGTAATATTGTAAAGTAATTAGCCTCCAATTAAAATAAATAAATTTAAATTTTTTTAAAAAGTGTGCTTGTGTAGTGCTGGCTCTGTACAAGTCCTGGGCTGAGCACAGCACACGCAGTATCTCTGAATGCAATGCATCTGTCTCCATCTTGTGTATCTAAAAACATCTTGTGTATCTTCACTAAGGTGGGCAAGAACCAGAGTTCTTACCCCACACAGACTGAGACTGAGACCAGGTTCTTAACCACGGTGCAATAGGGTTGTTTTTTTGTTTTTTGTTTTTTCCATTAAAGGTAAACTTGTAAACGCCAAGAGACTCAGGAGAAGAATTCCACTCTGCATTTAGAACATAAGTCAGCCACCATTTGTGGTCCAGGTGGGAAAATGCCAGAGGGCAAATGGGAATTGGGGAATTTTTATAATGAAATGGCAACTAAGAGCCAGATAACCACCATCTGGGGCTGGAGACAAGATTATAGTCAGAGCAAGGTTCTTGCCAGTGCTTGCACATCTCTAGGTGAAGGGACAAGAACTCCTTCTTGAACTGTGTCCTGATGCCACCAGTCTGCTCAGCCGCCTCCTGGGATGTCGTGGACATCACGGAAGGCACTCAGCCCACCTCCCTCCAGCTGAATGATCTGGGATGGAGAACACGGGAGAAGTGGACTCCCACACTCCCCCCCCTCAGCCCCAGGACCGTTCGCCAGCCACGAGTCCATGGGATTTTCATTAAGGACATGAAAGCCTAGACACTCATGAAGAATTTTTTTTTTTTTTTTTGCCTCAAGCTGGCATTTGTGGTACAGAAATGAAACAATTCATTTTGACAAGTTGCACTAAACTGAGGCCTGAACCATACTGTGAGAGCCTCTCTGTGGATCCCATAAAATACCCGGGAACTATGCACTTGACGTCTGGTTTGCTGGATTCCTGCTGAGAAGTGGAGGCTTTGGTGTGGGGCTGTCGGTCCAGGCTGGCAGATGGGCTGTGCACACAAATGTGCATGAATCCACACAAAGGGTCATGTTCAGGCATTAATTGGGCATGTTCCAACAGAACATTAGGAGAGACATGAGCAGAGAAGGAACAGTTGGACTCTTGTGCGGAAAGGCAGTGGAAACTTAAGAATGTGAATATCAGGCACAAAGCTCTAAGAAATAAAGAATAAGTTGTGCAAGTTGCAAAAAGCAAGGCAAATATCAATATACTTTCAAGTACACATACTTAAGAAAAGAAATAGGGGAAAAAAAAGATCAGGACTTGAGAACTGTTAGCAAAGTTGCATTTCTCCATGCTTTCTTGTGTAGGATAAGCAGCTGGCCACATCACCATAAAACATTTTAAAAGTTTAATTTGGCCCCAATGGATGTCCATTAAATGGAAATGAAATATATAAAGACTAGGCTTCCCTGGCTAGGGGAAGGTAAAGAATCTGTCTGAAAAGCAGGAGACCTAGGGCTCAGTGTCTGGGCTGGAAGATACCCTGGAAGAAGGCATGGCAATCTACTTCAATATTCTTGCCTGAAGAATTCCATGGACAGAGAAGCCTGGTGGGCTACAGTCCAGGGGGTATTAAAGTCAGACATGACTGAAATGACTTAGCATGCATGCACGCAACTCTGAAAGAAAGCTCTGCTTAGCCCAAACTGGCCCAGCATCAGTGTATTTATGCACCATCCTGAGGAAAGAGTGGACAGACACAGCGTGACTGAGCCAGAAGCTGCCCAGATCACTTTTGCTCACACTCTTTGAGTCCTTCGGTCATGTACAACCTAGTCACTTTGTCACCTCCAGCTGCAAGAAAGACTAGCAAGTATGTTCATCTAAATGGTCATGTGATCAAATAAAATTTGGTATATTCTACTAATAAAGGAGATAATACACATCAATTATCAATTAATAAGGGTTTGCCGTGTGGCTCAGTGGTAAAGAATCCACCTGCCAAGGCAGGAGACACGGGAGACCCGGGTTCTATCCCTGGATCAGGAAGATCCCCTGGATGAGGAAATGGAAACCCACTTCACTATTATTGCCTGGGAAATCCCATGGACAGAGGAGCCTGGCGGACTACAGTGTATGGGCAGGGCGGGTGGGGGGGGTGGCGGTCACAGAGTCACGTGATTTAACGACTGAGCACACGTCAATTAGTAATCTCTTCCACAGCAGGTAACAAAAACCACAGAAATCTGGACCCAAGTTCACATGGTTCCTAGAAACCATGGCAGCCATCCTGGGTCCTCAATCAAGGATCCAAGGTTAAGAGCCACACTGTTTAGAGTTTAGAAGACCACATTTTCATTTATAGTATTTTAGAACTGAAAGTATCTTTTCAAATCATCTAATTCTATTTTCTATTTCAAAGATTAAAAAACCAGAAACCCAGAGAGGCTATTTCTTGCCCAAGGTCGCACACCTAACAACTAGGGCTAGCCTAGTTCTCCTCAAGGTCAACCAGTGTTCTTTCCACTGTACATACAGTGACTTGCTCTTTCAATCAGTGGAAGGCAATGGTGGCAGATAGCTACAGGGAAGGGCTTAATCTCTTTGGAAATGTTTAGAAGGTGAGAATGCATAAATAGAGTAGAAGCAAAAGCAACTAAAAGTGGCAAAATACGAGAGGTGGAGAGGGCAGTGGGAGCTGGATCACCAGAGAGAGCAGTGGTCAGACCCGGAGAGGAGAGGCTGCCAGTCAGCAAGAGACAGGTTCACCGTGTTCTCCCAGTGTGTACACCAGATGGTTCTAGGTGTCACTGTCTCAAGCCAGGACCTGGCCTTTTGTGATGGTTTCCTGCAGTGTGATCATGTTACATACTTTAGGAGTGAATCACGCCACATCTGCAGCCTTGCTCTTCAGGATCTCAACAGCTGTTTCAGAGATGAAAATGCAGACTGGATAAGAATTTTACATTGAGTAGCTGTAGAATGACCACTGGGCAAAGTGCTGGTAACACATCTCTTCTTTGAGAGTAGCAACTGGAAAGGGGCATAGATTTAAGGTTTAGTTCCCTCTGCAGACACCAACCTGCAGCTGCAAGAGTGTATGTGCAAGACTGTATCACGTCCTGCCCTGTTTACCAAGCCCCAGAGCCCCATGTTCTTGGCTAATAGCGTCTTCTCTATGTGGCTGTGTGATCGTACTTTAAGCTTGCACCCACAGGCGGTTCTCTGTGAGGTCACTGTGACAATGGGCCTATGTCATGTTTCTGATTTTGGTACAATCAATCCCCTGTGTCTGTGCTCAGTCACTCAGAGTTGTGCCCAACTCTTTGTGACTCCATGGACTGTAGCCCTCGAGGCTTCTCTGTCCATGGGATTTCCCAGACGAAAATACTGGAATTGGTTGCCATCTTCTTCTCCAGGGGATCTTCCTGACCCAGGGATAGAACCCACATCTCCTGTGGCCCCTGCATGGGCAGGTGGATTCTTTACCACGGGGGGCCCCCTGGGAAGTCTGGTATAATCCCCACGACTGCTCAATTTCTCTTCAGTCTGTGGCCACAAAGAGGAAAATGTGGGCAGAGAAGAAGGAAGGATGGAGGGACATGAGAGAGAAACAGCTGAGCAAAAAGTGGACAGAATTTAGGAAGCAACTGAAATTATAAAATAAAGTTGAAAATACATGGCAACAAAAATAGGCTGTTTCTTACATTTCTTTGCTCTTCATTGAGCCAGAGAACCATAGCTAAGCCTACCTGCCTAACGGGTCTACCCCACCTTTTCCAGACCTTTTCACACATGGCAAAATATTGGAAGGGTAAAGGTTAAATACATCCAAATCGCCAAGCCTAATCATAAAGACGGGAAAAAAAGCATTCACCACCAGCTCCTTTCACTCACCCATGGCATTCCTCTAAAAGGCTTCTCAATGTTTCTCAGATTTGCAGACTGTCTCCCATTTAACTCCCTTGGGCAGATGTTTATTGGAAATTTCGTAGGTGCTTGGCATTAAAGAATACGAACTCTGGAGATGAGATAACGTGGATTAAAAATCGCCAGTTTGACAAGTTAAAGCTCCAAAAAACACCTTCTTCAGTGTCCTTACAAGGAAAGCACAGATAAGAGTAACACCACATCCAGAGGTGGTTTTAAGTATTAAATGATATGATATGTGGAGAGTACTTAGCACACTGCTTGGCTGTCAGTTATTTTCCCGTCAATGCTTGTCATTATCATGAATGCTATCTAGTGTCGACAAAGTGCATTATGTGAACAAGCACACCAATGTTCATAGCAGCACTATTTACAATAGCAAAGACATGGGAACAACCCAAGTGTCCATCAACATATAATTGGCTTAAGAAGTTGTGGTACATATATACAATGGAATATTACTCAGCCATGAAAAGAATGGAATGCTGCCATTTGCAATACCATGGATGAACCTAGAGATTATCACATTAAGTGAAGTAAGTCTGACAGAGAAAGACAAACATTATATGATATCAATTCTAAGTGGAATCTAAAAAAAAAAATACAAATGAATTTATATACAAGACAGAAAAAAACTCAGAGATGTAGAAAACAAACTTATGGTTACAAGAGGGAAAAGAGAAGGGGGGTTAAATTAGGAGTATGGGATTAACACACACAAGTTACTACATATAAAACAATGAGCAATAGGGATTTACTATATAGCACAGGGAACTACAGTCAAAATCTTGCAATAATCTATAACATAAAATGGTCTGAAAAAATTATATTTACACAGGTTTTCTAGGTGGTGCTGGTGGTAAACAACATGCCTGTCAATGCAAGAGACATAAGAGACACAGGTTCCATCCCTGGGTCTGGAAGATTCCCCTGGAGGAGGGCACCGCAACCCACTCCAGTATTTTTGCCTGGAGAATCCCATGGACAGAGGAGCCTAGCAAGCTACAGTTCATAGGGTCACAAAGAGTCAGACACAACTGAAGCAACTGAGTGTAAATGCATATATATATATATATATATATATATATATATATATATATATACACACACATACATATACATAAAAAACTGAATCACTTTACTATACACCTGAAACTAACACAATACTATGAATCAGTTCAGTTCAGTTCAGTTGCTCAGTAGTGTTCAACTCTTTGTGACCCCATGGATGGTAGCACACCAGGCTTCCCTGTCCATCACTAACACCCAAAGCTTGCTCAAACTCATGTCCATCCAGTCGGTGATGCTATCCAACCACCTCATCCTCTGTCTTCCCCTTCTCCTCCTGCCTTCAATCTTTCCCAGCATCAGGGTCTTTTCCAATGAGTCAGTTCTTTGCATCAGGTGGCTAAAGTATAAGAGTTCCAGCTTCAGCATCAGTCCTTCCAATGAATATTCAGGACTGATTGCCTTTAGGATTGGCTGGTTGGATCTTCTTGCAATCCAAGGGACTCTGGAGAGTCTTCTCCTTCACCACAGTTCAAAAGCATCAGTTCTTCAGTGCTCAGCCTTCTTTACGATACAACTCTCACATCTATACATGACTACTGGAAAAACCATAGCTTTGACTATGCAGACATTTGTTGGCAAAGTAATATCTCTGCTTTTTGATATACTATCTAGGTTTGTCATAGCTCTTCTTCCAAGAAGTGAGCATCTTTTAATTTCATGGCTGCAGTCATCATCAACAGTGATTTTGGAGCCCAAGAAAATGAAGTTTGTCATTGTTTCCTTCGTTTCCCCATTTATTTCCCATGAAGTGATGGGGCCGGATGCCATGGATCTTAGTTTTTTGATTATTGAGTTTGAAGCCAGCTTTTTCACTCTCTCATTCACCTTTATCCAGAGGCTCTGTAGTTTTTCTTCGCTTTCTGCCATAAGGGTGGTGTCATCTGCATATCTGAGGTTATTGATATTTCTCCCAGCAATATTGATTCCAGCTTGTGCTTCATTCAGCCAGGCATTTCACCTGATGTACTCTGCATTTAAGTTAAATAAGCAGGGTGACAATATACAGCCTTGACATACTCCTTTTCCAATTTGGAACCAGTCCATTTTTCCATTTCCAGTTCTAACTGTTGCATCTTGACCTACCTATAGATTTCTCAGGAGGCAGGTAAGGTGGTCTGATATTCTCATCTGTTTAAGAATTTTCCACAGTTTGTTGTGATCCACATAGTCAAAGGCCTTAGCATAGTCAATGAAGCAGAAGTAGATGATTTTCTGGAATTCTCTTGATTTTTCTATGATCCAAGGATGTTGGCAATTTGATCTCTGCTTCCTCTGCCTTTTCTAAATCCAGCTTGAACATCTGGAAATTCTCAGTTCATGTACTGTTGAAGCCTAGCTTGGAGAATTTTGAGTATTACTTTGCTAGTGTGTGAAATGAGTACAATTGTGCAGTAGTTTGAGCATTCTTTGGCATTGCCTTTCTCTGTGATTGGGATGAAAACTGAACTTTTCCAGTCCTGTGGCCACTGCTGAGTTTTCCAAATTTGCTGGCATATTGAGTGCAGCACTTACAATAAAAAAAACTATACAATAAAAAAAGTGTGTGTTGCTGCTAAGTCACTTCAGTCGTGTCCGACTCTGTGTGACCCCATAGACGGCAGCCCACCAGGCTCTCCCGTCCCTGGGATTCTCCAGGCAAGAACACTGGAGTGGGTTGCCATTTCCTTCTCCAATGTATGAAAGCGAAAAGTGAAAGAGAAGTCACTCAGTCGTGTCCGACTCTTCGCGACCCCATGGATTGCAGCCTACCAGGCTCCTCCGTCCATGGGATTTTCCAGACAAGAGTACTGGAGTGGGGTGCCATCGCCTTCTCTGAAAAAAAAAAAAAGTGTGTAATATGATATATATATATTTTTTTAATTTATTTATTTTTTATTTTACTTTACAATTCTGTATTGGTTTTGCCATACATTGACATGAATCCACCACGGGTGAATGCTTTCAGTCTTGTTTAGAGTGACAAGAAAATGACACTAGATACACGATTAAAAAGGGGTACAATGTACCCCAAAAAAGGTACAACGTTAAAAAAAAAGCATAATATACACAGAAATGTGTAAATACTCTGAATGAGAAACAATGGATTTTCACAGACATTTCATATGTGATTTGAACTCAGAAGTGGGAGGGCTTAGTTAAATAAGAATGGGTAGGCGGACAATACAGAAAGAGGATTTTAAATAAATAGACCAAGAAGGTAAAAGATAGTGATGACTGACTAAAAGAGGGGAAAAGGAGAACCAGATGAGCTCCAAGTGACGTCCTGGAATTCAGGGAAATTGGATGGAAGGGTTGGCGTTCCAAACACTGCATGAACACTGAAAAATGTGACAACCTGTCCTGGTGGGCACAAGAGACACCCTTTGGTGTATTGGAGACAAGTTTTGTGCTGTGATTCTGTCTATGGACTTTCTCCAGGTTCCCGCTTAGCCTTGAATTCCTGAGAAGAACACACCTTATTCTTCCTCAAATCCCACCTCTTTGCAGTGACTGACATGAAGGAAATATTCAATAATTTGTATAATTCAAAGAAACAGGGGCAAGAGCGGAGAAAGAAAGGAAGAAATAGAGGGAAAGAAGGAGAAAGACAGTTTTCATTATTGGGGCAGGTCGAGGTCATTCTGATGCGCTTTTCTGAAGATATCCCAGAGTTTTCCCTCTTTCAGCTCACTATTTCTGCTGCTGATTGAGCTGGGATTGCGAATTTAACTGTCTGCGGTTGTTTCATTTTTGATGACTATCCCAAGGCACTCAGTCGGGATCAGCCCCAGTCCGAAGGAGGCAGGTCTGTGCACCAGCAGAATATTAAGTCTGCTATTTGTAATGTCATCAAGCAGTTATGTGCTAAAAGACAAGCTAAAATAAGAGTGCGACTGAGCAAGGAGATGAAAGCTGAGTAACTTCATGACGGGAAACAAGTGTAGCAGAACAGACTTCCCCCTCTTTCCCTTTTTCTGTAAATATGAAATTTACTAACACTTTGCAGCGGATAGATGCATAAGGCTCGAAATATGTAGACAGTGGCTGTGAGCTCATCAGAGTTGAAGAGACTGGATGACAAATCACAGGGGTTCATCACAGTCCCATCAGTAAGGCTCACCATCCGGCAATTGCAATTGGTTTCCGTGGGAAGGAAGAGATGCTTCTTCGGAAAGAGAGAAATTTCACCATGTCATTCCAAGAGCAACTTGGAGAGTGAGGAAAGAGAAAAATCACCTTCACTGCAAGCCTTTCTGCCTCCTGTTTAGCTATGATGGAGTGGCCCTTTTAGGTTTGTGGAAATGAAGGATACAGACACGTTTATTCAACTTTCGATTACCTACCTGTGCTTTGCATCTTTCCTGTTTCAGAAGAGTTTCCGTTCGTTTCAAAATTCCACACGCAAACCATCGGGGCTCCAAACCACAGAGCAGAGAGATCATCAGGAGTCGTGCCAAGGCAGGTTGGGGGGAGGATGGGGGGGCAGGGGAGGAGGGGGAACCAAACCCTCACATGTTTCTTTCTGCTGTTGTTTTTTAAATAAAGCTGCAATTGGCCTGGCACAATCTGATAAGTGTCTTATTATAAACTTGAACATCAACGGATGATAGAAAAAAAAAAAAGATGAAACTTGCAACTAAAAAGAAAAAAAGAAAAAGGAAGAAAGAAAGAGAAGGATCTGAATGACTGGCAGTTCCCATTTCTTTACAAGTGTTAAATTTCAGTCCCCTGCCACGACCACATGTTTCCTGTTCACAGATAATTTGTACAACATATTTTATCATTCAGTTTTAGACACAGTTGAAAGGCTTTTGCCTAAGGCTTGGAACACTTTGAAAATTGTATACCATTTGCAAGGTTTTCTTCTGCTTCACTGTGCAATTAGGTGACTGTCTTTCTACAGACGTCGAATTTATCATTTACGGACTGTGGACATCTCTGTGTGTGTGTGTGTGTCTGTGTGTGTGTCTGTGTGTGTGAGTGTGTGCTTAAAACCAAGGTGAATTAGAAAATGAATGGGAATAATCTCCAGATGAGGGATGGAGAAGCAAAACAGGGATTTCGGGTCCTGGAAAGACTGGAGTTCTCAAATAGCAAGTGGGTTTTCTCTCTTAAAGAAGTTAGGTTCTAGAAAGCTTTACTTCCAAATGTTTTTTACATATTTACTAGGTCCTACAGTCTCCATGCGTAGTTAAAACCCGACGTAAAGGTCCTAAAGAAACGCAGGCTCATTACTGCCTGTGAAAGCGATTGCAGGGCGTTTGGTAGTTTCTCCGCATCTCCTCTGCCCGTCTTGTCTGCATCTTACGGCTTGCCTGTGAAGCACTGACGTGCTCAGAGCTTCCCCTGGTGGAAGTTGCCGGCAAAAGGTGTTCTAGCCAAGGAGGGTGAATCTGGGACTGGCTCCCGGGAACTGGCTCCACGGAGCCCGTGCTCTGTCGCCCAGGAACAGAGTACATACTGTGACGGGAGGCTCTGATTGAATTTCCTATGCGTTTCTGTGTTTTACATAACCCGAATTTTAAAGTCAGATTTGATAAAAGATAACTTATTCCCATCATTATGCCACTTAGGATTTTTCCACTGAATAATGCAAACGAAAAGGGGAAGCAAGGGAGCCTGATCCAACCCTCCCAGGAAGAACCTGACTTTCCTGGAGGTTGAATTCCACATCCATCTTTATGCGGCCAGGCGGTTCTTCTGTGTTTAAAAACACAGCAGTAAAACGGTTGGGGAAGTCTGAGCAGCACTGACTATTTCACTGGGAGACGATCTCAGGGCCTCCGTGTGCACTTTAAAAGGTATTTCCACTTATTTGGATGGAAGCAAAGTTTCCATGTTAACTTCACTTGTAACATGTTTCTATACCATTTGCTAACCTATAAATCCTAAATATACGTGCATGTTTTAGGTGAGAAAGATGTTTAAGGCAGGTTTTATTTTTTTAGGAGTGTCTAGAGAATTGGGCCTCCCTGGTGGCTCAGACAGTAAAGAATCCGCCTGCAATGTGGGAGACCTGGGTTAGATCCTCAGGTTGGGAAGATTCCCTGGAGAAGGAAATGACAACCCACTTCACTATTCTTGCCTGGAGAATCCCCTGGACAGAGGAGCCTGGCAAGCTACAGTCCATGGGGTTGAATAGTCGGGCACAACTGAGTGACTATATACACACACAGAATTGAAAACAGTCCATTAATAAATGTGGCCACTGTCAATTATGACGACTAGGAAGACAAATTTGAAATTCATATCAGTGGTGGGAAAGAAGGAACAGAATTTGAAATTTATTCAGAAAATATTCACCAACCTACAGAAAAAAACCTTACCCAGCAGGGTGTGCGGGGTGAGGGGTGGGGTTGGGGGTTGGGGAGGAGAGAAAACAGTTTGCCTCATCTGATACTCTTCCTTGTTTCAAGAGATATTATCAGTCAAAAAGCACTGACTTTTTGAAACAACTAATCATTAGATTTAAATAATTTTACAGTCCATATCACTCTGAATGTTAGGAAGGCTAGAAATGCCAGGAATGTGTTCTGATGTAAATCTATGTAAATAATTATATGAGTAACACGCTTTCTACAATTATACATTTATGACAGATACAAAAACAAAATCCTGAACACACAATTATATTCAAAGATGAAATCCACCTAACCGTTCAGTGCCCCTACCAATTCAAAAACAGGAGCTGGGCCACAGAGAACTCATAGGTCCCCACTCACATAGGCTGCCGGGCTTCCTTTCTTGTTTGACAAAACATTGTCGCTGTTGTTCAGTCATTGAGCCATGTCTGGCCCTTTGGAAACCCATGGACTGCAGCACGCTAGGCTTCCCTGTCCTTCACTATCTCCCAGAATTTGCTCAAACTCATGTCTATTGAGTTGGTGGTGCCATCCAGCTGTCTCATCCTCTGTCATCCCCTTTGCTTCCTGCCCTGGATCTTTCTCAACATCAGGATCTTTTCCAATGAGTCAGCTTTTCACATCAGGTGGCCAAAGTACTGGAGCTTCAGCTTCAGCATCAGTCCTTCCAATGAATATTCAGGGTTGATTTATTTTAGGATTGACTGGTTTGACTAAAACATTAAGAATAATGTAAAATGAAGCCACTTAGAGATGCATCTCCTCTGGAAGAAGGATTAAAGCTGCACAGACATGCTAGATTTATACATGTGCCCAGAACTAAGACCAAGGGTTCTGGTCAGTCGGGACGTCACTGTAATAATAATTGATGTAAGAACAGCAGGAAGAAGCAGCAGAGACACTGAGGCTGGAAGAGCCATCCTGAGTAACGTGTCACTTTCCTTTTGAAACTCATCCAGGACACCCTGCAATGACATAGATTTTTGGACCCAAGAAATCAGGACAGTTTATGTCATCATTTTATTAGAAGCCAGACTGTGTCCCTAAGTCTCCTGGGGGGTGGGGCAGCTGACTGCTGGACTCTGCAGCCTCTCAGCAGGACCTGCTCACAACCCCTTCCCATTTCTGGAGGACAAGACACAATTCCTAGGCATGCGCATGATTCTTTTATCTTCCTAATCAGCTTGGCTCCTTGGGTTTGCAAGAGGGACTTTCTTACAGACTGAAGAGATCCTGTTAAGTGATTCCCCCGTTCTTTCAGCCAAATGGGGATGGCGAAATATGGTGGGGAGAGGAATTCTCTTTTAAAGATTTCCCTGGTGGCTCAGTGGTAAAGAATCTGCCTGCAATATAGAAGACTCCTGGTTCAATCCCTGGGTCGGGAAGATCCCCTGGACTAGGAAATGGCAACCCATTCTAGTATTATTGCCTGGAGAATCCCATGGACAGTGGATCCTGGCAGGCTACAGTCTATGGGGTCACAAAAGAGTCAGACACGACTTAGAGACTAAACAACGACATTCTCTTTTTAAACTGTCGTTTCCTTAACATATGACCCACGTAAGAGGAATCTTGAGAGAGGGAGGAAAAGTGTCTTTTAAAGATCTGATCATCTTATCGATACAGAGTTTGGAGAAAACATTTTTTTGAGTAATATTTTTTCAGTTTTTTATGTGGACCATCTTTAAAGTCTTTGTTGAATTTGTTATGATATTGCTTCTGTTTTACATTTTGGCTCTTTGACCATGAGGCATGTGGGATCTTAGCTTCCCGATTAGGGATTAAATGTGCACACCCTGCATTGCAAGGCAGAGTCTTAACCACTGGACCATCAGGGAAGTCCCTGGATAAGACCTTTAACTGTGGCCGTTCAGAGTTACCCCATACCTAACAGGCACCCCTCCGATGCTAAGCTCTGGGGTGGACAGAAAGGGAGGGGGCCCTTCCCAGGCACTTAGCAGCTGAATTCACTGCAGGATGCCTGGGAAACTGAACCACAGCAGACTGCGTTTAAAGAAATATGGCTCTTGGGGACTCTGAGTTGAGCCTGTTTATGCCACTGACATTCTATGGGACGGTGGGCAAAGCATTTAACTGCAGGTGCTTCAGCTATCAGAGCAGGGTTTCTTGGTCTAAGATGTAATTTCAACGGAAACTCCATCTTCATTTCTCTTCCCTTCCCCATGACTCAGTCTCATCTTAGCAATGCTTTTGGGGTGCTTTTGACTGACCTTTCTGCCTGGAGTGCTAGGAGGCCTTGTTCCTGCCACTGGGCTGACGTGACAGGTCCCTGGCTGGATGGGGGCTCTCCTGACACCGGGACAGGCCTGGCTCGTTGCCCACGTGCAGGTGTGTGGCTGAGCTCCTCAGTGGACGAGACCCTGCTCTCCTCCCCAGATCATCGAGCAGCTGATTGAAGATCCTGTGTCAACCCTCAGCCTACTCTGCTCTGTGCCTCAACCCCCACGCTCCGTCGGCACACACAAAAGTCAATACCATCATACACCCACCCTCAAGTGCAGGGTAGCAGTAAAGTGTGCTCTGGGTTCAAGGCCTGCCATTGCCCTTTACCAGCTATGGGAGCTTCGGGTGCTCTTTTAAAACTCCCACTATCTCTTCTATAGAGCAATAGTCTCAACCCCATGAACCCTGAGAATTAAGCGCCATAACCAATGTCATTAAATGCCTGGTACATACGTGATGGCATTATCAACTCAATGGACATGAGTTTGAGCAAACTCCAGGAGATAGTGAAGGACAAAGAAGCCTGGCATGCTGCAGTCCATGTGGTCGCAAACAGCTGGACACAACTGAGCAACTGAACAGCAATAACAAGAGCGAGTGGATAGTATACAGAGACTGGGGCCCAAGCCTGTCTGAAAGAAGCCTGATCGCTACCACACAGTCAGGGGTTTAGCAGGCCACATGCCCCCGTGATTCTCATAGGATGTTGACTGCAAAGTCCTGCAGGAGACCTGGAGCAAAGAGAAAGGCCCTCTGATTTACAGGGATGGCTTCTGAGCTGAGACTTTGATGGGTGCCTGAGAGCGACTGGGCGAACAAGAGAAGGAAGGGTGATGCAGGAGCAGGTGTTCTGAGCAAGGTGATGGAGGCGCAGGCAGTGTGGGGATGGGGAAGAGATACGGACAGACCTGTGCTCAGCCACACAATCATGTGTGACTCTTCGCAACCTCATGGACCATAACCCGCCAAGCTCCTCTGCACATGGAATTTTCCATTTCCTTCTCCAGGAGACCCTCCTGAGCCAGGGATCAAACCCGAGTCTCTTAAGTCTCCTGCACTGGCAGGCAGGTTTTTTACCACTACCGCCAACTCATAAAACCCCTGTGGACAGACCTACTCGCAGGCGGTATCAGAGGTTCTCAGGCTTTGGAAGGCACCAGAATCATGGAGGGCTTGTGAGAAGAGACTGCAGCTGGCCCTTGAGTTTCTTATTCAGTGGGTCTTAAGTGGACCCAAGATGTCGCCTTTCTAACAAGGGATCCCGTTTTGAGAGCCTCTGACGTGGGGCACGGAGGTGATAAAGAGAAAGGCTGTAGAGGAGACGGGAAGGCCCTTGAGTCCTTCCAACTGGAGAAAAGTAGAAGGTCCCTGCTTCTCTCTTAATATCCCGTATTCTGGCAAGAGCTGGATGCCTCAGGATTGGGTCTCTGCCTGAGAGTCCAGGAGAGCATGAGAATAAGAGAAAGGAGAGTGATGCAGGAGTGGGAGGCGTGACCTCCCTGGAGATGCCAGGAGGATCCACTAGACATGTGTCAGCTCTTGCGGACACCACAGAACACAGACTCTTATTCATAAATCTTGATAAAGAATCCATGGACTAACAGCCCACAGTTAGAGGAGGTGGTTCCTGAGCTATTCCAGGAAGTGGGGCCAGGTGCCACCTTGGCACCATGGGGCGGTACCTGCACCCATCAGAAACACAACTTGACCACCGAGTCTCAAGCACTTAGTGAGCTGAACTCAAAGTGATTAAAGTGTTTCAAGATCCCTCTAAGAATGCTCTGTAGATGCTGGGTCTATTAATCTCAGCATCTTCCATTTCAAGTCGTGGTTTCAACTGGGTCACTGGTTTTCCCTACATATTCTGCAACTCTATTGGTTTAATAGTACTCACTTTGTGTGAGTATCATTTGGGGAAAGGATTTTATACACTGAATGCTGCTGCTAAGTCACTTCAGTCGTGTCCAACTCTGTGTGACCCCATAGATGGCAGCCCACCAGGCTCCCCCGTCCCTGGGATTCTCCAGGCAAGAACACTGGAGTGGGTTGCCATTTCCTTCTCCAATGCATGAAAGTGAAAAGTGAAAGTGAAGTCGCTTAGTCGTGTCCGACTCTTAGCGACCCTATGGACTGCAGCCCAGCAGGCTCCTCTGTCCATGGGATTTTCCAGGCAAGAGTACTGGTGGGGTGCCATCGCCTTCCCCGTATACACTGAATACTTGGTTATATTAAATTGTAATGGATTTTTTACCCAAATTTGGATTTTTTCAGCTAATAGAACTTAGTCATTGTTGTTATTTTTCAGCCTCTTAATTCATATTCCACTCTTTGTGACCTCCATGGACTGCAGCCTGCCAGATTCCTCTGTCCTCCACTGTCTCCCAGAGTTGGCTCAAATTCATGTCCAGTGAGTTGGTGATACTATCTAACTGCCTCATCTTCTGCCACCGCCTTCTCCTGTTGCCTTCAATCTTTCCCAGCATCAGGGTCTTCTCCAATGAGTTGGCTCTTAGCATCAAGTGGCAAAAGTATTGGACCTTCAGCATCGGCACCAGTTCTTCCAGTGAATATTCAGGGTTGATTTCCTTTAGGATTGACTGGTTTGATCTCTTTGCTGTCCAAGGGACTCTTAAGAGTCTTCTCCAGCAGCACAATTCAAAAGCATCAATCCTTTGGCACTTGTTGGTCCAACTCTTGAATTCGTACATGACTATTGGTAAAAAACATAGCTTTGACCATACAGACCATTGTCAATAAAGTGATGTCTCTGCTTTTCAATACGATGTCTAGATTTGTCACAGGGCGAGGCAAGCAGGATCTTAGTTTTCTGACCAGGGATCGAACCCAGGCCCTCGGCAGTGAGAGTTTGGAATCCTAACCACCAGACTGGCATGGAATTCAAAACAGAATTTAGAGGAGCTATGAAAATTAACAGTGTTTTTTTTTTTTCAGTGAAAGTCTTCATTCAGTATCACTCTATCTGTCAACTGTCATTGGCTGTCTGATAAAAATGATCCAATTTTTCCTTTCTTTGTAGTATTTCTTTGATACTATTCTTGGGTTTTATAAGAAAATGGTTAATATGATGAATTTTTTCCCATGAGAAATGCGATAACTCACACTGCATTGCACAGGAAGAAATAGAGAAATGGAAACATACAAACTACCTGATGCTTTAATAAAAGTAGACCCCAGGGGCCTTATGTTCCTTTAAATGCTTCCAAAATCTCTAAAGTTCATGAGAAGTCAAGTCCAGTGGATTGCATTTCATACTGCTATACCCTACCTATCTTTAAAGTCAGACTTGACACATTCAATGTATTTTAGTTTGAGAGTAAATTCAAGCACTAGGTTTCGTCTCACATTTTTCTCAATATAATCACTAAACATGTGATCTTGCAGTGGGTACCTTTTACCTTTTGGTTGAGAGGTCAACATGAGTTGAGTAATCATAAATAAATGTTTCCTGAGAACTCTTTTTAAACATATAAAGACTAGAAGGGAGTCAAACTGATTCAAATGCTTATAAGGCACTATCCTGGCTCATGAATTTCAGGCTCATGTTTTATGTTTTTCAATATTCTGTTCTGTCTTAGAAATTCCCCTGTGTGCAGGGAATGACTCACACAGTTCCAGGCAATAATGAGTTACTTAAGGGGGACTTCTCTGGTGCTCCAGAGGCCAAGACACCACACTCCGAATTCAGGGAGCCCAGAGCCTGGTTTGATTCCCAGTCAGTGAACTAGATACCATGTGTCACAATTAAAGATCAGCACAGCCAAATAAATAAGTAACTATTTAAAAAAATTGAGATATGTAAGGTATCAGTGAGATGGATGGATGGCGTCATCAACTCAACTGACATGAGTGTGCGCCAACTCTGGGAAGGACGGGAAGGTGGCATAGTGCGCTCCATGGGGTCGAAAGAATCAGACATGACTGAGTGACTAAGCAACAAGGTATCATAGAGAATGTGTGAGGTTTGGTGGGTAGAAAGGCACTCTATACCTGAAGAATCGCCTCTGAGCTAAACATCGCTCTTCTCAGTCATACCCTGGACAACCTCTTCCAACTTCCCTCACCTCCAAAACAGAAATCACATGAAACAAGTCTCCCAGGATACATACGTTGCTGAGTAAACAAGAAAGTGTATGTGGAGATCTTTAAAAAGGCAAAACAATTTATAAATGTAACAGGATATCAGACTTGCCCGCGATGTTGAAAATCCAATTGGCTTCAGAAATTCAACACACGGACCAATAGATCCCACTTCTGTTGCTGGACAAGAAAGGAAACTCTGAGCATGGATACCAGGCTCTCTGTAGTCCCCTCCGTGTTGCTAAATGGAGAGCATCTCATCTTTTTGCGTCAAATGCCGCACATGTGAAAATACCTCACTATTATCTTTCACAGGGATTCCTTCCAAGTGAGAAAGCAAGCAATGGGGTCATGGGCTTTCTGGGATAATGGAACCCAGGTTTTCAGTGTGATTTTGATTAGCAAACTCTGTCCCTGGTCCTATGGTATGTAGGTAAGCTGCAATCTGTGATTTCATGCAAATTCTGAAGGGAAAAAAAGGAAACTTGGCCATAGGTATTTTAGAGCTGTTCGTAAGAAAGGACCTTGAAGTTCTGCAGGAGTCCTCCTAAGGCAGCCCTCTGCTGATGGACACTGGGCAATTAACCCTGACACAAAGGGAAAGTCACAGATTAACAGACAGTGCAGCCCAGCTGGGCATGCCTCTTCTCCTTCACTTCCTCCTCTCCATCACCCACCAGGAAAAGCAGTAAACGCGGAAGCACTGGTCCCTTCTGTGTTGGTTCTCAAAAATCCAGTTCACACAGTTGTCAGCCCAAGCCGAGCTTTCTTGTAGATTTCAATCTATATTGAGAAAGGTCTCTATTGACCTCTCACTCCTCCTCTGTGGTTTTCAAGTTCTGCACTAAAACATTAAGTCAAATGAGCCTGAGAACACATACAGAGGTATATATTCCTGCCATTAAAGTTAGCTGCTCCTGAGTCTAGATTACCTGCCTTATCCCTGATGTTTACCTGTACGATAGAGGGCCTCTGTGATTGTGTTGGCATTATCAAACATCAGAAGTTTGGGAAAAGGGACTTCCCTGGCGGTCCAGTGGCTAAGACTCCACATTTCCAATGCAGGAGGCATGGGTTCCATCCCTGGTCAGGACACATACCATGGGGCTCAGCCAAAACGTGAAAAAAAAAAAAAAGTGGGAATACAAAACCTTTTTCAAGTAACTTTGATTTAATCTGAAGCCTTAAGCATATTCTGATAACTAATGACTTCAACTCTTCCAAAATTAGATCTCATCTGTAAATCATTAGGGTAGATTTTGGAGCAAAACCAGAAATTTTTGCAATACCTTCTGATTTGGCAGAAATCATTCTGCCTGTAAGTTAATTTGAATGGTATTGCCATCTAGTTATTTGTGGCTGAATTGTATATAGTAATAGAGGGGGAAAAACATATTATCTCCGTGAATAAGAAAGAAATGTTCCATAGCAAAGCTCAAATAACAAATTGGCTGGTGATTAAACTGGTCTGAATTCAGAGTGTCCACAACTGTCTGGGATTCAGCAAGCCCAGTCTTTGTCTCATTGCTCCATGATGCCTAAGAGCTTTCTCCTATGAGACTAATTTGGGAACAGAATTTGGTAGATCTGGTTACCGAAAAGTAAATCTCTGGAATATAAAGCATTTTCAAGTTCTAATTCCAAAGTGAGGATATGAGACATGGAGAGAGGGGGGCTGGAGAGAGGATAAGATACCTTGAATCATTCCACAGTGGGAGGCTCTTTGAACAAAATCTCATACACACACCCACCCACCCACCCACACACACACACACACACACACGAGTACAAACGTGCACACTCACACTCTCACACACTCGCACAGGTTGAAATCTCACACTTTCAACCTCTGTGGGTAAATTATGAATTGCTTACATCCCAAGACCAAGGGCAGCAGGAATTGCTTTCTTAAGGTAGAAACTATTTGAAACAACAAAGACCTAAGCTTTGTAGCCAGGCTTCCTAGTTAGCTCAGTGGTAAAGAATCCACCTGCAATGCAGGAGATGAAAGTTCAATCCCTGGGTCAGGAAGATCCCCTAGAGAAGGAAACGGCAACCCATTCCAGTGCTCTTGCCTGCAGAAGTCCACGGACAGAGGAGCCTGGTGGGCTACGGTCACAAAGAGTTGGACACCACTGAGCCACAGCACACAAACTTTGCAGCCGCTTAGGCCTGGTTTGAACATTAACTGTATTTGCTGACCAAGTCACCGAACATCTTATCCTCATTTTCTTCCTCTGTAAACTGAGGGTAAAACACATAGGCGATAAGGTCGTGGTGAAGACTTCACGAGATGATGTCCAAGGAGCACCTCTAACCTAACGAGTGGCCCGTGTTTGGTGCCTATCATCAGCGATGCCTATGATACATGGGATAGTGCAGCCAGATTCCCAAGGAAGAAAGTTGAGAGCAGGGATAGAAGAATTTAGTTCTAACTCATAGAAAAGAACTCAGTTGAGAAGACAACCCCAGAGTCTTTATCTTATCTGAAAATAACTGCCTACTTCTCTTTGTGTGTGCGTGTGCGTGTGTGTGTGTGCACGCGCACGCGCATGCATGCACAACAGCCTACAGTTACTCAGTCTTGTCCCACTGCTCTGTCCATGGGATTCTCCAGGCAAGAATTGTGGAGTGGGTTGCCATTTCCTCCTCCAGGGGATCTTCCTGACCCATAGATGAGACCCATATCTCTTGCACTGGCAAGCATGTTCTTTACCATTGAGCCATCCAGAAAGACTCTATTTCTCTGTACCAGTGAGTAAAGTTGATATTCTTCAAAACTTGAGTTACACGCTCTAGAAATTAAAGGGGAAAACTTCATTTTCCCCCTTAGAATTCTGCAGTAAACTGGGTGAAAACAGCAACCTCACCATCTTGAAACTTAGCGTGGAACTTTCCATCTCCAGGAGCCCAGGATAACCAAGAACTCCCATTCTTGTCTCTCCATCCTTCATCTCAGGCTCCCCACTATGCAGGCAAAACTTCAGACCTACCAAAGTCTTGGTGGCCACATGGATTAGACATCCAGCAAGGTGAGCTTTCAATTGCACTGCTATACAGCATCCCTCTCTTCATTCTGATGACCACGGTATTTTAGCTTATGCTGGAGGTTGCTCAGACCCATCTTCGAATGTCAGCCCTTTTCAGTTCTTCATGCTGTTACTTTTTCTTTTCTCACCCTTTATGGTCTTTCTGGGCTTCCCAAGTAGCTCTAGTAGTAATGATCCTGGCTGCCAGTGCAGGAGACATGAGAGTCTGTGGCTTGGATCCCTGGGTCAGGAAGATCCCCTGTGGGGACGCCATGGCAACCCACTCCTGTGTTCTCGCCTGGAGAATCCCACAGACAGAGGAGGCTGGCAGGCTACAGTCCGTAGGGTCGCACAAAGTTGGACACAACTGAAGCAACTTAGCACATGCCGGTTCTTTCTATCTGTTTTAAAACCATTTTAAAAGGAGATTACATATCTCTACATTCTTCCTTGCAGTCCACCATAAAGGAAGCAGCGTCTTGGGCCAGCACTCTGACCCACTTCAACACACTGTCGAGAACTCATTATTACCTTTAGGACATTGTACAGTTGAATCACACTCAGGAAATTTCATTTCCTAGATGGCATGTTTGTTTCTCTTTGGTTCATCCACATTCTGTCATTTTACTGTATCTTTCACACACACACACACACACACACACACACAAAATTGTAAGAAGGAAAAAAATGTGAAAAAAAAAGAGAAACTTTCTCTCCCAAGATTCCAACTCCCTGAATTTGGTAAATGATTTTCTCCCCTAATTGGACCAAGAATATTGAGGACCACATATGTTAAAGTGCAAATTTAATTCCTAGTCTTTCCTCTGTTAGACATGTGAAAATTGCTGGGTTGAAAATGAGTTTGATGTATCATCTGCTATAGAGAAGAGTTTACACTGCTTCGATGTCAGAGCCTGGTGTATTTTATCTGGTCTACAGCTGTTTTAATAATTCAGTTCATTCCAAGTTAGGGGCACGTGTGTCCATCAAGGTTTTCTTTTCTTCAAAGGGGTTTTCTGTGACCCAATCACAGACTCTTCCTTTAAGTGTGTCCTTCCAGCTCCACAAAGGGGACATGATATTTTTATTTACGAGGACCTCCTCACCATTCTCCCCCTGCCCCATCCCAGATAAAAACAGTGGAAAATTTAGCTTTAAATTTCATTTTCCTGATGTATCTGATATCCTTAGGAGCAATTCTCAGAAATGCAAATTTCACTTAAAATCATCTAAAATCCAATTGCATTGGGCTATAAACCCTATATAGTTTAAAGACATATTTAAATATCCATTCACTTTACTTCTCACCAAAGGACTCCAAGACTTTGATTTATTCTTCAAAACCAATATCTCAGTTTACTGCTTCTCTTAGACTATTTAGAAGAATCTCATGAGATTGACTCTAGAACCTCCCAACAAGAAAACATCATTTATTGGGGAAATTACATTGCTTGGCTAAATCTCTATGAAGGAGAATAAGAGTGCTGATAAACAATGAAAGTAAATCTTTCCTCCTCATTCTGCTAGTTTCCAGGAGGGCATGCTATCCCTCAACACCCAGGGCCCCTCTTCCTGTAGGTGAAGTGAGTTACCTGACTCAAAATTTTGGATCAGCACCCCTTATATGAATCTAAACAGAAATGATACAAATGAACTTATTTACAAAACAGAAACGGATTTAAAGAACAAACATGGTTGACAAAGAGGGAAGGATGGGGGGAAGAGACAGGGAGTTCGAGACCAACAGGTACACATATGTACACTTAATAACCAGCGAGGACCTGCTGTTTATGTAGTACAGGGAACTCTGCTCCATGCTTGTGGCAGCCTGGATGGGAGGGGAGTTTGGGGGAGAATAGACACAAGTTCATGTGTGACTGAGTCCCTTCGATGTCCACCTAAAAGTGTCACGACATTGTTAATCAGCTATTTGTTGCTGTTTAGTCACTAAGTCGTGTGGGACTCTTTGTGACCCCATGGACTGCAGCATGCCAGGCTCCTCTGTCCTTCACCATCTCCCGGAGTTTGCCCAAGTTCACGTGCACTCGGTCGGTGATGCTATCCAGCAATCTCATCCTCTGCTGCTGCCTTCTCCTTTTGCCTTCAATCTTTCCCAGCATCAGGGTCTTTTCCAATGAGTCAGCTCTTCACATCAGGTGTAAAAAGCGTTTTTTATTTAAACAGTTGGGGACAAACAGTAGGGTGCAGCCAGCTCTCCCTCCTTCCTTCCTGGAGCCAGTCCCCACAGGAAGTGGTTATTCTCCTGGACTCTCCCCTGCCATCTGTTTTCCAGAAGCAGACCCTCAGTAGGAGGTTCACTGCCTGTGACCACTGGACCTCAGCTGTGCTCCGAAGCCATCTTTAGCAACAAGAAAGGAAATCTAATCACAGACTCCCTGAGAGCCTTCTCTCTCATAAAACACCTCCCAATTCCAAAATATGCACAATTTATGCCTTGATGGCTCTTTCTCATCTTACTTCCTTGCTGCCAGCCCAGCAGAAAACCTCAGGTCTGGACCCAAGGACATACCTACCATCATTTGGGCTTCCTAGGTGGCTCAGCGGGTAAAGAATCCACCTGCAATGCAGGAGACACAGGTTCAATCCCTGGGTCAGGAAGATCCCCGGGAGGAGGGCACGGCAACCACTCCAGTATTCTTGCCTGGAGAGTCCCACAGACAGAGGAGCCTGGTGGGCCCCAGTCCCTGGAGTTGCAAAGGGTTGGACACAAAAGTACTGAATTTTCTTTGTCGAGTGTGTATTAATGACTAAAAACAAGGAATAACAGGACAGCACCACACAATGAAGAATTCCTAGCCCAAAATGTTAATAGTGACTTAGCCTCTTATCACAAAGAATGAGCCATTTTTCCCCAGCCCAAACAGCCACTGCTATTTGGTGCTGCACACAAACACCATGAGATGTGGAATACCTAAACCAACATTCAGAAAGCCAAATGAGGAGGACACTTGTGAGTCTCCAAATGCAATTCAAACTCCCTGGCCAATTCCAAATTTATAACGTCAGTACAGCATAATACAAGCATAATGAGAAAGCAAAATTCCCAGACTATCAGCAGCCCATCTGATTAGCTGTTGGTATAAGTAATTCTCTATTATACATCCCCAAATTATCTGATTGTATTAAAGATACTTATCCCATCCCATAATGGGAAAGATATTTTCATCCCATTATGTAAAATGTCTAAGAAAAGACCTGAAATGATTTTCCTTCCCAACAATAACCACTTCCATCTCTTGGGCCCTCTTGCCCCCTCTCCTTCCATTCATGAGCTGCAAACCACCTGGGCACTTCATTTTCACATTCTTTTTCCCATTAGGTTAGAAATACCTCATAGAAGGGCATCAACCTGTATTTCAAGATATGGAGAGACTTGGAATTAGGAAACCTGAATTCAGCGTTGTTTCTTACTGATTGCCATTAAATAGGTTCATTAATCTCACTTAGTCCCTTTTGTTTGGATATAAAGTGACCCAGCTCCAAGAACCAGGCTTCTCTGGTGGCTCAGTGGTAAAGAATCTGCCTGCCACTGTAGATGTGGGTTTGATCCCTGGGTCAGTAAGATCCCTTGGAGAAGGGAATGACAACCCACTACAATATTCTTATCTGGAGAATTTCGTGGGCAGAGAAGACTGGTGGGCTACAGTCCATGGGGTCACGAAGAGTTGGACACAACTGAGGGACTAAACAACAACAAGCTCCAAGAACCACCCTGATGACTCACACAGATGCTGTGAGAAAACTCTTCCAATAAGAAAATGTGTCTTTAAATAGATAACCTGTTGTAGGTAACTAACAAGGATGTACTGTATGGTACAGAGAACTCTGTTCAATATCTTACAATAAGCTATAAGAGAAGAGAATGTAAAAAAGAATATATATATATATATATCTGAATCACTTTACAATTAACACAAAATTATATATTTAATATAAACATTTTTTTTAAAGAAAATCTGTCTTGAGGTCTTAGAAAAGTTGAGCTACCAGAGTATACAAAAGTGAAAACAGTGGGCTTGCAGCAGGTGGCATGGAAGGTGGCCATGATGAATTGCATTTCCCAGTACAAATAGGAAATGACAACACACTGTTTTCCCAGGATTCTTGCCTAGGAAATTCCATGGACAGAGGAGCCTGGTGGGCTAAAATTCATGGGGTCACAGAGAGTCGGACACAACTGAGCATGCACTCACCACGCATGTGTCCTTGTAATCTCTTCCCTTTGAATGTGGGCAGGACATGTTAACTCATGTGTAAGACAGGAATTGTGGTGCTGGAGAAGACTCTTCAGAGTGCCTTGGATTGCAAGGAGATCAAACCAGTCAATCCTAAAGGAAATTAACCCTGAATATTCATTGGAAGGACTGTTGCAAAAGCTGAAGCTCCAACATTTGGCTACCTGATGCAAAGAGCCAATTCATTGGAAAAGACCCTGATGCTGAGAAAGATTGAAGGCAGGAGGAGAAACAGGCAACAGAGGATGAGGTGATTGAAAGACATCACAGACTCAGTGGACATGAGTTTGAATAGGCTTCAGGAGATAGTAAAGGACAGGGAAGCCTGGTGTGCTGCAGTCCATGGGATCGCAAAGAGTAGGACATGACTTAGCAACTAAACACACAACACACAAGATTAGAACATCTCAGAAGAGATGGGCCAGTACTTCAATATTTGGTTATAAAAAGTCAGTGCTTCTGTCTTGGATGCTTTCTCTTGGGCCTCTTGTTCTGGGGGAAACCAGTTGTCCTGAGAAGCAGCCTTGAGCAGCCATCCACAGGAAGTTTCCAACTGCCTCCTGAGTGAGCCTCTAAGCAAGGTCTCCACCATAGGAACCCTAAGACCCCTGCAGTCCCAGCCAATGCCTTCAATTGCAATTAGATCTTCAGAGTAACTCAGTTGAATTTTGTTTTTATCAGTAAAAATAAGACAGATCTAAGGACTCAGGAGAAGAGACACAGAGGGCAGGTGGTTTTTTTTTTTAAGTCTTATATTAAATTTTCTGACTTCCATCCCTGAAGATCTGATCGCTGATCAATATAAAAATATAGAACAGACAAGATAAGGCATTTGGTACTCTTGAACAGAAGGCAACTCGTTTTCTACTGGCATGGGACTTCTGAAATTTTCAACAATGATGTACGTTTGATGAGATAGTTTTCGGCCTTTCTGCTGCTCTGTATAAACACAGCACATTTGGTACAGTGCCCATATACTTTCATGATAAATGGCATCCATGCAGCTTTCTCAAACACAGAAGGAAGGATAATTAAAACCAAACATCTCATCTCAGAGATGTGTGAAGATTAATAAAATGATTTCTGTAAAGGTCCCTGAGCTTTTGGAAAGAAGAATACACCATGCAACGTATGACTATGTAGTTTAATTTGTAGTTATGTGAGGCAGTTTATAAGTGCTTTACATCAAATGAAAAACATAATTAGTACTACATTAATGCTTCAAAGGTCATTTTGTATACAAAGCAATAAATGTAAAATTTGAGGATTTAATCATGAATTAATTTACTGCACAACATATGTTATGTATATTAAGAGATACATTTTAGAATTTAACTAATAATAAAAATGATAAAAATAAGAATGATGCAGGTAAGCTACTCAATTTTCTTCAATTCAAAATGAGATAAAAGAGATTTTGAGTAAACCTTTACTACTCTCTTTCTCTGTGGATTCCAAGTTAAGGACAGGCTTCTGCAGATCTGGGTTTTATCCCTGGGTCGGGAAGATCCTCTTAAGAAGGGAATAGCTTCCCACTCCAGTATTCTTGCCTGGGGAATCCCATGGACATAGGAATCTGGAGGGCAATGGTCCATGGGGTCGCAAAGAGTTGGACATGACTGAAAGTCAAACACTTTCACTTCCACAGATAATAGAGTCAAACGTGGAAAAGAAGTTTCCCCAACCATGTATTTGAACTTTCAACCTATTAATAGAGGCAGCGGACGAGCTGGATTGGAAGAAAGAGAAAGTGGAGGTGAACAGATCAGTTAGGGCTGATCGGCAAAGTTCACAGAACAGGTCATACGGTCTAGATTTTGGTGGCAATACTAGAAATGGGAAGAATGGAGGTGAAAAAGAAACGTTATTAAAGAATCATCAGGTCTCATAACTAAAACAGAAAGTGGCTCTTTTGCTCTAAAGAAACTGCCAGTAAGAATATACGGAAGAGTACAAGTCTAAGCCAGCTGCTATTAAAAAAAAAACTCTATAGACAGGTATCTTATTTGTTCTTCCCAGTTCTGTAGATGAAGTCCAGTGTTATGGCGTCTGCAGGCTGGGCATTTAGTGAGAGCTTCTTGGTTCATGAATGGAGCCTTCTCACTGTGTCCTCACGAGGTGGAAAGGGCCAGGAGCTCTGGATGGTCTCTTTGTAACAGCAGTGATACCACTCAAAGGGAATACAGAAGAGAAAACCACAGGCCCTAATGGTGGCCCTTGTGCTAAATCCCATGATACCAAACCCAGACTTCCTCTCCAACTTAACTGCAGTTTCCACCTTCCCCTAGAAATGTAATCTTAATCAACCGATCTGGAATTTTCAAATCAAGCGTTAGTTGCTTAGTCACGTCCAACTCTTTATGACCCCATGGACTGTAGCTCACCAGGCTCCTCTGTCCATGGAATTTTCCAGGCAAGAATACTGGAGTGGGTAGCTATTCCCTTCTCCAGGGGATCTTCCCGACCCAGGGATCAAACCCTGGTCTCCTGCATTACAGGCGAATTCTTTACCGTCTAAGCCACCAGGGAAGCCAGATCAAAGTGAGTTGCTAATGAGAATTGGAAGAAAAAATAGCCGCATACTTAGTGGGCAGAGATCAAGCATTTAAAAGCTGTTAGAAGAACTCCCCAGGTCGGTAGGTGCTCAATAGGCTACTGGAGATCAGTGGAGAAATAACTCCAGAAAGAATGAAGGGATGGAGCCAAAGCAAAAACAATACCTAGTTGTGAATGTGACTGGTGATAGAAGCAAGGAGGTCCGGTGCTGTAAAGAGCAATATTGCATAGGAACCTGGAAATTTAGGTCCATGAATCAAAGCAAATTGGAAGTGGTCAAACAAGAGATGGCAAGAGTGAACGTTGATATTCTAGGAATCAGCGAACTAAAATGGACTGGAATGGGTGAATTTAACTCAGATAACCATTATACCTTCTACTGTGGGCAGGAATCCTTTAGAAGAAATGGAGTGGCCATCATGGTCAACAAAAGAGTCTGAAATGCAGTACTTGGACACAATCTCAAAAATGACAGAAGGATCTCTGTTCATTTCCAAGGCAAACCATTTAATATCACAGTAATCCAAGTCTATGCCCCAACCAGTAATGCTGAAGAAGCTGAAGTTGAACGGTCCTATGAAGACCTACAAGATCTTTTATAACCAACACCCAGAAAAGATGTCCTTTTCATTATAGGGGACTGGAATGCAAAAGTAGGAAGTCAAGAAAAACCTGGAGTAACAGGCAAATTTGGTCTTAGAATACAGAATGAAGCAGGGCAAAGGCTAATATAGTTTTGCCAAGAGAACACACTGGTCATAGAAAACACCCTCTTCCAACAACACAAGAGAAGACTCCACACATGGACATCACCAGACGGTCAACATCGAAATCAGATTGATTATATTCTTTGCAGCAAAAGATGGAGAAGCTCTATACAGTCAGCAAAAACAAGACTGGAAGCCAACTGTGGCTCAGATCATGAACTCCTTATTGCCAAATTCAGACTTAAATTTAAGAAAGTGGGGAAAACCACTAGACCATTCAGGTATGACCTAAATCAAATCCCTAGACCATTCAGGTATGACCTAAATCAAATCCCTTATGATTATACAGTAGAAGTGAGAAATAGATTTAAGGGCCTAGATCTGATAGATAGAGTGCCTGATGAACTATGAAATGAGGTTCATGACATTGTACAGGAGACAGGGATCAAGACCATCCCCATGGAAAAGAAATGCAAAAAAGCAAAATGGCTGTCTGGGGAGGCCTTAGAAATAGCTGTGAAAAGAAGAGAAGTGAAAAGCAAAGAAGAAAAGGAAAGATATAAGCATCTGAATGCAGAGTTCCAAAGAATAGCAAGGAAAGATAAGAAAGCCTTCCTCAGCAATCAATGCAAAGAAATAGAGGAAAACAACAAAATGGGAAAGACTACAGGTCTCTTCAAGAAAATTAGAGATACCAAGGGAACATTTCATGCAAAGATGGGCTCAATAAAGGACAGAAATGGTACGGACCTAACAGAAGCAGAAGATATTAAGAAGAGGTGGCAAGAATACACAGAAGAACTGTACAAAAAAAGCTTCACAACCCACATAATGACAATGGTGTGATCAATCACCTAGAGCCAGACATCCTGGAATATGAAGTCAAGTGGGCCTTAGAAAGCATCACTATGAACAAAGGTAGTGGAGGTGATGGAATTCCAGTGGAGCTATTTCAAATCCTGAAAGATGATGCTGTGAAAGTGTTGCACTCAATATGCCAGCAAATTTGGAAAACTCAGTAGTGGCCACAGGACTGGAAAAAGTCAGTTTTCATTCCAAATCCCAAAGAAAGGCAATGCCAAAGAATGCTCAAACTACCGCACAATTGCACTCATCTCACATGCTAGTAAAGTAATGCTCAAAATTCTCCAAGCCAGGCTTCAGCAATACGTGAACTGTGAACTTCCAGATGTTCAAGCTGGTTTTAGAAAAGGCAGAGGAACCAGAGATCAAATTGCCAACATCCACTGGATCATGGAAAAAGCAAGAGAGTTCCAGAAAAACATCTATTTCTGCTTTATTGACTATGCCAAAGCCTTTGACTGTGTGGATCACAATAAACTGTGGAAATTTTGAAAAAGATGAGAATACCAGATCACCTGACCTGCCTCTTGAGAAACCTGTATGCAGGTCAGGAAGCAATAGTTAGAACTGGACATGGAACAACAGACTGGTTCCAAATAGGAAAAGGAGTACGTCAAGGCTGTATATTGTCACCCTGCTTATTTAACTTCTATACAGGGTACATCATGAGAAATGCTGGGCTGGAAGAAGCACAAGCTGGAATCAAGATTGCCAGGAGAAATGTCAATAACCTCAGCTATGTGATGACACCACCCTTATGGCAGAAAGTGAAGAGGAACTAAAAAGCCTCTTGATGAAGGTGAAAGAGGAGAGTGAAAAATTTGGCTTAAAGCTCAACATTCAGAAAACGAAGATCATGGCATCTGGTCCCATCACTTCATGGGAAATAGATGGGGAAACAGTAGAAATAGTGTCAGACTTTATTTTGGGGGGCTCCAAGATCACTGCAGATGGTGATTGCAGCCATGAAATTAAAAGACACTTACTCCTTGGAAGGAAAGTTATGACTAACCTAGATAGCATATTCAAAAGCAGAGACATTACTTTGCCAACAAAAGTACGTCTAGTCAAGGCTATGGTTTTTCCAGTGGTCCTGTATGGATGTGAGAGTTGGACTGTGAAGAAAGCTGAGCACCAAAGAATTGATGCTTTTGAACTGTGGTGTTAGAGAAGACTCTTGCGAGTCCCTTGGACTGCAAGGAGATCCAACCAGTCCATTCTAAAGGAGATCAGCCCTGGGTATTCTTTGGAAGGAATGATGCTAAAGCTGAAACTCCAGTACTTTGGCCACCTCACGCAAAGGGTTGACTCATTGTAAAAGATTCCGATGCTGGGAGGGATTGGGGGCAGGTGGAGAAGGGGACAACAGAGGATGAGATGGCTGGATGGTATCACCAACTGGATGGATGTGAGTTTGAGTGAACTCCGGGAGATGGTGATAGACAGGGAGGCCTGGCGTGCTGCAATTCATGGGGTCGCAAAGAGTTGGACACGACTGAGTGACTGAACTGAACTGAGAGCACTCACCAGACTTTCCTAGTGGCTCAGTGGTAAAGAATCCACCTGCCAATGCAGAAGACCTGGGTTCTATTCCTGGATTGGGAAGACTCCCTGGAAAAGAGAATGGCTACCCACTCTAGTATTCTCCCCTGGGAAGTATGCAATGGAAGGAGCTGAACTTTTCATTACATTTTATTTCCATTAAAATTAAAAGTCCAGTGTGGTTAATGGCTACCGTATTGTCCAGTGCAAATCAAGAAGAATAAATGTAATAGCATCAAAAGTGCCATTTGTAGGAAAAGGTAAGGCAGAGACAAAGGTTTGCTTAGGGAAAAGTAGGGCCTCCGATAGTGCATGAGCACATTCTGTAAGAAAAGTGTACACTGCAGGCCATACCCAGTGGGCCAGTGGTTAAGACTCTCTACTTCCTCTGCAGAGGATGTGAGTTGGATCCCTGGTCAGGGAACTAGACCCCACGTGCCTCAACTAGAAAGAAAGAAAGAGGAAAGAACAAAAAGAAAGCACACCACATCATGTGGTGAAAAAATAGGATTAGAACTACAAACCACCCTTTAAAAAATAGAAAACCACTGTTATCCTTAGCGCCTTTCAGGATTCACTGCGTGCAGCCCCTTTTCCTCTGTAAGTACATTCCTTTGCTACATATTCTATTCACACCATGTATTGACAGCCGAACACGCTACCCAGGAGGTCATGTGAGCGAGGGAGAATTCAGCTCTTATAACAGCAAACAGATACTGAAATATCAGGGGCAGAATTTCTTGCAATGAATCCATCCCACTTCCTTGAGGTCACCATACTGACACTTATTAAAGGCACAAGATTTCATTACATGAGCCCCGATCAGTCCACCACGCAGTCAGATTTGATATATGGAATAAAATTCAGAAAACAGTAAAAAAGGCTTTTCACAATTGCAATAATAAGTAATAAAGGAACATATATTTGGTGCAAGAAATGTTTTTAGGTTACACCTGCTAACTTAACAGGATAGGAGTGCATCTTGCTTTTCTTCCCATTTCCAGATTTCTAAAACTTCCCTGAGGTTATGTATAATTAAACAGTTTACTATATACTGGGAGGGTGCATCTTCTGTTTTACTCTAGCTACTTTCCAAGGGAAAAATAACATGTGGTCCTGTATTGTATTTGAAACTGCAACTACTATGCAAGATAAAAATTAACAGGAAATTTCCAAGTTTTTTTTTTTAATCTCTACAGATTTTATAAAGGTACAAAGTATAAGACCTGTGTACTTGGTGGCAATTTATTTATACAAGTTGATTGCTGTTTTTCGGTCTCTAAGTTGTGTCCAACTCTTTTGTGAACCCATGGACTATAGCCTGCCAGACTCCTCTGTCCATGGGATTCTCCAGACAAGAATACTGGAGTGGGTTGCCATGTCCTTTTCCAGGGGATTTTCCCGACCCAAGGATTGAACCTGCATCTCTTAAGTCTCCTGCATTGGCAGGAAGGTTCCTTACCACTAGCACCACCTGGGGAGCCCTCTTCTATGTATACATGTTGTTAAATTTGTGTGTGGTTTTCTCCTATTAATCTGTCTCATGTCAATTTAATTTTTAGACCAGCCAGAAGAACCCAGAGGGACAGAGGGAATTTCTTCCTCCCCAGTAGCTGGTGACAAGGATGGGATGCAACTTCTATGGGCTAGACACTCCTCACCCCAAAGATGCTGTAATTAAGAGATGCTGGACAGGGACTTCCCCGGTGGTGCAGTGGCTAAGACTGTGAACTTCCAATGCAGGGGACCTGGGTTCCATCCCTGGTCAGGGAACCAGATCCCACGTGCCACAGCTAAGAGTTCACGTGTTGCAACTAAGAGTTTTCATGCTGCAACTGAAAACAACAACAACAACAAAACAACCCTGAATGCCACAACAAAGATTGGAGATCCCTCATGCCACAGCTAAGACTCAGCACAGCCAAATAAACAAATGGCTCAATGTTAAGGAGAGAGAGAGGCTGAGCCACCCGAGAAAAGCCATCAGAAATAAGTGTGACCATGTTAGTCAGCCTCCTGGATCTCTGCCTGAAGGGTCTGTTGGAAATAAGAGGGGTAAGGGTTTTTTCTCTTTTCTAAAATGAGATTAGCAGGAGGAAGTATTTGTAGCGCTAGCTCCTTGGGAACTTCTGTTTTATTTTCTCCTGCTAATGTGTCCTGTCAATTTAATTCTTAGGGCAGCCAGAAGAACCTAGTAGGGTAGAGGGGAATTTCTTCCTCTTTGACATCAGTTATCAAGGCTGTTGTTGTCCAGTCCCTCAGTCGCGTCTGACTCTTTGTCAGCCCGTGTCTGACTCTTTGCCAGGCTTCCCTGTCCTTCACTATCTCTCGGAGTTTGTTCAAACTCATGTCTACTGAGTTGGTGATGCCATCCAACCGTCTCATCTTCTGTCATTATCAAGGTTAAGGGGCTCTAATGTAGGCTGCTTCTGTTAGGTCCAGACCATTTCTGTCCTTTATCGAGCCCATCTTTGCATGAAATGCTCCCTTGGTGTCTCCAATTTTCTTGAAGAGATCTCTAGTCTTTCCCATTCTGTTGTTTTCCTCTATTTCTTTGCATTGATCACTGAAGAAGGCTTTCTTATCTCTTCTTGCTATTCTTTGGAACTCTGCATTCAGATGCTTATATCTTTCCTTTTCTCCTTGGCTTTTCGCTTCTCTTCTTTTCACAGCTATTTGTAAGGCCTCCTCAGACAGCCATTTTGCTTTTTTGCATTTCTTTTCCATGGGGATGGTCTTGATCCCTGTCTCCTGTACAATGTCATGAACCTCCATCCATAGCCCATCAGGCACTCTATCTACCAGATCTAGTCCCTTAAATCTATTTCTCACTTCCACTGTATAATCATAAGGGATTTGATTTAGATCATACCTGAATGGTCTAGCTGTTTTCCCTACTTTCTTTAAGTCTGAATTTGGTAATAAGGAGTTCATGATCTGAGCCACAGTCAGCTCCTGGTCTTGTTTTTGTTGACTGTATAGAGCTTCTCCATCTTTTGCTGCAGATAATATAATCAATCTGATTTCGGTATTGACCATCTGGTGATGTCCCTGTGTAGAGTCTTCTCTTGTGTTGTGGAAGAGAGTGTTCGCTATGACCAGTACATTTTCTTGGCAAAACTCTATCAGTCATTGCCCTGCTTCATTCTGTATTCCAAGGCCAAGTTTGCCTGTTACTCCAGGTATTTCTTGACTTCCTACTTTTGCATTCCAGTCCCCTATAATGAAAAGGACATCTTTTTTGGGAATACACAGAAGAACTGTACAAAAAGGATCTTCACAACCCGGATAATCACAATGGTGTGATCACTCATCTAGAGCCAGACATCCTGGAATGTGAAGTCAAGTGGGCCTTAGAAAGCATCACTATGAACAAAGCTAGCAGAGATAATGGAATTCCAGTTGAGCTATTTCAAATCCTGAAAGATGATGCTGTGAAAGTGTTGCACTGAATATGCCAGCAAATTTGGAAAACTCAGCAGTGGCCACAGGACTGGAAAAGGTCAGTTTTCATTCCAATCTCAAAGAAAGGTAATGCCAAAGAATGCTCAAACTACCGCACAATTGCACTCATCTCACACACTAGTAAAGTAATGCTCAAAATTCTCCAAGCCAGGCTTCAGCAATACGTGAACCGTGAACTTCCTGGTGTTCAAGCTGGCTTTAGAAAAGGCAGAGGAACCAGAGATCAAACTGCCAACATCCGCTGGATCATGGAAAAAGCAAGAGAGTTCCAGAAAAACATCTATTTCTGCTTTATTGATTATGCCAAAGCCTTTGACTGTGTGGATCACAAGAAACTGTGGAAAATTCTGAAAGAGATGGGAATACCAGACCACCTGACCTGCCTCTTGAGAAACCTGTATTCAGGTCAGGAAGCAACAGTTAGAACTGGACATAGAACAACAGACTGGTTCCAAAGAGGAAAAGGAGTACGTCAAGGCTGTATATTGTCACCCTGCTTATTTAACTTATATGCAGAGTACATCATGAGAAGCGTTGGACTGGAAGAAACACAAGCTGGAATCAAGATTGCCGGGAGAAATATCAATAACCTCAGCTATGCAATGACACCACCCTTATGGCAGAAAGTGAAGAGGAACTAAAAAGCCTCTTGATGAAAGTGAAAGTGGACAGTGAAAAAGTTGGCTTAAAGTTCAACATTCAGAAAATGAAGATCATGGCATCCAGTCCCATCACTCCATGGGAAATAGATGGGGAAACAGTGGAAACAGTGTCAGACTTTATTTTTGGGGGCTCCAAGATCACTGCAGATGGTGATTGCAGCCGTGAAATTAAAAGACGCTTACTCCTTGGAAGGAAAGTTATGACCAACCTAGATAGCATATTCAAAAGCAGAGACATTACTTTGCCGACTAAGGTCCGTCTAGTCAACGCTATGGTTTTTCCAGTAGTCATGTATGGATGTGAGAGTTGGACTGTGAAGAAGGCTGAGGGCCATAGAATTGATGCTTTTGAACTGTGGTGTTGGAGAAGACTCTTGAGAGTCCCTTGAACTGCAAGGAGATCCAACCAGTCCATTCTAAAGGAGATCAGCCCTGGGATTTCTTTGGAAGGAATGATGCTGAAGCTGAAACTCCAGTACTTTGGCCACCTCATGCGAAGAGTTGACTCATTGGAAAAGACTTTGATGCTGGGAGGGATTGGGGGCAGGAGGAGAAGGGGATGACCGAGGATGAGATAGCTGGATGGCATCACTGACTCAATGGACTCAAGTCTGAGTGAACTCCAGGAGTTGGTGATGGACAGGGAGGCCTGGCGTGCTGCGATTCATGGGGTCGCAAAGAGTCGGACACGACTGAGGAACTGAACTGAACTGAATGTAGGCTGACTTTGCCTCCTGGTCCTTTCTGAGAAGGGCAGAACATTTATTCTCTGTCTCACTCTGACCTCTCATCTAGATCCTCTCAGAAACAGTGAGCCCCAGGGAGTAACTGCCACGCTGGGAGGAATCGCTGGCTGGATAGAGGTGTAGCCCATGTTTTAGGAAAGAAAGCTCTTGAAAATCAAGCAAGGTGGGCAGGTGCAGAAGACACAGAGTCTCTAGAAGCAGTTTGTGCTGTTTTGGTCTCTGACAACACAAATTTATTAGGAAATGAAACATCGGGTAGGAGGAAGCATCCCCCAAAGCAGGGTGGAACCACATTGGAGGGAACCCCAGCCGAAACAGGAATCTGGAGTAGGAGTGTCTTGTGTGAACCAACCCTTCCCCTACAGGCCTGGGAGCGCTGGGCATCAGGGAGCACCAGGCCCCTCTCAACACCTGGCAGCCGAGAGAAACTGAACGTGTCTGCGGGGATCCGCCCACCTTCCAGTATGATTGGACAATGAAACAGAAATACTATTAATGAGACAGAAAGAAAAACTGCCCCCTGAAGAACAAGGCAAACAGAGTAGCGTTCAGAGGAAGAGCCCTGGGTAAAAACAACCCTTGGCAGCAACCAGTGGTAAAGAATCCGCCTGGCAATGTGGGAGACACCAGAGACGGGTGTTTGATCCCTCGGTAGGGAGGATCCCTTGGAGAAGGGCATGGTAATCTCACTCCAGTATTCTTGCCTGCAGAACCCCACAGGCAGAGGAGCCTGGCGAGCTGTGGTCCATAGGGTCGCACAGAGTCAGCCCTGACTGAGCGTGCACACACAGAGGAAAACTTGGAGACAACTCCTCAAGAAAATTCAAGGAGACAGGCCTCTATGGACCAGGAGCACTGAACACTGAGAAGGGGACAGGCTAAGGTAATAAGCAATATCAGTTGATAAAGCAGAGCAAATGAAAAGGGAAGGGCATTATATAAAGAGGACTAACAAGGAAGCTAAAAGGACAAACTAAAGCAAAACCCAGATTGAAAACAATGAAGACCAGAAGTGTTAAGGTAGGAATCTCATCAGGGAGGGGACAAATCTGAGAAGCTCTTCCAAAGCGCAAGATAAGTTTAAAGAAAGGAAGTCTGATTAGCACAGAGATCACTTCTGCTCTTGAAGACAAGATGAAAGCAAATAGATCAGAAGCTATAATCAAAGAGATGAAAGAGTCCTAGCTCGACCGATTTACAGTTGCTCACCTTATTGGAGGCAAAATTAATTAAAAATATTTCCACAGGTGGTATTCCTGAACACAGAGAATTCAAAATAGGTTATTTTGCTTTCACTCTGAAAATTAGAGCAATGAAACAATAAGGATGATATTTGAAATTTAAAGTATTTCATTCATTGATGTCTTATGTTGGGCTAGTAATGCTTCTAGGCACTCTAAGTGGATGCATTTATTTAATTCATCTGTCATTATTTCTGTTTTGCAGATAAAGAAACAATCACAGAAAGGGGAAGCAACTTGACGAAGATCACACAGCTAGCAGGCATCAGAAGTAGAATACAAAGTCAAGTGCTCTAATGATAGCTTTCTCCCTTGAAGAATATTTCTGAGAATTATATAAAACAATATGTACATCCAGAATAGTGAAGGAGATAAAAACAGCAAATTCCAATATATGTGTTCCAAAATAAATAAAATGCTATAACAAGCAAGTATATGGGCATGCACCCAAAACAGAAAGCACGAACATGACACCAGTAAAGTTGAACGTAACACTGTAAAAAAATTAATAAAGAAGACAGTTAACTTCCTATTATGGATGAAAAGGCTTTTTTAGGCAAAAACTGAATTCCTTGGTATCCGTGGGGGGGTTGGTTCCAGGACCCCTTGTCAGTGGTGTTTAGTTGCTCAGTTGTGTCTGACTCTTTGCAACCCCATGGATTGTACCCCACCAGGCTTCTCTGTCCAGGGGCATTCTCCAGGCCAGAATACTGAAGTGGGTCACCATTTCCTTCTCCAAGGGATCCCCCTGTCCCAGGGACTGAACCCGGGTCTCCTTCATTGGCAGTCAGATTCTTTACCTTTTGAGCCAAGAAGGAAGTACCAGTACACTGTAAATGCCTTATGAAAAGGTGCCTGCACATGGCAAACCCAACCTTTACCTTTTAGAACTTTCTGGAATTTATTTTCAAATACTTTTGATCCGTTGTGGGTTGAATATGTGGATATAGAACCCACTGATATGGAAACCTGACTATTTTGGGGGAAAAATACACCGAACACAGAGAGAGGTTAAAAAAAAAAAAAAATGGGAGGACGTGACAAGATAGGAAAAGACAGATCTAACAAGCACAGTAAAAGGAAATCAGAAATGGCTGTTTTAACATCAAAGAAAACTGAATTTGAAATAAAAAATTTAAAAGAGGTAAGGAATAATTTTTCTTAATAGTACAGTTAAGGGAGAGATAATTACTATAAGCGTATAGGCATCACATGCTTTTTACTACAACATATTAATTATAAACTACCACTTTAACACTAAGAAAAATGATCAAATAAAGATGCCGTTAATATCCTCTCATTGAATGATCTGCTGCTGCTGCTAAGTCGCTTCAGTTGTGTTCCACTCTGTGCTGGTGCCCACCAGGCTCCCCTGACCCTGGGATTCTCCAGGCAAGAACACTAGAGTGGATGCCATTGCCTTCTCCATTGAATGATCTAGTAAAAGATAAATACTCCGGAAGATATGCTGACACTGATCAGTGAGAGGCAGGAGTCACTAGAGAGAGAGAGGCTTGACTGACCATGCAGTGGCCACTGCAATCCCCGTGGAACCCACGGAGAGCACCCAAGCTGGGACAGTCCTCCAGAACTGTCCCAAACCAAGGCAAGGAGCCTGAGTTAGTGAACGCCTGCCTCGGCCAGGCGTCAGCCGTGGGCAATGCCCGGTGGGACAACCCCCCGTGAGCCTCCAGCAGCAGACGTCCCCAGAAGCCTGAGTGGGAGCACAGCCGCATCCTAGGTGAAGTGCAGAGACGTTGCCAGAAAATGCTGCCTTTACGAAACGACCAAGGGACAACGTCTCACCCAGAAAATGTGTGTGGAAGTGATGCTCGTGCTTTGGGGTCAGGTGGTGAAGAGGTAGGCCTAGCCTTCCTACATCGTAGGTTATGGCTGTCCAACAGACAACTCCAAGAGAGACAGAGTGGGCGGGGGGGGGGGGATGAACTGAGTGGGAGCACTGGCATATATACATTACCAGGTGAGCTTCCCTGGCGGCTCAGACGGTAAAGCGTCTGCCTGCGGTGCAGGAGTTGTTGTTGTTCAGTTGGCCCATCGTGTCCCACTCTTTGCGAACCCATGGACTGCAGCATGCCAGGTTTCCCCATCCCTCACCATCTCCGGAAGTTTGCCCAAGTTCATGTCCATTGCATCGGTGATGCCATCCAGTCATCTCATCCTGTGATGCCCTTTTTCCCTTCTGCCCTCAATCTTTTCCAGCATCAGGGACTTTTCCGATGAGTCATCTGTTTGCATCAGATGACCAAAATACTGGAGCTTCAGCTTCAGCATCAGTCCTTCCAGTGAGTATTCAGGGTTGATTTCCCTTAAGGTTGACTAGTTTGATCTCCTTTCTGTCCAAAGGACTTTCAGGAGTCTTCTCCAGCACCACAGTTTGAAGCTGGCTCTTTCACTCTTCTCGTTCACCCTCATCAAGAGGCGCTTTAGATCCTCTTCATTTTCTGCCATTAGAGTGGTATCATCCACATATCTGAGGTTGTTGATGTTTCTCCAGCCTATCTTGATTCCAGCTTGTAACTCATCCAGCCTGGTCTTTCTCATGATGTGCTCAGCATATAGGTTAAACATACAGGGTGATAGCATTCAGCCCTGTTGCACTCTTTTCTCAATCTTGAGAGGGTACTGAGGGCTATGCAGGAGGCTGGGTTCATTTCCTGGGTCAGGAAAATCCCCTGGAGAAGGGAATGGCTACCCACTTCAGTATTCTTGCCTGGAAAATTCCATGGATAGAGGAAGGCTACAATCCGAGGGATTGCAAAGAGTCAGACATGACTGAGTGATTGAACAGCAACATTTTCTAAATTAGCTGGTAGAAAGAAATGGATTTAATACATATAACCTTTCTAATCCACTTTTTAAAAATCTAAGATATAAGGGAGAACTTTGAATTCAGCATATTTACTCAAGATATAATTTCTGTCAGTCTTTGGATATGAGGTTTCCCTCATAGCTCAGTTGGTAAAGAATCCACCTGCAATGCAGGAGACCCCAGTTCCTCTGGAGAAGGGATAGGCTCCCCACTCCAGTATTCTTGGGCTTCCCTTCTGGTTCACCTGGTAAAGAATCCACCCGCAATGTGGAGACCTGGGTTTGATCCCTGGGTTGGGAAGATCCCAAGGAGAGGGAAAAGGCTACCCACTCCAGTATTCTGGCCTAGAGAATTCCATGGACTATATAGTCCATGGGGTCACAAGAGTTGGACAGGACTGAGTGACTTTCACTTTCACTTTTCTTTGGATATTATCAGAGGAAGAAATCTATCAATTAAAAATATTTATTATATATTTTCATCCAGTCACAGTGGTAGATTCTTATGCATGCAGATGGAAAGGAAATAAGTGGTCTAAAAAAAGGAGAATTCTATGGTTGCTTGTATTCTCTGGGTCTCAATAATATTGTATGTTTGCATAAAGAGCAATGTAAGCAGCTATCTGTAACTTAGGCTTATTCTTAGATACCAAATTTTACAATTGCTAAGTAGTCAGGCAAGGACTATTACATTGGTATGTATTTAAAACAGCAAAATACTGTTACATAAAATTCTTACCCTTGAGGCATTATATGAATATTTTAGGAGTCATATATTTAGACATCTCTTGTAATAATTATCACAGTGAATCTGGCATCATTGAATTTAAAATATTTCTAGATTAAAATACATTGTACAATATTTGTCCAAAGATTCAATAAATAACCTTTAATCCAGATTTTAAATATTTGCCTTTATTTTACATTTACAAAAATCATGTTTGTTTGCATGTACAGGATGAATTTCTATTTTATCTAAGTCTGTGAGCAAATTCTGACTTTTCCATTTTTTTTTCCCCACTTTGTGAGGAGTAAAAAAAATGACATCAATGTCAAAATCCTCTGAAACAGAAATACCCAGAGAGCTGGCAAACTTGACAGTCATGAGACCAAGTTCAATCAATTATCTGAGGAGAATTGCTAACTATGTATAATTATTTTAATACATATCATTAGGCCATATTTTTGTAGTGTGCAATTCCTCTTTTATATTGTTTCCTTGTTTCCAGCCCAAGGACATATTTCAGTGTTGTAATTTATTCCTCTTAATGTGACGATTATTTGTGTTTTAGGAGTGATTTGTAGATTTTTTGACAAGGGACAGGGGGCTCTTCATATTATAAATAAATTACAGAAAATTGGAACCAAACTACTGTTACTCATTGTTATGCTGATGGTTTAGAGGGTTCTCAGCTCATGAGCTTTGCTAACAAATTTTCAGTACACTCTCATTCTCTGTTAAAAACTTCTGTTTCTCCATCATTGTTGACAGCATTTTCTCTTCTAAATGGCTTGCTTTGTGTATCCATTACCACTGATCTGCCCAGCTTGCTTTCAAAGAATAGTTAAGCTTTGAGGGGGATCCATTTTCTGGTCTAAAACCATTCCCCAAAGTCCATGCAAACCAGAACAAAGAGGATCTACCGCTGTTGGGCAGACTAACTTCTCAGATCTATAGAAGGGCTCTTGCCATCAACATCTTTCAGGTGGTGAAATGGGATCAGAGACCATAGTAACTGCCCAAGGCATCCCAGCTAGGGACTTCCAGGGGGCCAGCCAGGATCTGAATCCTGGTTTCTCATCCCCAGATCCTTGTACCTTGACCCTAGCATGTTGGAAGAGATGCTGCATCAGTAGTGAGTAAGAGATTTTAGCCTGAAGGGACCTTTTTGGTTTGATGGTCAGCAGCCCTGGGAAGTTCAGTGTTCATGAGGCCCTACAGCAGCACCAAGACATTTCACCCCAAAGTGTGTCCATCTCATGGGTTAGATGTTGCAGATGCATCTTGGGATCTGGGGAAGATGATGCTTCTTCCATATGTATCTAAAAGAATGCAGAGGCCTTCCTATTTCCTTCTTTTTAAACCTATTTGTTTGACTGTGCTGGGTCTTTGCTGCTGGTTGGGCTTTTCCCTAGCTGTGGCCATCGGGGGTTGCTCTCTGCTTCAGTGCATGGGCTTCTCAGTGCGGTGGCTTCTCTCCTGGTGAAGCGCGGGCTCCAGGGTGTGTGGCCATCAGGAGCTGTGGCTCCCCAGTTCCAGAGCACAGACTCAGGAGTTGATGCACGTGAAATGAACACATTTTCAATAGGTTTCCCATATTTTTCTACATTTGCTTCTTTTTGTCCCTCTTCTCTACAAGGATGGTGTTTTTAAAAATTAATGCACAATGAATGAGCATTTAGCTGCTCTGAAGCATGTGGGATCTTCCTGACCCAGGGATTGAACCTGCATGTCCTGAACTGACAGGCGGATTCTTTACCACTGAGCCACAGGGGAAGCCCCCCAACTTCCTTCTATTTCGTGTCTCTCAGACGAAGCACAGGGCTCAGTTCTGATTCTTCGGAACAGAGACAGTTTAAGGCTGTCAGCCCCAATGGTAGTCTCATTGTAAAGATTGAGTATTATGTCTCTTTCATAAGAATTAAAGATCTAATCTGACCAAGGCTCCATCGATGCTGATCAGGAAGAGGGGCGTCTTCAAAATATGGAAGACACTTGATCACTTTTTATGGACGAGATATTCTAATTATTCAGTGGGGATTCATTTCAGGTTGCAGAATTTTTATTGGAAACCATTTAATTTTCAGTACCCGTCATTCCAAGTGGACAAGGATGAGGCACATCGAAGAATTACTGAAGCAGGAGGCCAGGGCCCCTGTAATTTGCATGCACCCATATAATATAATTTTTATCTTCTTTTCACATAGGAAGGCAGTGAAATTGCAGATATTGTCCACAGACCGCTGCCTGGCATATTGATCGTAGCAAAACTGTTAATAAGAAGGAGAAGAATGCGGGAAATTCAATTTTAGGAACTAGCTCTATTTATCCACACAACAAGAACTTTCTCGGATGCTAACTACAGCAAATGGAAGGAAGGATGTGTGTTTCCCTCCCACTCTTCTGCTCTGTTACTGTTCCCCACATTCGAAATTAAACTGAGCGCATAATTTCCCAAAGCAACTTGGTCATTTTCACCATGGAGATTAGACAAGAAGCAGACAGACGAATAAAAAGGAACGAAACCACAAGCAAATAGGCAAGGGTTGAAATCTCGAAGCTGGGCTCCTAATGTATGCTGCGGGTGGATCTCCGGTCTATTAAGCCATTTGTGAAGCTTTTACACTTGGTCTGTGCAGCTGAGGGGTATCACTGAGCCAGACAGCGATGCTCCCACGCTAGTCGCTTCTACTCACGCCTGTCCGCAACCTGAGAGATGCTGTTTGCCACCATTCAAATGAGGCTTCCAGAAGACACCTTGTCTTCAGAAAATATCACCTTGTCAATAAATTTGCATTTCATATGCGGCAGAATTATTCCAGGAGGTGTCTTTAAGAATGGTGTTCTTAAGGCACGGCCTTTCCAACTGTTTACGATTCACACAGCTTTGTCTTCAAGGCATCTCTGCAGCTCCCTCTACTCATGTCCCACTGGCTCAAAGTAGCTCCCAATGCCACCACAGGTTCAGGAGGAGACAGGTGAGATCCCTCTGATCCCAGAAAGGTGAGATGAGACAATTTTCCCTCCTGGAGAGGAGCTGTGGACTTGCCCTGGGACGAGGCCCTGAGTAAACGTTACGTGAAGGAATGCATGGCTGAAAGAAAGCCAGGATGGCAGGACAGTGAATAACTGAGCTGGTGATGAGAGGACTCGGGATTCGCGGAGCAGGAGGAAGGCTTGTAAAGATACGGTGACAAGCACGTGATGGAGCTTCTGCCTGAGCTCCTGCCAGCAGGTTTTACTGTGTTGACCCTCAACTCAAGAAACACCGATTAAAACAGGTGGCCACTAGGGACTTCCCTGGTAGTCCAGGGGCTAAGACTCCACACTTGCAATGCAGGGGATCCAGGTTCGATCCCTGGTGGCACAACTAGATCCTACATACCGCAACTAAGACCAGGCACAGCCAAATAAATCAGAGAAAATAAAATATTTAAATAAATAGGTGCCCCTCAGAACCAATTATTTCTTCCATGGACTCTGATATAAGCTTCAACACATCCTATAAGTGAGGGCTTTCAGGAACATATAAGGATTAGAAGCAAGACCATGAGAAAGTGAAAGTGTTAGTTGCTCAGTCATGTCTGAATCTTTGTGACCCCACAGACTGCAGCCCACCAGGCTCCTCTGTCCATGGGATTCTCCAGGCAAGAATACTGGAGTGGGTAGCCTATCCCTTCTCCAGTCGATCTCCCCAACCCAGGAATCTAACTGGGGTCTCCTGCATTGCAGGCAGATTCTTTACCATCTGAGCCACCAGGGAAGCCTAAGACAGTGAGAAGGCAGCAATAAATTATTGCCATTGGTCAAGGGTATCTGGCACCTTTCTAATGAATTCATTTTTACTCACTGGAGGCCTCAAAGCTCTCCTGAAGTTCCTCCATTGCCTGTGATAAGGTTGACTCAGATATAAACACCTTGAACAGGTGGCATCTGAGTATCCACACAGCTCTGTTACACAGGACGTTTCCCTCTGATCACATACTTCGTACCAGCGGGCTCAATAATTCCTGCCCAGCCTGCAGGGCTGTGGGCTCTCATGCTTGCCACATGAGAGCAGGGAGGTGGAGACAGTGATCTGAGGAGAACCCGGTGTCAAAAAATCCATATCGACATTTTGATCATAGGTAGCGTGGGACCAAAAGTTTTTGAACAACAAACCATTTGAGAGTGTGTAACACGCTTGTGAAAATATTCAAGGCATAATTAGATAAATAACAGATCCAGTGTCTATTTTTACTTTGCCTTGATGAGAAGCTTTGCAGGAGAGACTGTTGGTAGTTAATTCTCCTTAACAACAATCTGTGTAATCACAAACCCCAATTAGCCGTGCCTGTTCTCTGCGATACAAACTATTTCCTTAGCGCTTCACATCACTACTTTGTAATTAGCTTTCATCTACACGAGCTTTGACTAAAAAAATATAAAAGAGTGTAAGTGATTGTACTGCCACTCAGTATTCTGAGAAATAATCGCCTGCGATTTCAATCAGATTAATTTTATCACCCGTATTAAGGAAAATTACCTCCCTCTTCACTCTCTACAGCTGAGGGCTATTTCATTTCCTGAGATGTTCATAAAAGCATAATATAAAGCAATCTGTAATTGTAAATATCCTTCCCTAATAACTTTGAGATATTTCCTTAATACATCTCTACATTTGGAGTTTCCGTTCCATAAAATACAGTAACAAGTGCTCTATTATGTTTTAAGTGTGCACTGTTAAGCCGGACAACTCGGCGCTGTCCTTCCTGTTTTTACATAGGGTTATATTTAACTTGCAGATAATGGGAACAAGGTTTAAAAGTGATGGAGCGGAATAATGGCGTTACAGCAATAATATATCTTGCCTTTGTGAGGAATAGAACTTTACAGCCCTATTTCAGGTCAGCCGACACTGATGCCATTTTTCACAGCCTGACAACTTTCACCTTCACCCAAACTCCTGATGCGTTCGCAACACCCTTTCCAGCCAGGACACAGAGGTCTCTTTGCTATGGGTGTCCTTCCTTGTGAACCTCTTCAGAGAAGAACAGGAAAAAAAAAAAAACAAGACTGTACAGGCTGGTCTGGGATTCTCAAGGCATCCAGAGTTCCCATAGGCATCAATGCAAAGGGTTGAGAGCTTCCTCTGAGAGTGAGCTATTACAGGGAAGGTTTCAACCCCAGATAGGCAGGGAGCTGGAACCTTCCCACCAGACTGAGTGCATCATGGCCCTTGACCCAGCCAACCTGGGCAGGACTGCTGTTCTGATAAGGTGGCAGGCAGCCTTCTATGCAGCATTGAACACCACTCTGCGGCCCACTGACACGGGACAAGAACAATTTATTAGGTGGATCATTCCATCAGAGTTGTACCTGGAAGGTGGACTTCAGAAGGATTCCGGATTCTCAGCTCAAAAGCATGTCAAAGCCCCACAGCTGGGAACCCTGGGAGGAGGGGGGGGTCCTTGAAACCTTGCTGATCATATTAAAATATAATTTGTATCCTGGGCCACCGATCCACATTTTCATGCATAAGAAGTCTACCAGCATCGAAGACTAGGCATACCTAGCCCATACCTCACAACTATCTATATCTGTCCTAGTGGGCTCGGGTCATTTGAATTTGATAAAGACTGCGGGGGGCAGGCTGGTGCAGAAGGAAAGTCACATCGCTCTGTGCAGTGGACCTTGAATTGCTCTCATACAGGCAGGCCCCATAGGGAAATGAAGTGCTCAGATGCCTTTAATCTGCTCCCCTGCAGCAAACACAGTGGCGTCTGCCAGCTCAACTCAAAAGTGCTCTCCCTTGCTTAATATTCTTCAGGCCTCTCTGTCTCCTGGCAGGTTTGCAAAGGTTTTTTCCCTGCAAAATAATGTAGTGTGAACCAAAACTTTGGGATTCGAAATGGGAAGGGAAAGACAAGGAACCATGTGTTCTCTTCTCAGTCTTCTGATGCAAGAGAGGGCATGACAGAGGCAGGCGCTTGGGTGTGGGAGCGTGCCTGATGAGAAACATCCACAGCGCCCGTTTGCCACATTGCGATTTTTTTCTGACCCCAACTCCTGGCACAGGGCTGATTTGGAGCAGCAGCTGTGATGTGAGGCAACCTGTGACCTGCCACTATGTCTGAAGACACGCCTCCAGGATGTGAGCAATGACGCAAAACAGAAACCCCGCAAATTCATTAGCCTTCCTCGGTTTATCCCCCTCGCTGTCTGTGAGGTCAAAAGAGGGTTTAACACATGCTCTTGCCTTGTATGTTTTAATCCTTCATCAAGACAGAAGACCTTTTAGAACATGAAGCTGTCATCTGCTGTTATGAAGAAGGTGTGCACGTGTGCTAAGGTGCTTCAGTCCTGTCCAGCTCTTTGTGACCCCGTGGATCACCATAGCCTGCCAGGTTCCTCTGTCTATGAGATTCTCCAGGCAAGAATACTGGAGTGGGTTGCCATTCTCCCCTCCAGGGGATCTTCCAGACACAGGGATCGAACCTGTGTCTCCTGCATTGGCAGGCGGGTTCTTTACTACTGAGCTACCTGGGAAGCCTCTACACTACATTAGGGTCTACAGTAAACATCTGACCCTGACAAAGGAAACCCTGATTTATGATATCTAAAGGTGTAAGTTATAGTTGCTGGGGGAAGAATGGGGGGAAGGGATAGTTAGGGAGTTTGGGAAGGACATGTACGTACTGCTATATTTAGAATGGATAACCAGCAAGGACCTGCGCTCTACTCAATGTTAGGTGGCAGCCTGGAGGGGAGGGGAGTTTGGGGGACAATGGATACATGTCTATGTATGGCTGAGTCCCTTTCTGTCCACCTGAAACTATCACAACACTGTCAAGCAGCTATAGTCCAATACAAAATAAAAGTTTAAAAGAAATAGAGATGTTAAATTCTACTTTAAATTATTAATGATATCTCCCAACATTGCAAAAGTTGACAGATTATTACAGGTGGAGTAAGTTTGGGCCAACAGTTAGGGACAAAGTGTGTGTGTACGTGGGGAAGAATACACATTGAACAAGGGGATGATTCAGAAAGAAAATATTTGTGTTGAATACCTCTCAGCAGGTGTTTGTAAGGAAAGTCGTCTCCTGGAGGAAGTGGGATCTCTTGCCATTTTCCTTGAAGTTATAGGGCGTAAGGAAAAGGCAGCAGGCATATAAATTGGTGGAAACCATGACCTATGGTCTCACAAGTGAAGCTGATTAGCACAGATCAGCAATGATCAAGGAAACACCCATCAGGCTCGGTTTGTCCACCCAGACCGTCCTGTTGGGTGGACTCACTTAGGAAAAGTTTAACTGCTCTTTGCTTTTATGGAGATTAAATTACTCAGTTAATTAAAGATTTTTCTTTCGCCATGTAGGAAAATTACCCCAGGAAAAAGTTTTCATTTACATATCAAAATATTTCTTAACCTGTGAATTTCGGAAGCTAGTAAAGGACAGTTTGGTTTTGAATTATCACTCTTTTGGGGTGGGGGGGGGGCCTTGCCCCTTGGCTTCCAGGATCTTAATTCCTTGACAAGGGATGGAAACTGTGTCCCTGTGCAGTGGAAGCACAGAGTTCTTACCTCTGGACCACCATGGGATTCTCTAGAAGTATCACCTTTAAACTGAGCTTCAAAGAGTCATGACAGTTCATTTCAGAATGCATTCATTCCTTATATATTGACTTTAATTGAACATTTACTATATGAACACTTACTATATATTGGATATGATTCTAAGAACTGACTGTTAGAGGGAAGGTCTTGTTTAAGACAGTAAAACATTTTCTTGTTTTTCTTTTTTTTTCCAGTTAGCCACTGTTGCAAAAGTAACCAACTTGAGGAAGAGATGCAAAGACTGAAAACTATGAAAACTTTTTACAAATTTCTCTTCACATCACCAAGAACGACTCCCTAGAGAGGATAAGAGTGGGGAATTTCACCCAACCCAGCAGACGTAAAACCTGCACTTTTTAATAATAAAAGTAATGGGAATTAGAAAGATCTATTCCAATCCCAAAGAAAGGCAATGCCAAAGAATGCTCAAACTACCGCACAATTGCACTCATCTCACACACTAGTAAAGTAATGCTCAAAATTCTCCAGGCCAGGCTTCAGCAATACGTGAACTGTGAACTTCCTGGTGTTCAAGCTGGTTTTAGAAAAGGCAGAGGAACCAGAGATCAAATTGCCAACATCTGTTGGATCATGGAAAAAGCAAGAGAGTTCCAGAAAAACATCTATTTCTGCTTTATTGACTATGCCAAAGCCTTTGACTGTGTGGATCACAGTAAACTGTGGAAAATGCTGAAAGAGATGGGAATACCAGATCACCTGACCTGCCTCTTGAGAAACCTGTATGCAGGTCAGGAAGCAACAGTTAGAACTGGACATGGAACAACAGACTGGTTCCAAAGAGGAAAAGGAGTACGTCAAGGCTGTATATTGTCACCCTGCTTATTTAACTTCTATGCAGAGTACATCATGAGAAGTGCTGGACTGGAAGAAACACAAGCTGGAATCAAGATTGCTGGGAGAAATACCAATAACTTCAGATATGGAGATGACACCACCCTTATGGCAGAAAGTGAAGAGGAAATAAAAAGTCTCTTGATGAACGTGAAAGAGGAGAGTGAAAAATTTGGCTTAAAGCTCAACATTCAGAAAATGAAGATCATGGCATCTGGTCCCATTACTTCGTGGCAAATAGATGGGGAAACAATAGAAACAGTGTCAGACTTTATTTTGGGGGGCTCCAAAATCACTGCAGATGGTGATTGCAGCCATGAAATTAAAAGATGCTTACTCCTTGGAAGGGAAGTTATGACCAACCTAGATAGCATATTCAAAAGCAGAGACATTACTTTGCCAACAAAGATCTGTCTAGTCAAGGCTATGGCTTTTCCAGTGGTCATGTATGGATGTGAAAGTTGGACTGTGAAGAAAGCTGAACGCCAAAGAATTGATGCTTTTGAACTGTGGTGTTGGAGAAGACTCTTGAGAGTCCGTTGGACTGCAAGGAGATCCAATCAGTCCATTCTAAAGGAGATCAGTCCTGGGTGTTCTTTGGAAGGACTGATGCTAAAGCTGAAACTCCAATACTTTGGCCACCTCATGCGAAGAGTTGACTCATTGGAAAAGACCCTGATGCTGGGAGGGATTGGGGACAGGAGGAGAAGGGGACAACAGAGGATAAGATGGCTGGGTGGCATCACTAACTCGATGGACGTGAGTCTGAGTGAACTCCGGGAGTTGTTGATGGACAGGGAGGCCTGGCGTGCTGCAATTCATGGGGTCGCAAAGAGTTGGACACTACTAAGCGACTGAACTGAACTGAACTGATGCTGATTCAAGTTATTAAGAAAAGACAGAAATGTATCACTTTTGTTTTTGAGTGATCGTACTCAGTGTTGTTGCTTTTTATCAGTGAAGGTGTTGGTATTTTTACACACTTCAGAAAGGATTGTGGAAATAATGAAGGCTCTTTAAAAACAAACTTGAAATTTTGATTTACATTCAGAGTCCAAAACAAAGTACCAGTAGGAGCTGGCCCTCTAATGAGATTTTTTTTTCCCCTCTCTTGATGAAAGTGAAAGAGGAGAGTGAAAAAGTAGGCTTGAAACTCAACTTTCAAAAAACTAAGATCATGGCATGCAGTCCAATCACTTCATGGCAAATAGATGCGGAAACAATGGAAACAGTGAGAGACTATTTTGGGGGCTCCAAAATCATGCAGCCATGAAATTAAAAGAGCCTTGCTTCTTTGAAGAAAAGCTATGACCAACCTAGATAGCATATTCAAAAGCAGAGACATTACTTTGCCAACAAAGGTCTATCTAGTCAAAGCTATGGTTTTTCCAGTAGTCACGTATGGATGTGAGAGTTGGATTATAAAGACAGCTGAGTGCAGAAGAATGGTTGCTTTTGAACTGTGGCATTGGAGAAGACTCTTGAGAGTCCCTTGGACTGCAAGAATATCAAACTAGGCAATCCTAAAGGAAAGCAGTCCTGAATATTCATTGGAAGGACTGATACAGAAGCTGAAACTCCAATATTTAGGCCACCTGATGTGAAGAACTGACTCATTGGAAAAGACCCTGATGCTGGGAAAGATTGAAGGTGGGAGGAGAAGGGGATGACAGAGGATGAGATGGTTGGATGGCATCATCAACTCAATGGACATGAGTTTGAGCAAGCTCCGGGAGTTGGTGATAGACAGGGAAGCCTGGAGTGCTGCAGTCCATGGGGTCACAAAGAGTCAGACACGACTGAGCAACTGAACGGATGATGATGACTCACTGACAAAGGAAATCAACCCTGAGTGTTCATTGGAAGGACTCATGCTGAAGCTGAAGCTCCAATACTTTGGCCACCTGGTGTGAAGAGCGGACTCATGGGAAAAGACCCTGATGCTGGGAAAGATTGAGGGCAGGAGGAGAAGAGGACAAGAGGATAAGACAGCAGGATGGCATCACCAACTCAATTGACGTGTGTGAGCAAACTCCCGGAGATACTGCAGGACAGGGAAGCCGGTGTGCTGCAGTCCATGGGGTGGGACATAGTCAGATACAATTGAGTGACTGAACAGCAACAACAAATATTCAGTCCATGACAAGGGAATTTTACTAAAATATATGGCACAAGTGAGATCATACAACAAGTGTCCTAATTATGTTAGACATCATTAGAACAGAGACGGAGGAGTGGGATGGGACCATGGTGAAGAGGCTTAACTGCAACCCGTGATTGAAGGATCTCAGCTGCTTCCTTGGACATTTGTGCTGAACATCAGACAAGGGGGAGCGCACACCCACAGGCTCCTGGTGCCTCCAGCCCCACATCCCCTATAGGGTGAATGCTCAGGGGAGACCTTCCCGTCCTTCTTGCAACAGGATGAACAATGGCGCTATTTGCTCGCTTTGTTTTCTTCTGAAGACTTCCTCTTTCCCAGGCTTCATTAAAACCACATGGAATTTTGACTCTTTTTAAGGAGGAAAGCCCAAGTGAACTACCCAAGCTCTGAGAAGCGGTCTGCCCGCTCTGGTCCTTTGCCTGCTATAGCAATGAGCAGACACGTAGCAACGCTCACACATTTTTATAGAATGAGCTTAAGAATAAAGAGATAGGGGAGGAGAATTTAGGAGAGAATGGATATATGTACGGCTGAGTCCCTCAGCTGTTCACCTGAAACTACCATAGCGTTGTTAATCAGCTGTGTGTGTGTGTGTGTGTGTGTTTCTCAGTTGTATCTTGACTCTGTGACCCCATGGACTGTAGCCCGCCAGGCTCCTCTGTCCATGAGATTCTCCAGGCAAGAATACTGGAGTGGGTTGCCATTTCCTCCTCCAGGGGATCTTCCTGACCCAGGGATCAATCCCAAATCTCCTATAGTGCAGGCAAATTCTTTACTATCTGAGCCGCTGGGAAGCCTGTAATCAGCTATATCCCAACACAAAATTAAAAAAAAAAAATTTAACAAAGAAAAAAGAGATAACTTTACTGTGTACACAAACACTTCAAATAATGCCATGCACACTTATACCCAGCAAAACATCTCCCAGCTGAATGTTTTCAGGTAGGATAACGCTTGGTACTGTTTTATTTTGTGTTTTGCTTGTCTGTTTGTTCTGTTTTTAGCTTTGTTTTTCCTCTTAGTGACTGCTCTAGCATCTAAAATATGCATCTTTAACTTAGAGTGTATTTACCTTAAAATAATACTATATCATGACACACTATATCATCTATGATAATATAATACTATATGATCATACACAAACACTCCTCTTGATTTTTAGTATTAAAACTACATTAACTTCTCTGAGTCTACCAATATGGCTTTTCAGCAAATGTTTTCATAGAAGATTATTTTAGGGGTTTCCCAGGTGGCTCAGTGGTAAAGAACCTGCCTGCCAATGTAGGAGTCTCGGGCTTGATCCTGGGTCAGGAAGATCCCATGGAGAAGAGAATGGCAACCCATCCAGGATTCTTGCCTGGAGAATTCTATACACAGAGGAGCCTGGCGGGCTACAGTCCATGGGGTTGTAAAGAGTCAAACACGCCTGAGCGACTAACACTTTCACTTTTCTTTTATTGTTTTTTAGGATATAAGCTAGGGATTTTGTGTTCATGTGAAGGTCACATTTAAGGTGATGGAAAATGACCACCCAAGTGCATGTTGCCAGGCAGATATCTGTTTTTCTGCCTAGGATCCCAGACACTGAGCATGAAATGACTGCATTTCCCAGCAGGAAGGCTTCTCCCCACAAATTCCAAAGCTTCCAGAGAACACTCTCATTCTTAGCCAGGCTCAATTCCTACATAAACACCGAGAGAATAGTTTGCAAGGGTCCGTTTGAGCAAAATCCTAAGGGAATTATTGAAGACTATCTGAATCCCAACATTTGAATCCTGCTGGAAGATGAGTGATTAAACCATTGGAGCAGGCTCATGCACAGCTGACTCTAGTAAATAAAAGAAAATAAATTCAGGAAAGAACCTAAAATCTTTTGACCTAAAGAAGGCTTAATAGCCTGAGAAGCTCTTATGGTGAGTGCTATTTTTTGTTTAGTAGCTCAGTCATGTCCAACTCTTGTGCATGAAAAGTCCTTATTACAGGAGACGACCAGTTATTTGATTGTTACATCAAATTCTTGATGTATAGTGTTAAAACAACACTGAAACCCAGTACTGAGAACTCAGAATTCACAGAATGATTATTTTTGCCCCAAATCCCCTCATCTGAAAGGATTAAATAAGACTGAAAGTGAAGTCGGTCAGTCGTGTCCCACTCTTTGCGACCCCATGGACTGTAGCCTACCAGGCTCCTCCATCCATGAGATTTTCCAGGCAAGAATACTGGAGTGGGTTGCCATTTCCTTCTCCAGATCTTCCTGACCCAGGTATTGAACCCAGATCTCCTGCCTTGTAGGCAGACACTTTACCATCTGAGCCACTAGGGAAAATGTTTATTTAAGACTGAAACCAATCTTATTTCAAGCACCTGATTTACTAATGATTTGTACCTATATGCAAATCAAATTAATTGCACTGTTTCTGGAAATGTTACCAGTCAAGAGGGAAATCTCCCATTCATCAAACCCATTTAAATCCATTTGGAACCCTTTGAGAGGGGCATTAAAAAGATTTAGCTGTTTAAGGAGAGAGTGAGGCCCTTTGGACACAATTATTTATAAGCATTACACATGCTTCTGGTTTCCCCTTTATTTACTAGCATGAAGCCCAGGACCTCTCAGGTACACTGAGTCTCTGGTAGGTGTGACACTGGGCTCGGTTGTTTCTTTCAGCAAAGATTCTGGCATCAAAAGAGCCCAGACCACTTACTCTTTCAAGAGACATACATGATTCAGTTCAGTTCAGTTCAGCCGCTCAGTCATGTCTGACTCTTTGTGACCCCATGAACTGCAGCATGCCAGGCCTCCCTGTCCATCACCAACTCCCGGAGTCCACCCAAACCCATGTCCATCCAGTCAGTGATGCCATCCAACCATCTCATCCTCTGTCGTCCCCTTCTTCTCCTGCCCTCAATCTTCCCCAGCATCAGGGTCTTTTCAAATGAGCCAGCTCTCCGCATCAGGGGGCCAAAGTATTGGAGTTTCAGCTTCAACATCAGTCCTTTCAAAACACCCAGGACTGATCTCCTTTAGGATGGACTGGTTGGATCTCCTTGCAGTCCAAGGGACTCTCAAGAGTCTTCTCCAACACCACAGTTCAAAAGCATCAATTCTTCAGCATTCAGCTATCTTTATAGTCCAACTCTCACATCCATACATGACCACTGGAAAAACTATAGCCTTGACTAGACAGACTTTTGTTGGCAAAGTAATGTCCCTGCTTTTTAATATGCTACCTAGGTTGGTCATAACTTTCCTTCCAAGGAGTAACTGTCTTTTAATTTCATGGCTGCAATCACCATGTGCAGTGATTTTGGAACCCAGAAAAATAAAGTCAGCTACTGTTTCCCCATTTATTTGCCATGAAGTGATGGGACCAGATGCTATGATCTTAGTTTTCTGAATGTTGAGCTTTAAGCCAACTTTTTCACTCTCCTCTTTCACTTTCATCAAGAGGCTCTTTAATTCTTCTTCACTTTCTGCCATAACGGTGGTGTCATCTCCATATCTGAGGTTATTAATATTTTTTCCGGCAATCTTGATTCCAGCTTGTGCTTCTTCCAGCCCAGCATTTCTCATGATTTACTCTGCATAGAAGTTAAATAAGCAGGGTGACAATATACAGCCTTGATGTACTCCTTTCCCGATTTGGAACCAGTCTGTTGTTCCATGTCCAGTTCTAACTGCTGCTTCCTGACCTGCATACAGGAAAGGAATCAAGAAATAAGGTGTCAGCTGAAATTTATGATTTCCTGAGTTTGAGTAAGCTCTGGGAGTTGGTGATGGACAGGGAAGCCTGGTGTGCTGCAGTCCATGGGATCACAAAGAGTCGGACACGACTGAGCAACTGAACAGAACAGGTACAATGTTAAGGGCCACAATAATTCATTTTAAAATGCTGGCTGCCAAGAACATTTTATTTCATTTGGCTGTGATCACTTAACAAATAAAAACCATTTCTGAGCCACAAAAGGGCTTCCCTGGTGGCTTAGAAGGTAAAGAATTCACTTGCAATTAGAGAGAACTGCATTCGATTCCTGGGTTGGGAAGATGGAGGAAGAGGGCAAAAATGACATCTGAGAACTCAGGGGAGTGATGCTCAGTGAAGTACTTTGTAGAATAGAAATTAATCATTCTGATGAAACTAGGTTTTAGCCTTGCTCACCTGGCCTCTGTTTTATAGCCCCTCCGAGACTCTTTGGGGGTAAATGCAACCCCTTCCCCCCTTTTTAGTGGCATTAATAGATGTACATGGGTAAGGCCGGGAGGGGGCGAAGTGGATGGAGGGGAGGCCAGAGGCGCCTTCATGCAGAGCACGCCTGCCATTCCTGGTGATAGAAATCACGCACTTATAGCTGCAGTCTCCCAGTGGACAAGTACAGCATCCCAGCTTCTCATTAGAGAACTGCATCCCCCCTTTTTCACATTAAACACGGGGTACACTTTGCGAAGTAAACACCCAAGGTCTTGAACCAGTGATTGGGCTCCAGCCTCAACTCTGTTTACTGTCCAGTACAGCCGCCCCGGCTACTTGGTGATGGGGAACAGACGTGTGCCGGCGAGGACAGCGAGCCTGGACACGCCGATCACAGCTCTTTTGGGAGGGCAGGCTCAAGATTCCGGGCAGAATTAGCTCTGCCAATTGCCTTATTCCATCTGTTTCTAGAGACCCACACACTATAGTCATTAACAGAAAGATTTCCTGTGACATTACAAAAAAGGAACCCAGAGACTTTTTTTTTTTAAAGATGTGTTTCTAAATGGACATCAATCTGAACAAATTGTGCAAACATGCCTGATGCCAGGTCCAGAGCTGACCCTTTGATGTTTTGTACTTTTGTAAACCTATCCTCCTAGTTTCAAGAATTTTTTTTTGTTTTTTAATTTATTTAATTTTAATTGGAGGATAATTGCTTTACATTATTGTGTTGGTTTCTGTCATACATCAGCATGAATAAGCCATAGGTATATACATGTCCCCTCCCTCTTGAACCTCCCTCCCATTCTCCCATCTCACCCTTCTAGGTTGTTATTTAAATTTACCTTTAAACATGCCTTTACCTACTGTATAGCACATGGAACTCTGCTCAGTGTTATGTGCCAGCCTGGATGGGAGAGGGGTTAGGGGGAAATGGATACTTGTATATGTATGGCTGAGGCCTTGCGCTGTTCACCTGAGACTACCACAACATTGTTAATTGGCTAATATATCAATACAAAATATTTTTGGTGTTAAAAAATTAAAATTAAAAATGTCTTCATACTTACCATGACATGGTCCCTACAGACTGGGGGAGTTTTCACGAAGCTATAATGTTAGGTTGACCTCCCATGCCTAACAACCCTTTTTTCTCTCCATCATCCTAATTTTAAAAGTGTAAAAAGTCCCGGTTGATCCCCTAGACTGTGTTCCGATCCAGCTTCATCTCTGCTCGCTGTTCTGGTGACCAGGTTGTTGTTTAGTCGATATGTTGTGTCCAACTCTTGGCAACCCCATGGACTGTAGCCTACCAGACTCCTCTGTCCATTTGATTTCCCAGGCAAGAATACTGGGGTGGGTTGCAATTTCCTTCTCCAGGGGATCTTCTCGACCCAGGGATCGAACCTGCATCTCCTGCATTAGCAAGTGGATTCTTTACCACCGAGACCACAATCAGCTCCACAGTGCTTCAGCCTGTCACTAACATTTCCTGGTACCCAAGGTGCCTTATCTTCTTGAATCTGTCGATCCCTGAAAACAGGTAGTGGGTTCCCCTCTCTGGATGGGGTCAAATGTCATCTTGTGGCCGAGTCAGCCAAGGGGGAGCACGCTGCTCTCATTCCCAGCATCTTCTCCACTATCAACAGCCCACAGCATGCCCTGCGGTGCATGTGTTCTCAGTCCCACTTGAGGATCTACTGCTTTAGCTCTATTTCCAAGTCTCCTGTGCCCTGGCCGGAGTTCAACAGCCTCCCAGGCCCTCATTCTGCCTCCACAGAAGCTTAACTGTTCACTGTTACTTTCTGCAGTGCAGATACATAAATGAGAGAGAATCTCATCTTGGGCTTCCCTGGTGGCTCAGATGGTAAAGAGTCCTCCTGCGTTGGACAGAGAAGCCTGGCAGACTACAGTCCATGGGGTTGCAAAGGGTCGGACGCAACTCAGTGGTTAACACACACACACACACACACACACACACAGTCTCATCGTACTTCTCACTTTACAAATGAGGGTGCCGAAGGCATGCTCATGGAGTTAGTCGTACAACATCACAGAGCTGGTCAGTGGCAGAGCCGACCCTGAGACGTCTCACCGAGGGCGGTGCTTTCCCCGTGTCAAGGCTGGGTCTTTCGCAGTGATCAGCTTCTCATGCCTGTGTGATGGCCTGAGTATTTAAGACAAAGACAACAGGCGAAGACTTCAGCTTGCGCTCCAGCTGAGGGAGGGAGGAGGGGGGAAGTCACAGACAGCTGCCCAGGCAGGCCCGCTCTACTGCGCCCCCTCCTGGCTGCCAGCCACTCCTACGGGGACTACTGCCCCCGAGCAGAAAAGCAATTCACCAGCAGCCCCGCAGTCACGGGCCCTTTCCCCAAAACACTGTCCTGGACTGTCTGTCTTCCACCCTCCAGTTTAACCTCCAAAACTTGCCTTCACCTCCCCGGACAAAGCGAACAACAGTTGAAACAAAGATCTTATGGGGAGGGGCTTCCCAGGTGGTGCTAGTGTTGAAGAACCCGCCTGCCAATGCAGGAGACACAAGAGATGTGGGTTCCATCCCCGAGTCAGAAAGATCCCCTGGAGAAGGGAATGGCAACCCACTTAGTATTGCTGCCTGGGAAATCTCATGAACAGGGGAGCTTGGTGGGCTAAAGTCCACGGGGTTGCAGAGTCGGACACGACTGAAGCGACTTAGCATGAGCACGAACGCACATCTTATGGGGAGTCTGGAAGTGCTGGAAGGCCAAGCCACCCTGGGATGCCTGGAAGAGAGCAGTGTCTGGGGGACGTGCTAAACCCCAGCGCAGTCAAGGTCTCTAGGGCAGCCAAGGTTGCTAGTGGTGGCGGCAGTTGCAGCTCTGGGGGGTGTCTGAGCAAAGCACTGGGGTGGTCACATTTCTGCGCGCCCACATGTAGTCACCCCGCTGGAGCCTGGCCACACACAGGACTACCCTCCGGGCCACAGACAAGGACCTCCCATCACTGCGAGTGGTCCAGCAGGGGTGTGCGGGAAGGACTCCTGCCCCCATACCTGCTGGGGATTCCCTGTAGGTCTTTTACAGCCATGGCTTTGACTGTTGCTGATGACACTGAAGCCTCCGTGTTAGCAGCCAACCCCGGACTACACACTGCGCCCACTTCTCCGGTGTGCTTTCTCCCACCAGCCACAGGGCTGTGGTTTTCCTGCCCTTCTAGTTTGGTTTCCATTTTAGCTATTCTTTCTTCTTCAGACATCAATGACTGTCTTCCTTTGTAAGGATGGAATGAGCACTTTGTAGGCAAAAAAAACCAGCAGGATATATTACATTATAATTTATTTTTTTAATTTTAAGGGGAAGGGGGAAATAAAATAATGCACACATTGCCAGGAAAAGTGAAAGCTCTGAAAAGTAAGTAGATTTGCTTTTAAAATTCAAATAAAACAACCGCCAAGTTCCCCTGCCAACGGTGTGCGTGTGTGCTCAGTCGCCTCAGTCGTGTCCGACTCTTTGTGACCCCACGGACTGCAGCCCACCAGGCTGCTCTGTCCAAGGGATTCTGCAGGCAAGAATACTGGAGTGGGCTGCCATGCCCTCCTCCAGCGGATCTTCCTGATTCAGGAATCAAACCCACATCTCTTGAGTCTCCTCCACTGGCAGGAGGGTTTTTTACCACTAGTGCCACCTAGGAAACCCACCCATGCCAACCACCACCACCAACAAATCAAAAACTTTGCACCTTCACACCACAACTGGTAAAAGCCTGGACATCTCGGTGCAGAAAACGCCATAGCTATATCCAGTTAAGACACAGTCACCTGACTCACAAATACAAATACATGTTGATATTTTCATAGCCACAGAAACTTATATGTGAGAAAGAAAATCACACATGCAAACACATTGGCTGCTTCTGAAAACTTGGCCCCGAAAGTCGACTATATTTTGCCATCGGCAGATGTTGTTGTTGTTTTTTATCATTTGGAGATGTCGGTATTTTTACACACTTCAGAAAGGATCGTGGAAATCACGAAGGCTTTTTTAAAACAAACTTGAAGTCATCATTTACATTCAGGGTCCAAAACAAGGTATCAGTAGGAGCCGGCCCTCTAATGAGATTTTTTTTTCTCCCTTCCCTAAACAAATGTGGAATGATATGCGATGCACTTTCCAAGCCAGGTCACCTTTAAGAGCCCGGGGATGGCTGTAGTCACTGAATTACCCGCCAGCCCTCCGCAGAGATGTCTGCCCTGCAAACCTGTGACAAAGGACTGAAATGACAGCACTCTGACTCACTCCTACATTGTGTTTGTTTAGGAGGTCCTAGAAATTGTATTTCACCAACCACATTCGCTATCAACACACAATTATCTGGCTTAATCATGTGGAACAGTGGCAAATTCACCTGGGGCTTAAGAACTAATGACATTCTCGTCTGAGCTGCTTTAGTGAAATGGCCCAGCACCTGAAGCAGGAACAGCAAGATTGCTCAAGAAAATTTGGTTTTCTGTTTTCATTTCACAGCATAGGGCCTCTGCTCAAATCAACAAACACTCCTGATTAAATAGCCGCGCTGGCCGGCTTCTCCTCGCTCTGGCGCGTGGCTCGGAATGTTACATCGAGCGCCCCAGCCTCGACAGGCCAAGGATTGTCTGGGACTTTGTGGGTGATGCATTGTCTTTCTGGTGGGGAAATGAGTAAATAAATTGGCGGTGCCTAATTTGGGTCTGATGACAGTTATTAGTGCTGGGCAACCCCTGTGTGGCTGAGAGCTCCGCCAGCCCGGCAGCCCCAAAGTCACGCCAGAACGCTGCTCAGGTGTGTATTTTCTTTTCCTCCCACCATCTGGGGCAAGGGCATTAAGATTCTGCTTACTCCTGAAAAACCCAGCCCCTATCCTCAGCCCTACTAACCCCCTGTGTGGAAGGAGCTTTGTGGAGTCACTGCTGACTCTGCTATGAAAATCCCAAGGAGGGGAGGAGGCCAATTTTTGAAAGCTGGCAGGGGCGAGGGATGGAGTGCTCAGACTTCCAAATGTTTCAAAACAAGGAGGGAGGCAGGCATGGCGTTCCTCCTGGAGGGCCACGGGAGGAATAGCCTTCAATTCTCAGAGAGATGAGAATTCAAAGGCAGCCCGGGAGACCCCCGAATTTCTGCTTCCCTTCTTGGTGGATGTTCCACACCCAATGTTCATTTATTTTTTTAAACGTCAGCTAGGAACACCTGAACTTTATTTTATTTTTTAAATATTTACTTTATGTATTTGTCTGCTCCGGGCTTCATTGTAGCATGTAGGATTTAGCTCCCTAACCAGGGGTCGAACCCTGGTCCCTCTGCATTGTGAGTATAGAGTCTTAGTCACTGGACTGCCAGGAAAGTCTCCCCAGTGTCCTTTCATTTTTGTTTCATCTCTCTCATGAGCACAGGCTGTGGGGCTAATGGTGATGAGCAGAGCACTGTATCTTCAGCTATAGCTTTTGCTCTCACTGCCAGCCCTGGGGCTGGGCTACCCATATCAGAGCCCAAAAGCCTTCTATGTAGAGAAATTCCAAAGTCCTTAGGTTTGCCAGCTCCAAGCATAGTTCACGTGCCTGCCTCTGGCCCCCCGCGTCCCCTGCTCCCACTTCTCCTCACGACTTCTAACTACCACTAACACCATGACAATCCCTATCCCCGGCTAATAAGAAGCAATGCATAAACAGAGAAATTGTACACAAATAACAGTGATAAACCCTGAGCAGTAAAGGATAAAAGAGAGAGAGAGAAAGCAGGAAATGTTAGCGATTAGCACAAGTACGGAGACTTGCTGTCACACTGACTTTGAACACTTTTTTTAAAAACACCGGTGGCACTTCATAGGAGAGTCTTTTGATTCTTAACACACGAAAGAGCTTTTTGATGGACCTCCCAAAGTAACCTGCCTCATAATAAAATGGCTAATGGCACAAACAGCAGCCCCCCAGGGCTCCTCAGTGGGTGAATTCACCACACTCTCACTCTTACGTGTGGCTTGTCGATGGGTCCGCCCACCGGTGTGACCACTTTGATCACTGTGAGACAAAGTGTAGTCAACCTTCATTGCACAATTCAAATAAAGTTACTGCACACTCACCACCAACAGCACACAGCTGCTAAGCATCAGCCAGAAGCTGCAGTTTCTGACTTCATCAGAAGGAGACCATGATACAGCTCAAGATGACATGCTGCTGCTGCTGCTGCTGCTGCTAAGTCGCTTCAGTCGTGTCCGACTCTGTGCGACCCCAGAGACGGCAGCCCACCAGGCTCCCCTGTCCCTGGGATTCTCCGGGCAAGAACATCGGAGTGGGTTGCCATTTCCTTCTCCAATGCATGAGAGTGAAAAGTGAAAGTGAAGTTGCTCAGTCGTGTCTGACTTCGAGATCCCATGGACTGCAGGCCACCAGGCTCCTCCATCCATGGGACTTTCCCAGCAAGAATATTGGAGTGGGGTGCCATTGCCTTCTCCCAAGATGACATGAGTTACAGGAAATTTTTCACAAAAAAGGAGGCACTTACATATGAGGAATCAGGGTTCAGATAAGAAATAACACTAGTCCAAAATCAACTAACTCTGAGAAGGAAGGTTACAACTGGCATTGTGCATGCATGCTCACTCATTCAGTCGTATCCAATTCTTTGTGACCCCGTGGACTGTAGCCTGCCAAGCTCCTCAGTCCACAGCATTCTCCAGACAAGGATATTGGACTGGGTAGCCATGCCCTCCAGGACATATTCCCGACCCAGGGATAGAACCCAAGTCTCCTGCATTGCAGGTGGATTCTTTACCACCGAGCCACCAGGGAAGCCCAACAACTGGCCTTAGTACCTTTCCTTTGCTTCTGTGAAACCTCAGAAGTGGAAATGACTTAGACAAATCTAAAACCACTGTGTTCCAAAACTGCCCACATCCGGAAGTCTGCTGCTGGTAGAGGGTTCAGTGATTTTCTGCTTTTGCATCCACTGTGGCTTCAGTCTCCCCCAGGGTCTCTCCCTCCCCCACCCTTCTACCAGCCATCCACAATGCTGGCCTGTCCATCATCCACGACGTGAAAAGGACCTGAAGTTTAACAAGCCACAATTCTTCCATGAAGGGGACCACAGTGTGGCTGCTGTTAGTGCTACAGAAAAATAAAACTAATGAGTTTTCAGCATCCACTGTAATTATAGAAACAGGCTTCCCTAGTGGCTCATATGTTAAGAATCTGCTTGCAATACAGGAGACCTAGATTTGATCCCTTGGTTGGGAAGATCCCCCAGAGGAAGAAATGGCAACCTATAGCAATATTCTTGCCTAGAGAATCCCATGGACAGAGGAGCCTGGTGGGCTACAGTCCATGGGATCAGAGTCAGACACAACTCAGGGACTAATACTTTACTTCTTTTCATGCAAGGGCTTAAGGAACGTACATGGAGATAACCACTCTATTAACAGAGGAAAGTACAGCAACTTTTCACACACAAAAAAAACATAATATTTGCACCATGACTCTGCTCTTGTGAACAGGAAGGCTCCTGGGGGAGACATAGTTACAAACAGTTCCAACAACTTGAAGAAAAACAGGGACAGCCGTTCAGAGCAGCACCAGACATTGCTGAGGAGGCAATGTGTAAGCTTAGACCTAAAGGACGAACAGAGAGAGAACCATGTGCATGGGGCTGCGGGGACAGGCCAAGGGGGAATAGACAGAGGAAGACCCCCTGCGAAGAGCCAGCACGGGGATGGCTAGACCAATTATATGCTGACTATTGGCCAAGAGTCTAGACCTGTGACCCCCAAAGCACGTGAATAACCCACTCTGTGGGATTCTGGCTTCATTCTTCTGTCACTATTACATACTGCTTGTGACCACGTGTGAATCACTTCTGTTTCACGCACCCATTTCAAGACACATGAGCAAAACGGGAAAACGCTCAACCTGACTATAAATTAATAACAGAAAATCAATGATAAAAATGGTTTATCACCTGAAAGCAATAGGTTTTCTCTTGACGTGACCAAACGATTCCTCTCCCATCCTTCGGTCCTAGGGCAAAAATGATCTTCCCACAGTCTCAGAGCAAGACGTTTTCACCATCTACCACAGCATCTTGGATTAGAAATCCCATCTGTCCATCCAAATCTACATGAACTACTTGCCTAAAATAAAATTTTTACGTTGTTTCATAACCCACAGATTTTGAAAATTATCCCACAATTTTTAATTCAGTGGGATAAAGTAAAAATACCCAGACTAATTCATTGCAAAAACAAACCTTATTATTCTCTAACCTTAGCAGCATATTTTGAATTGCAAAAAAAAAAAAAAATAGCATTCATGAGTTCCATGCTGAGTTCAGTCAGGTAAATGGTGAGGATAATTTATAAAGGCAACCCATTGACTAGCTGTGCCATCGGGTAAAGTCCTCTCAGATTCCTTTTTTTTTTTTTTTGACTGAGATTCTCCATCAGATGTAATGGTCCCTAGTTTTCCAAACTGCTTTGCGGTTGTTGTTCAGTCACTAAGTCCCGTCCGATTATTTGTGGCCACGTGGACAGCAGCACGCCAGGCTTCACTGTCCTTCACTATCTCTAGGAGTTTCCTCAAACTCATGTCCATGGAGTCGGTGATGCCATCCAAACATCTCATCTTCTGTCGTCCCCTTCTCCTCCAGCCCTCAATCTTTGCCAGCATAGGTGTCTTTTCCAATGAGTCAGCTCTGCCTCAGGTGGTCAAAGTATTGGAGCTTCAGCTTCATCATCAGTCCTTCCAATGAATCTTCAAGGTTGATTTCCTTTAGGATGGACTGGTTTGGTCTCCTTGCAGTCCAAGGGACTCCTCCAACACCACAATTCGAAAGCATCGATTGTCTGGTGCTCAACCTTCTTGATGCTCCAACTCTCATATGCATACATGACTACTGGAAAAAACACAGCTTTGACTTTACGGACCTTTGTCAGAAAAGTGATGTCTCTGCTTTTTAATACACTGTGTAGTTTTGTCTTAGTTTTTCTTCCAAGGAGCAAGTGTCTTTTAATTGCATGGCTATATGCACTGTCTACAGTGGTTCTGGAGCCCAAAAAAAATAAATCCAAACTGCTTAGACAATGAGGAAATCAAACAAACTGTCACAGCTTTAAAAAAAAATGTGCTTTTTAAGAATCACCTAACTTAATGCATGTAAGCTTATTATACTGTCATTACAGATGAGTCTCCTAGGTCATTGGAAGATGGAACCAAAAACTCTATCACTCTAGATAAGAACAAAGATGAAGGAAACCTTCAGAAGAAAAAGAAGAGATAACACAGAAAATGAACAGTACCGCGAACAACAAACCCTTCTTCTTGTGAATTACCTCTAAATGACCCAGTATGTATTCCAGAACCATTCCTGACCCTTTACCAAAAAAGCCCTTTGCTGCTTGCGGTAAACTGTTAACAATGGACTATTATCATAATACTTCTTCCCAGGAAATTATCTGAGTGCTTTGCTCATTAGAAAGAGCGCCCCTAGTTTTGTTTCCAGAGATTCTTATTCGATTGATAGGAAGAAAGTCCTGAGGATCTGGATATTTAACACACACCACATGTTATTCTATCAGGCAGTTTTGAGAAACACCACTGCAGCCTGAGTAAGCAACTGAAGGGCCTTAAGCAGGAATGCAGCACCCTCCAATCTATGCTAAAACCAATTTGCAAATGCCTCATCTGGGAGCTTTATACTTTGAGTCAGCGACTGGCTTCTGGAAATCAGCTAGGGCACTGTTAAAAAATCCCAATACCCAGGCCAGAGCACCATAGACTAATTACAGAAGAAGCTCTGGGGGTAGGATCCAGACACAGCGTCTTTAAAGCTCTCCAGGTGATGCCAATGTGCAGCCAGGTGGGAGCAGATGAAATTCTGAGCAGTATTCTCCCGGCTCCTTACTCAAACAGGATGGCCTGCCTCTCTCTCTCTGGCAGGCTTTGGGTTCTAATAATAAAAAGTCAAGGCTCATTAGGTCAGCGCTGAGTGTCGCTTGCTTTATTTTTCTTTGTACAACTCATCACAATCTAACACTGTAATATACTTTAGTAGTTTTTAAAACACACAGAATCTATCTCCCCTTCTAAAGTATATGTTTCATTAGACTGAAGACTTTTTCTGGAAAAGCAGTGCCTAGTACAGCTCCAGTACCTTGGACACCTGATATGAAGAGCCGGCTCACTGGAAAAGGCCCTGATGCTGGAAAAGACTGAAAGCAAAAGGAGAAGGGGGAGACAGAGGATGAGATGGTTAGATAGCGTCACCAGCTCAATGGACATGAATCTGAGAAAGCTCTTGGGAGACAGTGGAGGACAGAGGAGCTTGGTGTGCTGAAGTCCATGGGGTCACAGAATCTGACATGACTTAGCAACTAAACAACAGTACATGATTGAAAACTTCTTGTGTTGTTACTGGATACTGCATATATAATATCACTTGGCAGAGGGTGTGAGGGAATATTCTTATTAGCCAATACAACCTTAACTAAGCAGATAGATTTTTTTGGATGAAAAGAAAAAAATAACTGTGAATTAAGATATTTTTGACAATGGTAATGTAGACAGACATCTTCCAGGCAGCAAGAGAAAGTGATCCAAAACATCAGTACGCTCCTAACAACATCAGCAGATTGGTGTTGAATTCCCCTCTTGAAGGGAAAAATTCTCACAGACAGCCAACCACCATTAAATGTTTGCCTCCGAGAGTCATTTAAATCATAAAAATATCTAAGTAGATCTCAACTCTTTATGTTCATAACCTTGTACCTGTAGAAAGCTCAAAACAAACACAAAACCACAAACCAATAAAAGTGCATTTAACAAAATTAATGTGGTACATGATGCAGAAATAAAAATGCCAATTTTGTTTTTAATAGGAAAGAGTTCTACATTTTTTACTTTTAACTTGCCCATTTATCTCTTTTTATTTTGAGCATAATGGAACACCATCTGATCAACTTTGTTGAAATGTTATTTTCTTTTTGAACAATAAATGTGTAACTTATAGTTAATCCTTAACTTTAATGAACACATATATTTAAGGCACTTCAAAAGACAATACTAGCAAAAGGTAAAACTCCAGTTTAATCAAGTTCATCAATGTGTGACAATTATGATACTGACATTAAATATAAGTTATCTGTAGAGATACGATCCCCCCCACACACACACACTATAAATATAGTGCTAAGAGCAGGCTTGAGTGTAATAAAGGACTTGAGTTACCAAATGTTAATAAGTAAAAGGGTTTCCCAGGTGGCTCAGAACTCCCCACCAATGTAGGAGACATAAGGGACACCAGTTTGATTCCTGGGTTGGGAAGATCCCCTTGAGAAGGGCATGGAAACCCACTCCAGTATTCTTGCCTGGAGAATCCCGTGGACAGAGGAGCCTGGTGGGGTATGGTCCACAGGGTTGCAAAGAGCTGGACACGACTGAAGCAACTTAGCAATAGGTAAAATGTTTATATGTATGTGGTCGTGGTTTAGTCACTAAGTCGTGTCTGACTTTGTGACCCCTTGGATTGTAGCCCGCCAGGCTCCTCTGTCCATGGGATCCTCCAGGCAAGAACACTGGGGTGGGTTGCCATGCCCTCCTCCAGGGGATCTTCCCGACCCAGGGACCAAAGCCGTGCCTCCTGCACTCCTGCGTGGGCAGGTGGGTTCTTTACTGCTAGTGCCACCTGGGAAGCCCTTTAAGGGATCCATTTAATAGGAAATGTTTAATTTCCAAAAGTGGCCAAACTCTTCATACCTCCCTCTCACCATGCCCTTTGTCATGTGACTTTTGAGTCCTTATGAAGGCAGAGTGTATTCCTCCAACCCTCCTGTTTGGGTTGGGACAAGACCTGGGTTCGATCCCTAGGTCAGGAAGATCCCCTAGAGAAAGTAACGGCTACCCACTCCAGTATTCTTGCCTGGAAAATTCCAAGGAAAGAGGAGCCTGGAGGGCTACAGTCCATGAGGTCACAAAGAGTCAGACACGACTGAGCAACTAACACTTTCACTTTTTCATCAGGACTTCAAGGATGCAAAGACAATAAGATGTGGTCCCTGCTCCTGAAGACCCTTCTATCAACTTGATGACATATCGGAAAATATAAGGAAATAAGTGTTTTGCCTTCTCTCTTTTGTAAATTATAAGAATGAACTAATGGTGTTCTTTAGCACCTAGTGTTTAGCTTTTATAAATACTATCTTCTAATTCTCTATGAAAAACCAAATGGTCCAAATGAGAGAAAAGTCAATTTGTTTATTCCTCAGTTTGTAATGTCACACCTCAAGGTAAGACTCCCTTGAAAATATGAAACTTCTTGACATCGGCAGTATGGAAAAATAAAGTACGTGTCGCTCAGCGGGTGCCCAGGACCTATATTATGTCCTACTGTTGGTTACAGAATTTTCAATATTTCCTTATCCTTTTTCACTCATATGAACTGCAGCTTATAGCAGTGGTAATCATTTCCTGTGTTTGAAAAAGAGATGAAAGCATTCATGGATGAAAGTCAGTTGGATTTAATCTCCTTCTCTCTCACCCAGGGCACTGCACTGATCATTTTCCAGGAAAACAAGACTTAAGCTCATTTTTGTCATGACAAAACTGGTTTCCTAATAATCAGATGGCAATTCCTAGTGTACACAATTCTAATATAATTACCAGGAGGAAATGTGGAGGGAGTTGCAGGTTTGAGATAAAGAAAAGCCTGTGAATTTTGTATTAATGTCTCAGACTCTCTTATTTGTGCAAGTAATCAATCTTTCGGGGAGTAGAATAGTAATTCTTTGTGGGAAAAAAAAATGACAAGAGTCAGAGGAAGAAAGGAGATAATCTGAGTTCCATTCGGTACACAGTGGGTCAGCTGTGAGTGACAAAGCTCATCACAAAACTATAGCTCACGGAGTAATCCCAGTAGCAGCGTCTCATTTGCAGCCCAAGCAGTGTTAATGACATGTTTAACAGCTGCTTGTTGAAGTTTGGAATCTGCATTAACCCGCAGAGCAGTGAACAGAGAAATGAGGGAGCGTATTGAAATCAAGCCTTCATTATGCTGACAGCCCAGGTGAAAGGCTGTCCGGAGATTGTACAGAAGCGGGGAGGCGGGTCTGGAGGGTGGAAGGTTCAACTGCATGTGAGGACCATCTCGGAGATGACAGGGGCTGATCAGTTGACACAGAGGGTCACAGAAGCACATCGGCGGCCCCTCTCCAAAACAATGGAGTGGGAGCAGCTGGCCGTGGTATTGAAGTCCAGGCAGGGCACACCAGCCACTTGGTTGGCATGACTGTCACTGTAGATCAGCTCAAACTTACACTCCGTCAGGGCTATCGTAGTGGGGACACCAAGTGATGCCAAGTCTCAGGCTCCTTCACCCCCGGGAATATTATTTACTCAGCACTGCTCCAAAAGCAGAGGAGTATAAGAGCCACAGCGTGATTCCTAGACTTCCTAAAAGAGTGTTTGTCGAATTAGCATAAATGAATGACTAAATGTGTTTCCCTCTTGTTCTTATTGTTCGGTCACTCAGTCGTGTCTGACTCTGCCTGCCAGGTTCCTCTGTCCATGGGATTTTCCAAGCAAGAACACTGGTTGCCATTCCCTTCTCCGGGGAATCTTCCTGACCCAAGGATCGAACCTGTATCTCCTGCATTGGCAGGTGGGTTCTTTACCACTAACCACCAGGGAAGCCCAAATACAACTCCTTATACTGGCCTGTTGTTCCCTGAAAGTGTTTCTCTGGTTTTTCCCTTGCAAGAGGGCATTCATTACTGAGGACCAAGAAGGAGGACACGGGAGGAAGAGTCAGGATTTGGGGCAAATCCCAGCTTCTCTGCACTTTTTAAAAGGTAGACTTAGGGCTTCCCTGGTTGCTCACATGATAAAGAATCTTCCTACAATGCAGGAGACTCAGAATCCTTGGGTCAAGAAGACCTCCTGGAGTAGGAAATGGCAATTCACTCAGTATTCTTGCCTAGAGAATCCCATGGACAGAAGATCCTGGTGGACTACAGCCCATAGCGTTGCAAAGAATTGGACAGGACTGAGCAACTAACACTTTCACTTTTTCACTTTGGGCAGCTTTGTGTGAAAGCCCTGGCTTCAGTGTTCTTGCCTATAAAAGGAAATAATCACACCTACCTTACAGGGCTTACGGTAAGGATTAAAGTAAAATGTTGAAAGCCCCCAACACAAGTTGACATTTCATCAAAAGTTGCTGGGTTTTTTATTGGAGATCACCACCATCAGCAGTGCAGATGTGGCCAGGGCACAAAGGCCCTCCTTGGAGTAAACTGCACCCAGACACACACGGCGCAGGCTTCCCAGGTGGCTCAGTGGCAAAGGCAGGAGACTCAGGTTAGATTTCTGGGTCAGGAAGATCCCCTGGAGGAGAAAATGACACCCCACTCCACTATTCTTGCCTGGAAAATCCCATGGACAGAGAAGCCTGTAGTACAGTCCAGGGGGTCGCAAACATGATTGAGCGTGCATGCACACACACACAGCTGCACTCTGGTAAATTGTCAACCCCATGAGACCTGTGCATTTTTTTTTCTACTTTGTTGACTGATTCATTCCCTGAAAACTAAACAGTGACTAATCCATAATGGTCAAAACATATGTGCGGGTGACAAGCCTGCTGTCCCCATCTAAAGCACCTTTCACTCCACTGTATATTGCTTCTATATAAAGCTTTCTTCATTTAAAAAGGAAGACTGACAGGGCTTCCCTTGTGGTCCAGTGGTTAAGAATCTGCCTGCTAATGCAGGGGACACAGGCTTGATTCCTGGTCAGGGAACTGAGATTACACATGCCATGGGGCAACTAAGCCCGTGCATCACAACCCATGAGTCACAACGGAAGATCCTGCATGCTGCAACTAAGCCCAGGTGCAACTAAATGAATATTTTTTAAAAAAAGAAGCATGCTGGAATTATTGAATTATAGTATCTTAGTTAACATTTCTAGGAAAAACCAACTCACTGGAAGAGACCCTGATGCAGGGAAAGATTGAAGGCAAAAGGAGAAGGGGGTGGCCGAGCATGAGATGATTAGATAGCATCACCGACTCAATGGACATGAATTTGAGCAAACTCCTGGTGATAGTGGAGGATAGAAGAGCCTGGGGATTCAGTTCATGGGGTCGCAAAGAGTCGGATAGGACTTAGCAACAGCATAACAATAACAAAAGCACTCATTTCATCAACCACTTCATTTCGCAAATGAGGAACCAACCGCGGCTCAGAGAGAGGTTGATATACTCTGTGAAGAGCAGGCTAAGCAATGAAGATTTCACAGCCTTAAGGAGATTCCCACGGAAGAGTGCGCTCCTATATGCCGTGTCTGGGATGCTTCCCCTTTAACCAAAGCCCCGAGCAGTGAATTTTCACGGTCGGTCAGTCATGAAAGCAGGCTTGCCCACTGGTGTTCTTTCTTTGCCCTCAAGTCCTGTTGCCTTTCAGGTCTTCTATGTCCTCTTATATTTTACAAAATGAGGAAACTGGAGACGGTTTTGTCTTCACACAGCTTACTGGAGAACGTGGTTCTTCCATCCTTGTGTGTGTGTGTGTGTGTGTGTGTGTGCGCCAAGTCGCTTCAGTCATGTCTGGCTCTGTGCAACCCCATGGAGTATAGCCCACCAGGGTCCTCTGTCCATGGGATTTCCCAAGCAGGAATACTGCAGTGGGTTGTCACTCCCCCCTTCAAGGGCCCTTCCCCAGGCAGGGATCAAACCCTCATCTCCTGCGTCTCCTGCATTCACAGGTGGATTCTTTACCACTAGTGCCACCTGGGAAGCCCCTTATTATCCCTACTCAAAATATAGCGCCTCTGTCGCCACATCTACTTTATAGACCACATTCTAGGTAAGATTTGTTTAGGGTTAAAGACGGTTTCTCCAGCTAAGCAGCACTTGCCTAGACGACCTTGAGGCTCCCTTCCCTGCTGTTCCCCTTGGGAACAGAAAGAACAAAGTCAATTCCATGAGGAGGCACTGGATTCTGACTGCAACCCTCCCCAACTTCTCCTTCCCAAGGGATGAGGGTCTCAACAGAGGAGGCAAGAGGAAGAGGGAGGCAGAGGAAGAGGGTCAGAAGGAACTATTAAAAAAGGTCGAGAAGCACAAGAAGAGGAAGAGAGTCAGCAATTCTACAGGACAGTCAACAATTTTTGGCCCATGTATTTCTGCATCTGTCATCTTAGTTAATCCTCACACAGATCCAGGGGTCTAAGTACCAATGGTATTAAAATGAAACAGTGGAGGCGATAAGATGAAGTTACCTCACTCAGTCACTCAGTCTGTCCTAATGTATTCATCCACCTGCCCATACCAGAGATGCACGTTCCACCCCTGTGTTGGGAAGAGCCCTGGAGCAGGAAATGGCAATCCACTCCAGTATTCTTGCCTGGAAAATTCCATGGACAGAGCAGCCTAGCAGGCTATAGTCTGTGGGGTTGCAAAGAGCCAAACACAACTGAGCGACTAAACAACAGCAGCAGTCCAGAGGGCAATGGTCAATGGCTTGCATCTCTGAAGTCTGCAAATCCAGGCAGCACTCCTTCCCCAGAGGACACGGCTTAGGTATGGAACAGCCAGATCTCTCCAGGTAACCTCCTCACCCCCAGCACCTCATTCATTCTTCTGCTTTGCCTCCAGGTAGAGACTGCTCTGCTGCAGACTCGGTCCCTGGTCATGAGGCCAATAAACAGTTAATTAGCAGGAAACAGGCTCAGCTCCTTCTGTGGCATGCAAATAAGGATGACTAGATATTTGGAAACCATGCCAAGTGTTCGGATCACTAAGCCTCCTGTTTCTGGTTTTGTGACATCCTGGGATCCCCTCCTCCCAACCCACTGCCCTCTACCCTCTCCTACAACCTGAAGCTTTTCTTAAATTTTCCTAAAATGTCTTCAAATACAAATAGTTTTAATTCACTTTTCACATATACCTATATATATGTATGCTGGTGTAACTTCACATATTCATTTTCACATATAACTGCATATGTCTATTTGTAAATGTACCTATAGAGGGCTTCCCTGATGGCGCAGCAGGTAAAGAACCCACCTGTTAATGCAGGAGACAGGAGATGCGGCTTAGATCCTGGGTTGTGAAGATCCCCTGGAGGAGGAAATGGCAACCCACTCCAGTATTCCTGCCTGGAAAATTCCACGGACAGAGGAGCCTGGCGGCTACAGTCCATAGAGTCGCAAAGAGTCAGACACACCTAAGTGACTGAGCATGCGTGGAGATCACATACCTTAATCCTTTATTTAAAAAAAAAAAAAAAAACCTCCAGAGCTACCTGGAAAAGTACTTGGGTCTCCCTTGCTTCTCCCTGCCCTGGTAGGAACTTCCCCATTGATCACAGTTTATCCTTGTATCCCTCCCCCACTCTCAGCCCTAAGGAGCCATGCTTCCCTTCTCCCGCAACTTGGTAGTAATAATCACAGTACCTAAAGCCTACAGAGCCCCTGCTCTGCGTCAAGTGCTGCACCGGATATTTTACAGATACGATCTCCTATACTTCCCCCCTAAATAATCCACTAGGACTGTCTGCCTTTTATAAGGAAAAACTGACGTTTATAGATTAAATGAATGTCTAAGGGCACATGACGACTAAGGGAGAGGACTGATATTCAAACCCAGGACTAGTTTTCCCTAAAGCCCATCACATTAGCCAGTAACCTGTGAGCCTTGCATCCCACTCCTGAGGATCTTCCTGTGGATGAACAAGATCTTAATTCACTGAGCACGTGTTTACTGAATGCCTATTTTCTGCCAGACACTCTTCTAGGCACGTCAGATCTGGCAGGAGACAAAACTGTTAAACGCCCCAGCGTTTGTGGAGCTCACACTCCAGTGGGGAAGACTGACAACAAAAACATGAGTAAATCTGCCACCTTGATTCCCGTTTCTGAGATGAACAGGGCTGAAATCGTTACAAAAGGGGAGATTATTTGTCTTTCCATGTAGCCTTCTCGGAAGGCCCCTGTTGGGTGAAAGAGAGTGGCTTTTAAAGGGAGGCGGGATGCAGGCACACTGGCAGGCAAGCTGGGGGGTCTCCAACAGAGCTTGGCAAAACCAAGCCAGCAGACAGCTTCTTGCCTTGTGGGAGGGGAAGAGGAACGCATCTGTAAAGTCTGGACTTTTAACCAAGCCAAGATGTGCGTGCCCAGTCATGTTCGACGCTTTGCAGCCCCGTGGAATGTAGCCCGCCAGGCTCCTCCGTCCATGGGATCTCCCAGGCACTGGAGCGGGTGGCCATTCCCTTCTCCGGGGAATCTTCCCATCCAAGGATCCAACCCATATATCTTCCGTCTCCTGGGCTGGCGAGCAGGTTCTTCACCACTGGCATCACCTAGGAAGCCCTTGTCATGCTTACATTCAGTCAAAAGCTACTCAAAATGCAGAGATGGTAAGAGTCTTTCCACCAGGCACTCGCAGAATGTGGCCACGGAAGCTGAATAAACAGTCTTCAGTCTGCTCCTCCAGGGCATCTTCCCAACTCAGGGATCGAACCCATGTCTTCTGCATCATAGGAAGATTCTTTACTGCTGAGCCACCAGGGAAGCCCGGGGAATCTGCCTAAGTCAGCACAAATCCTTTTTAACATTTTTTTAAAAAGTCTTTATTGAATTTGTTACAATATTGCTTCTATTTCATGTTTTGTTTTGTTTTTGGCTGTGAGGTCTGTGGGATCTTAGTTCCCCAACCAGGGATCGAATCCACTCTCCCTGCATTGGAAGGCGAAGTCTTAACCACTGGATCACCAGGGAAGTCCCCTCAACAAAATCTTGAATGGGGGAGCAAGAATTTGAATCCTCGCCTCTAAAATCCCAACCTCTTTTCCACGACAAAGAGCTTCCAAGCTTTTACTGAGGAAGCAGTGTGCCATCTATTTAGAGATTTCTTTAGTTTGATTTGTTGGCAGCATATTCATGGTTGTAAATTGAAAGGAGAGACAAAGAAAAGGAATAACATGAAATAGCAGGTTTTTACTGCATAAGTCCTGTGATGGCGTATAAAATTAGGAAATAATACTATGAAAAAAAGGTATACTAAAAACAATAAATACAACCCTGATGTTTATTATTGTGCTAAAAGTTAAAAGGTAAGGGACATTCCTTCAGAATACTGGAACTAAACATTTTTAGTAATAATTCTTAAATTATCACTAACATTCAGTCTGTTTATAGCTTTTCAGTAGAATATGCAGCTCTGTGTTCCCTAGAATTCTCTAGCTTGTTGCATGAAAATGGCTAATTTGAACTCACTATTCTTTTCTAGCCTGTTCATCAGTGTGCAATGTCCTGGAAGGATAAATTTTTTAAAAAAATTATTTATGTACAAAAATAATGGCATCAAAAGTAAAAGAAACAATCTCCAAAGAAGGAGAACAAAAAAATAAGCAATGAATTTCAGACCAGCAACAGCAAATCCCAAACGAGAGCTTCTGTGAGCAGATCACCAGGATCAGAGTGAAGCGTTCCTCCTGCAATTCTCACTCCAACCAGGAGGGTGTGCTGCAAACCTTCAAGGTTGCCCACCCAGCTGTTGCTCAAACCAGCCCTTTCCTTCCTGAAGTAAAGCCACTGGCTGGAAGTAAAGAAGAGAGTGTGAGTGTGTCAGGAACTAGCCTGAAGCTCGCTGACTCCCTAGCACCCTGAACAGTGACACCAAGGTGGAGATGTTCATGATAGCTGGCCCAGTCCTCCCCGAGGTCAGTCTGACACGACACCAAACCCCAACTTCTCAGCTGGTTCATTTAAGATGCAAATAAGAGAAATGACAAAGTCAAGCTCTAATCTCTTGGGCTAGGTATTCTAAAGATGAAGTGATCTGAGAATCATGGCGACAAGAGGGAAATCTAAGTATCTATCTGAATGCGTCAGGGTTAAAATAAATTTTCCCTATTTCCCCCTTGAAATTAAAACCCAGTGAACTTGGCTCATGAATCTTTTAGTTAACTATTTTGCTAGCAGAAGGTTTAGCCAGAAAAGGACAGAAACCGTTTTAAGTTTTTGAAGTCATCCTCTCACAGAAAAAGGAAAAGACCCTCTCTCTTAAGAAAAATCTTATAACTGTATGTGGGATAAAATTATAACTGGTTTGCTCTAAATTCAGTACAATCTTGACTGTGTATTAAGCAGTTGAACAGTTTTTCTCCAGGTTTTTTTTTTACTTTCATAAAATATTAATTTTTTCCCCCTTTAAACATTGTTCCAATCCGCTTGGTTAATGTGATGAGGTGCGTGTGGTCAGGTAAGGAGAGCTGTATTATTACCCCATGCTCTATTTAAGCAGTACAGCATGGTCTTTCAGAAGCAAAGGGCACATTGAAATAAAATCAGCCCAAAAGTGTTCCTCTGTGTTTACATCTCACAATAGCAATCACCACCACTGTGCAGGGTGTTTCTTAGCAAGGCCTGACTGGCTGAGGTTAACTGCCCGGAGTACAGCTGAAGGCCAGCAATTCTTCCCAGCTACTTATTAACCCCCAGGAAATCTCCTGAACCCTGAGGGTCATTGTTCAATCCTTTATAAGCAGTTTTCCAAGTATTTTGAGTACTTGTTCTTTCCTGAACACCTACAGCCGGCCAGATCGTGTTTGTATAAAGAAACACTCTTTTTTTTCTCTCTTTAAAAGTGGATTGAATTTCAGGTCACCTTAAAGGTCAGTGGCTCCAGAAACCTTCTGTACAGCACAGGGAGTGCAGCTCGGTGCTCTGTGATGATCTAGCGGGGTGGGATGGAGCGGGGAGGAGTATGGGAGGGAGGCTCAAAAGGGAGAGGATATACGCATACATATGGCTGGTTCACTTCGACGTACAGCAGAAATTAACACAGCGTAACGCGATTATACTTCAATAAAGAGAAAAACAGAAAAGAAAACCAAAGAATGGTCTTTACATTCTTTCAGAGGTATTTAGATGGGATGTGTGTGTCTGTGTGTGTGGTCAGTCTCTCAGTCCTGTCCAGCTCTTTGAGACAGCGTGGACCATAGCCCACCAGGCTCCTCTGTCCATTGGATTTTCCCAGCAAGAATACTGGAGTAAGTTGCCTTTTCCTTCTCCAGAGAATCTTCCCCACTCAGGGATCTAACCAGCATTTCCTCCATCTCCTGCATTGGCAGGCAGATAATTTTACCACTGAACCACCTGGGATTCTCAAGATGGCATGTATAGTTCACTTCTGGGATGACTATGTTACCCAGAATTATAGTGTCTTCTACATCCATGAAGTTGCTGTTCTTTGCATAATCGACTCAGGTTCCAGAGTTCACAAAAAAACACTACTAAACATAAAGAGAATTATTGGTGAAATATTTTGTACATGTCCCAAGAGAAGTCATTCTTTTTAGAGAAGGGAAAAAAGACCAGCGGCTCAGAGAACATCACTTTCTTCACATTTGGGTTTCTCTTTTTTTTCCTAAGGACCAAGAGAATAGAGAAGGTAAGGGAAAGAGGGGAGACAAACAGAAGGCCGAGGAGCCCAGGGACCAAATTCCTCCTCCTCCCAGGAATCGCCCTGCGAAGGACAGGAGAGCAGGGGGCTGCTGGGGAAGAAGGAAAGGCTCAGAGGAGATGATGCAGACAGGACACAAGGAGGTCGGAGTCAGAGGTGCCACTCTGCCAGCCACATGGCCAGGCCTGGGCCAACCAGAGACCACAGCTCAACCCAGAGACCGGAGACAACACTACTGATTTCCTTCTGCAAAACCAAGAGATTTTATTCATGCAAGAGAGTCCCACACTTGTGTGTTTTAATATTGCAAAAAACTGAAGAGTATAGACTAACTTGTCAATTCATGACAATAAATAGAATTAAAATTTTGGTCTGCCTTGCCAATAAAAAATTTTATATTTCACCTCAACATTTAATATCAGGTGTCTGGTATTAAGAAGTTGTATAAATAATGGAGATTATTTTTAAACCACAAATTAATTATAGAGTTGTCCAGTCTTAACTCATTGGGAAGTTTTGAGTACCCTGTACGTTTCGTGTGTATGTGTGACAGAAAGGAGGGGAGTAAAGAGAAGCACGAGAAAGAGGAGAGAGGAGAAAGAGGAGAGAGGAGAAAGAATCTTCTGAGTCAAAGCGACTTCATCTGTTCTACATGTTACTGTCCCTTCTTCCAAATCTTTTTTCTATCATTTATTAGTGCCCATAAGAAAAAAAAAGTATCAAATGAAAATGAGGATCTTCTAAACAGATATTGTTAACAATAAGTATATCCCTGAAAGTGCAAGTTAAAGTCGCTCCTCTGTGTCCGACTCTTTGCGACCCCATGGACTAAACAGTCCATGGAATTCTCCAGGCCAGAATACTGGAGTGGTAGCCTCTCCCTTCTCCAGGGGATCTTCCCAACCCAGGGATGGAACCCAGGTCTCCTGCAATGCAGACGGATTCTTTACCAGCTGAGCCACAGGGAAGCCCCAAGTATATCCCTATTATGACTTAAGAAACAACTAGGGTCTCTTCCTAATCATTTAAAATCAAAGACAAAAGGAGATTCTCCTGGTGGTCCCGTGGTTAAGATTTCACACTCCCAATGCAGGGGGCCCAGGTTCCATCCCTGGTCAGGGAACCAACGAGGATCTGGCACAGCCGAATAAATAAAGTAAATATTAAAATCAAAGACAAAAGACTAGATACATAGAGATGACACATATTTTGTTTATAATTTAAAAAAATAAAAAGATGTGAAGGCTGTCTCAAAGGACCAATAAACTTTCTAAAGTCATATGGCAGAAACATCACTATAGTTTCTTCCTTTAGCTGAGAGAAGAGAGGAAAATTATATTCATAATCACACACATAGCAAATTGTCCTACCTTGATGTACTGGAGATCTCTAGCTCCCTTCCAATCTAGTGGTGGGCTTCCCATGTATGTTTATGAAACATTATGTTAAATCAGTCCAATGTAATTCAGCGAGCAGTGATGGGTATTTGGCTGAAGGAGAATCTGGAACTGGTATTTTTATGAGTATAGCGTGAACTGTGATATTCTAAATGCAAAGGGGATGATGGGCATTGCCTATTCAACCAGGGAAGAGCTGAAGGAAATTTCTATAAAATGTTTTCTAATTTGACAATGTCTACATAAGCAAGAAACATCACTTTGCTGAAAAAGGTCCATATAGAAAGCTATAATTTTTTTCAGTAGTTATGTACAGATGTGAGAGTTGGACCATAAAGAAGGCTGTCTGCTGAAGAACTGATGCTTTCAAATTGTGGTGCTGGTGAAGACTCTTGAGAGTCCTTTGGACAGCAAGGAGATCAAACCACTCAATCCTAAAGGAAATCAACCTTAAATATTCATTGGAAGGACTATTGGTGAAGCTCCAACACTTTGGCCATCTGATGTGAACAGCCAACATATTGGAAAAGACCTTGATGCTGGGAAAGATTGAGGGCAGGAGGAGAAGGGGGTGACAGAGGATGAGATGGTTCGATGGCATCACTGACTCAATGGCTGTGAGTTTGAACAAACTCCCAGGAGGTAGGGAAGGACAGGGAAGCCTGGCGTGCTGCAGTCCGTGGGGTCGCAAACATGACTTAATGACTGAACAAAAACAACAACGCAAGCAAAATTATAGTATTGGGCAAAAGTGAAGAAGTGAAGTGAAGTCACTCAGTCGTGTCCAACTCTTCGTGACCCCGTGGACTGTAGCCCACCAGGCTCCTCCGTCCATGGGATTCACCAGGCAAGAATACTGGAGTGGGTTGCCATTTCCTTCTCCAGGGGATCTTCCCAACCCAGGGATCGAACCCAGGTCTCCCACATTGAAGGCAGATGCTTTAACCTCTGAGCCACCAGGAAAGCCCAAGCAAGTCCCATTATTTCTGCATCTTGGACACTGACATAAATACAGAGCAAGTCAGTAATTCTGTCAAACATAAGTAGTGTTGGGTTCAGTCTTTATAATGATACGGTATCCGGTATACATTTAATCATAAAAGGATGCAAACCAAGCCAGCAGCCAAGAACAGGGTTGAAGGAAGTGTTTCTTGCAGAGAGTAGGACTTGAGCGTCTAGGACTTTAATTCAGAAAGAAGCAGACAGTTCAGCTCAATGACTCTTCCTTTCCCCAGAAAAGACTTGGAGTCCCTGAGTGAGAAGGAAAACTGCCTTCCATCCTGCTCACTGCCATCCATCCTGCTCACTGCCATCCTATCCCTGAAGGCTATCCTGTGACTAAATGTAGCAGAGCCTGTTGAAACCTGCACAGCTGTGATAAAAACACTTGGACCAGGACTTCCACAATAACTGTTTGCATGGCTAGGTACAGTTAATTATTATGTTTTTCTTCACCCTTTCAGAATTCATAAACTCTGCCTCAAGGTCAAAGCATGATTTTTCTGTACTTTTAACAGGTCATTTATTCTTAAAATGTTTGGGGATTTTTTTTTTTTTTTTGAGAGAGAGTGAAACAGGTATATAACTTTAGGGAAAACTCTAATAGTCCAATTTGAAGAGATGGTAAATGGTGGGGGGATGTTGTTTTTCTTAAATATTTCAGTAGTTTTTCACCTTGAGATTTTTTAAAAGCAATATGTTTAGGATTATTATTATTATAGGCCTGGTATCCTGCTAAGAACTTTATATGTGTTTTAGTTTTCACAATAACCATATGAAGAAATTTCTTTCCCATTCTCCGTTTACATACTGAAGGTTAGAAAATTTCAAACCCTTTGCAGGAGTCCTGTTACTAGTATGACACAGAGCTGAGGTGTGAATTCAGGTCTGTCCTGACTTCAAATCTCTTTATCTTAATTATTGAGTAATTCTGCAACTGAATTGCTTTTCAGAGGTGAACTACTTCAGATAACAAAATGAGGTTTGCATTTCCTTCCCTATTATCACGTTCAGTCAAAGGATAATAGTTAAAAACAACACTAGGGACTTCCCTAGTGGTCCAGTGGTTAAAACTCTGAGCTCTCACTTAGGTCGGCTGGGGTTTCATCCCAGATTAAGGAACAAAGATGCAACAAGCCACGCGGAACTGCCAAAAAAATACTTAATAAAATAAAAACAACACTATATTAGATATTTACTGCCTTGTCAGTTTCTTCACTTTTACTAGGAGTCTCATGAAATTAAAAGTTTTATTTCAAAAGGCAATACAAAAAATCTCAAATGATGGGTTTTTTTCCCAATTCTATTTCACCTACAGGGAATCTGCATAACTAAGGAAGACACTGGCCACTCCCCAATTTCACCTAGGCAAAGCTCTTCTCACCCAGGAGAGCTTAGTAGTGACATGTTGGGATTAGAACAGCTGTCTATTTACCCTGGTGTAGTACTAATATTGTTAACCAGAAAATTCACATTTATCAGTGTAGAAATGCTGCATTATCAGTTCAACCCTTTAGGTCCCCTTAGAAATGTTCAAGGGTTTACATTTTTGTAAATGGGGCTTTACATTTTACAAATAAAAGCTTTCTTTTATACTCCCCAGAGCCCATCCAAAAAGTTGTGCCAATAGCATCAACTTTCTGTTCCCACCATAAACATACCCACACGCAGACACACATGAACACACACCCATCTCATTCTTAGAGGGAGAAATAATGAATAGGGTAGTTGAATACGAAGCTAATTAAATGCACTTAGCCTACACTGCCATCAGCTTTCTATTCAGCTTAATGTATATTCCTTTACCTATGTAATCAAGGCATACTCCCCAAGCTGTCAACACCTCAGCCCAAATAATCAAAGCAGTTCCTGGATAACAAAGAAGCAATATGCAAACAAAGTGTTTCTATAGCCTCATGAATTTATGTATGGCTCAAAGTTCTTAGATATTCTTTCTGCGAACTTCGGATTCAGTCAATATCCTACACTGACCGAAAACAAGAGTGAAACATCCTTGAACAGTTTCTTATGCCTGTTTATACCATTTATTCATGATCTACAAATTTATTTAATAAACATTTCATGCAAGCTTAAAAGAAGCTTCATGAGAAAATGTAAGGAAGCAGCATACACAGAAGATGGAAAGAAAATGTGTTCTTTTTCAAAGAAGAATCCAGGAAGATTTCATGTACCGTGGAGCAACTAAGCCCATGCGCCGCAGCTACTGAGGCCCACAAGCCCCCACAAGAGAAGCCGCCGCAAGGAGAAGCCCTCACACGTCAACAAAGAGTAGCCCCTGCTCGCGAAATCTAGGGAAAAGTCCACGTGCAGCCACGAAGATCCAGCACAGTCAAAAATTAATAATTAAATAAATAAAAATTAAACGAACAAAAGAGTCCTAATCCCAACAAAAGAAGAGGGATTAAATTTATTTTTAAAAAAGAGTATGTTTTAAAAGCTCAAGTGTATCCATGAAAATGGCTGTTTCAGCAATCTGAATGTTTCTTTCACAGAGAAACAGGTTACTCCTGACCTGTTTTGCAAATATACTTCACACTGAGTATCAGATCACTATCAGTCTGGAAAGGATTGTTGTTTTTACCAACTTTCAATAAATATGAAATAATCCTGGAGGAATAAATGCACAATAAAAGTCCAACTGGAGTTGCTTTGTTTCCCAAATGCAAACTTGTTCATCTGCAGCCTGTTTAGAAACCACAGTTCTGAAAGGAAGAATTAGGTCATGAATGGATGTGGCTGAGAAACAGAGGTTGAATAAAAAGGATATGACATTCCTCAACCAAGCACAAGATATTATGAAAATAAATAATGCAGTGTGATGCCTTTCCTCATGAAACAGTGACCAGTAAAATTATAATGAATATACCAATGTCAATGGTTAAAGGCCATGCAAAAGAGTCATGGGGAGATTACTTTCTGAGATAAATAACACACTGCAGATATATATTTATGTATTTTCACTAGAGCTGATAATAGGTTACGGTTTGGAATGGCAAACATTCTGGCTATAAAATCTTTTTAATGAGACATGCTGTGTGCTGAGGATATAGGACAGTGAGAATCAAAAAAAAAAAGGTGCTGATTTTGAAGAAGTTAAACAATTTGTTAGCTTTCTTTTATTCTATACTAGTGTACTGACATGTTAACTAAAATTTGAAACTATCAGTGTAAAAATATTGTTGTTTTTCAGTCACTGAGTCCTGACCGACTCTTTGTCACCCCGTGGACTGCAGCCCACCAGGCTTCCCTGTCTTTACTATCTCCTGGAGTTGGCTCAAACTCACGTCCATTGTGTTAATGACGTCATCCAACCGTCTCATCCTGTCTGCCCCTTCTTTTCCTGTCCTCAGTCTTTCCCAGCATCGGGTCTTTTTCCAATGAGTTGGTTCTTCACATCAGAGGGCCAAAGTATCGGAGCTTCAGCTTCAGCATCAGTCTTTCTAGTGAATATTCAGGGTTGATTTCCTTTAGGATTGGAAGAGAAAGAAAGAAAGTGAAAGTCGCTCAGTCGTGTCTGACTCTTTGCGACCCATGGTATAACAAAATAATCCCCTTGAAGTTTTAATGTGATCCAATAGCTCTCTTGTGCAACACAGCCTTTAAAAAGTGCTGAGATTTATTGCTTTGGGAAAATACAATAGACTATAAATCAAGCTACAATAACAACTATGAAAATTTCTCTTACCATTCTACACCTCTAGGCTCACCTCTGCCCAAGGAAGCTCTGGAAACCTTCTATTCAATAGACTCTGTCTACAAATAGTTATTTATCACACCTTGAGAGGTGGCTTCACCTCCACAACAAAGTGTCTGGAGATTTCATTTGTCTTCACTCACAGTTATGAGAACAAAGGAAACTTTGATTCATTCGGTTGGGATGAAACGTATCCATATCATAGCAATATTAGGACCTTTTAATCATCTCTCCATAAGAAAAGATTAAAATGCCTTAGTTATGCGAGATTAAATGCACATTCAGTAATTGCAACGGACAGTATGCTTTCAGAGTGGGAGAATTAAATTAAAAGAAAGACAACTCTGGAAAATGTACTAGTGGTAGAATTAGAGGATGTTTCATCAGGTCCTGATGTCTCTACAGTAATGAATCTGCCAAAAGATAATAATATTTTAGTGAAAGGTGTGATTGGATAAGTCACATTATTTATTAACTGTTACCCTAAAATATCACTTTTGTCTTATTATTAAGAATGGTTACAGGGCAGCTGGAATGCCTGACACAAGGTATTAGAATTGGATTGTGTCCATCACAGATCCTGGAGGCATGATCTCTGAGCTTGGTATTAGAACTCACTAGCACCTGCTGGCTGAGTGTTCTCAGACCAAGGCCTGCCAAGGTCTCAATTATGTCTCCAGGATCATCCAGTCATTCACATGGTCCTCTCCAATGGCCTCAACAGGAACTGTCTTTAATTCCTAAACTTGCTCTTCAAAAAATTTCAAATAGATGCAGACATTGGAGAAGACTGTCAGAGACAAGAAAGACTAAAGCTACAAAGGTGGGAGGGGGGAGCTTTCCTGGTGACCCAGTGGCTAAGACTCTGTGCTTCCAATACAGGCGGTCCAGGTGTGATCCCTGGTCAGTAAGACATACGTAGCCAAATAAACATATAAAAAATATTGTTATTTTTGTTGTTCAGTTGCTCAGTTCTGTCCCACTCTTTGCGACCTTAGACTGCAGTAAGCCAGGATTCACTGTCCTTCACTATCTCCCAGGGTTTGCTCAGATTCATGTCCGTTGTGTCAGCGATGTTATCTAACCATCTCATCCTCCGCTGCCCTCTTCTCCTCCTGCCTTCAATATTTCCCAGCATTAGGTTCTTTTCCAGTGAGTCGGCTCTTCACATTAGGTGGCCAAAGTATTGGAGCTTCAGCTTCAGCATCAGTCCTTCCAATGAATATTCAAAATTTATTTCCTTGCAGTCCAAGGGACTCACAAGAATTTTCTCCAGAAAAACAATTTCAAAGCATCAATGCTTCAGTGCTTGGCCATCTTTGTGATCCAACTCTCACATCCTTACATGACGACTGGAAAAACCACAGCTTTGATTATGTGGACCTTTGTCAGAAAAGTGATGTCTCTGCTTTTTAATACACTGTCTAGGTTTATTATAGTTTTCCTTCCAAGGAGCAAGCATCTTTATTATTATTTTTTTAATTTATAAAGAAAAAAGATTTGATGGGAAAATGTCCCTCTCTGGAGGTTATTGGCCTTCTCGTGGGAAGCAAACTTTCATGGACAGGTTAATTTAACTCCTTAGATTCCCAAAAAGCTTATGTGATAAAGACTATGAATGATGAAACAGATATACCAAAGAACAAAAGAATATAGACTTCTTCAAGCAAAGTAGGTCTGGAGGGTAAGGAAGCAACAGGAAATCAATCAGTAGTTACGCTGACTTTCCAAGGGCTTGCAATGGAGAAGGGCAGCGGGGAGGAGGAGATGGAGAGAAGTCCAAGGGCCTCACAGCTGTCAGAATTCTTTCTTGCTGGGTGGAGGTCAGTCTTTGTACCACTCAGGCCTTCGATTGACTGGAAGAATCCCACCTTCATTATAGAGGCATCTACTTTACTCTAAGTCCACTCATCTAGACTTTTGTTTGTTTGCTTTTGGTTTGTACTCAGTTGCTCAGTCGAGTCCAACTCTTTACAGTCCGACTACAGCCCGCCAGGCTCCTCTGTCCCTGGGATTCTCCAGGCAAGAATACTGGAGTGGGTTGCCATGCCCTCCTCCAGGGGATCTTCCCAACCCAGGAATAGAACCCAGGTCTCCCATGTTGGAGGTGAATGCTTTACCATCTGAGCCACCAGGCAAGCCCTGATTTAGATGTTAATCCCATCCAAAACCCACCTTCACAGGAACACGCAGTATGTGGGACTAAGTATTTGTCCCCAGTGGCCTAGCCAAGTTAACGCACAGAATCATCCTTCACAGTTTCTAAATGGACTCGATACTTAAGACCCAGTTGACTGACTATCTGGGCAAGGAGCCACAGCATCATTTATAGGGAAAAGATAAAAGAAATAAATCTGCAAATAAAAATGGACTCTTCTAAGTCCCAGATATGAAGAACAGAAAAAAGCCAAGGTGGGACTAATCATGATGAACGATTTCTTCACAAAGTAAAATCATTTCATCATTTCAGCTTCTCTCAAATTGGGTCAAGTGAATAACTCTATGAGAAAAGCAAAAGATCGTTTAATAAAATATTAAATCAAGCCCATGTATAGTAGTGTTGCAGGGTGTGATGGTTAATTGTATGTGTCAACTTAGTTATGCTCTAGTGCCTAACTGTTTGGTCAAACACCAGTCCAGATAAGGCTGCAAAGGTATTTTCAGATGTGATTAACACTTACACCAGTAGACTCCGAGTAAAGCAGGTGACTCTTCATAGTGTGAGTGGGCCTCATTCATTCAGTTGGTGGACTTAAGAGAAAAGTCTTAGGTCCTTCGAGAAAGAGAAAATTCTGCCTCCAGACTGCCTTTAGACTCGAAACTGTGGCTTCTGCTAAAATGTCCAACCTGCCCACCTGCCATACATCAGTCAAATTTACCAGTTCCCATATTCACACAAGCCCATTTGCCGGGAGCCAGCATAAGGAACTCCGCCCATGGCAAAGGTCATGAGGAAGGAGGCTTCGGCATACACAAAGGCAGGATCGAGCCTCAGGAAACCCTCTGTTCCCGAGCATCTACCCCCAAAACCAGAGTCTGATTTATGCTCTCACCTACACCTCTGACTTTACGGGGGGCTCTCCCCTATCACCATTTCTCTCAGAGAAGGAGTTAACTTGCAGCTCCAGTTAATAAAAATTCCTGGGGGTGACAAGAGTGTTTCAACTTACAAACTCCTCTGAAGGTTCTCTAGCCTGCCTGAGTGGGTTCGTCCGGCCACATGTGATTGTTTACAGCCTCCCAACCATGAGAGGCATGAGATGCTGTAAAATTTTCTAAATACAGACTCTTTTGAGAAGTTTTAAAATTATTAGTATAGTATAGTGGGTTGATTAGAAATTATATTGGTGAAGGGTTTTCATTTGTTGAGCCAATATTTGCTGCTAAATCTCCATATTCCTTGCCCTTATAACTAGCATATAGGAAAAATAAGTATTAACCTTTAAGATTAATCATGTTAAACCTTAGGCGAAGTAAATTCCTTTCTTGATTGTAACCCACTACACCCTCACCCTATAGGAATGCAACTTTATTTGGAGGGTGGCGCCTGGTTTAAGAAAAAATCACCCCTGGAAAAAATAAGTTTTCTGGTTGACTGACCGTTATCAGAAAGGGCCATAAAATGTCAGCAGGCCTCATGGCCAGAAGATGATGTAAAACCCATAAGACCTTTGTATAATTTTATATGAAGCACCTGATTTTGACAAGGGTCAGGTCTGCTGACCCCCGTGTGACTCTGTATTCATCCCTATGTATAACAAAAAGTATATAAGCAAACCTAAAAAATAAAGAAATCGGATCAGTTTCTGGAAAGACTGATTCCCCCGTGTGGTTCTTTCTTCCCCCTTCTGGCTGAATTCCCATCTGGAGCGTGGGCACTCACCACGTCTACTTACTTGCCCTGGCTTCTACGATCCGTGAGAGTGGGAGCCCAAGGCGGGGCACCCTCCAGTATTCAAACGGGCGCTGGTGGCCCAAAGTAGATGGTGAAATTCCTTGTCTTGGAGTTTTATTGGTATTCCACGTAAACCAAGTTATTCAGCCTCTTTTTCTCCACTAATTTTCCTACTACACTATTCCTTTCTAATCTCTCTTTATATCTGTAATTAAATAAGTGTTTTCCTAGGATGCCTACTCTGTCTCCCCTTCGAATTACCCTGGATCCACTGGGGCTGGACCCTGGCACCCATTTTTGCAAATCTTTCTTTCTGTCTCTTTCTCTGTCTCTCACCCTCTCTTTCTCACTCATTCTCTATGTGTGTGTGTGTGTGTGTTAATGTTAGTCACTCAGTTGTAGTAGACTCTACATGACCCCATGGACTGTAGCCCACCAGGCTCCTCTGTCATGGAATTCTCCAGGCCAAGAACACTGGAGTGGAACACTGGAGTGCAATCCACTCCATTCCCATTCTCTAGGGGATCTTCCCAATCCAGAGACTGAACCTGGGTCTCCTGCATTACAGGTAAATTCTTTACCATCTGAGCCACCAGGGAAGCCCGATAGGATGTGTGTGAGGATGTGTGTGTGTGTGTGTGTGTGTGTGTGTGTGTGTACATTCTATTGGTTCTATTTTTCTGGAGGACCATGACTAATACAGTGGTGGAGAGCTTTATGGCACGAATGGGCCCAGTATCTGAAACACTTCTCTTCTAAAATAGGTGTGCTAGTCTATAAAGAATCCTTATATTTTATTTTCAATGTATATATTAACACTTATTTAACTTTGTTACAAACTTTAACACTTCTGTTTTAAATTCATAAACTCACTTTCTGTGTTAAATTCATAACTGACCAGCACAAAACTCTCGGAAGAAGAAACTGAGATTGCCTTGCGATCTGTTTAGAGCCTTGCACACAGCAAGCATTCTTTGAGTGGCTCAGGTTTACCAGTTAATCTTCCCGCATTACAAGGATATGGTTTCTCAGGTGACACAGTGGTAAAGCATCCGCCTGCCAGTGCAGGAGATGTGGGTTCCATCCCTGGGTCGGGAAGATCCCCTGGAGAAGGAAATGGCCACCCACTCCGGTATTCTTGCCTGGGAAATCCCATGGACAGAGGAGCCTGGCGGGCTACAAAGCATGGGGTCGCAAAGAGTCAGACACGACTGAGCACACACACATACCATGTAACTAATCTGTTTAGACAAAGAGGTCTGTATCTTCTCTATGCATCTACAAGACGTGAGGTCTCTAAACGCAACGTGGCAGGTGTACAGCATTCCTTAGCTGATAGCCGGAAGAGGAGAGACGTTTGACCGGCTGTCACCAGCTTCCACCCACCTGTGTTTCATATACAGCAAGTTTTAAAGAACTCCAAGAAACAGAACTAACTAACCTCCTCAGGAGCTAATTCCAGCATACACAACATCCGCTTGCATGCTAGAAATGGTCTTCACGGGATGCAGAGGCTATTAAAGTGAGGTGCTCAGTCAGTTAACGTTATGTAAAACCAAATATGCACAGGCAAATTATTAAAGATTTGTTTACTTGGAACTCTGATATTTGCCATGAAAATTCCTACAATTAAAATTTGACTTAAAAAAAAGAAGTTTCTCCCCCCTCTCTTTAAAAATCAGTTTCAAAAAAACCCTTGATAGAATCAGCTAATTAATTCTTGGCCTCTTTAACTAACACCACATTTGAAGTCACGTGCTATAAATCAGTTTCAGTTGAGATATTAAAATCAGATTATAACAGAAAAGCCTTGTAAATATTTGCCTCCAAATGAGTTTAAGAATAAATATATATTCAGTATATCATCCATATTTAGCAGATATTAATAAGACAAAGCATAGCTTTAAATTCACTTATCATTTAATACAAAGGAGGAAATAGGAAAGTGGGCCTGATTAGCTTGTTTATTCTTGGGCTTGGTAATACCTTATTAAAATTTGAGGTTCAAAATTGATATAATCTGTCAAATGTCAGCAGAAATATTTGTTCTGTAAATGAAGCTTTAGTTAATAGAACTTTAATTTTAAGTATTTTACATTTTCTTCTCCTCCATAAGGAAACTGGAAAAGGGGTGGGGAAGTCTGGATAGGAAGGTGAAATTAACACATGCAGCGTGCTCCGTCACTAAGTCCTGTCTGACTCTTTGCAACCCCGTGGACTGTAGCCCTCCAGGATCCTCTGACCATGGGATTTCCCAGGCAAGGTTACTGGAGTGGGTTGCCATTTCCTTCTCCAGGGGATCTTCCTGACCCAGGGATCAAACACAGGTCCCCTGCATTGGCAGGCAGATTCTTGACCTCTGAGCCACCAGGGAATAGGAAATTAACACTGAGGTCTGAATTTCCTTTCTAGATCTGTGCTGACACTAGAGGTCAGCAACCTTCTAGAAATGATATCTTGAGTCTTCACTCACTGTAATTTGCGATTTGACAGAAGAACCACAGAATTTTAGGTGAGGAAGTGGTCTTACTAATGACTTAATCTGCTGCCTTTCTAGAAGAAAAAGAGGTGAGATCTCAAGAGGACCAGGGACTTGGCTGGTCTCACAGTTACAGGGAGTCAGGGCTGAACTCTGGACGCTAGGAGCTGATCAATGACACAGTGTTGGGGCTCTTCATAGTCACAGGGACCCTAGGTGGGTGCTTGTGCCAAGTCCCCTCAGTCATCTCCAGTGCTTTTCGACCCTATGAACTATAGCCCCGCTATGGACTGTAGCCCCCCAGGTTCCTCTGTCCACAGGATTTTCCAAGCAAGAAAACTGGAGTGAGTTGCCATTCCCTTCTCCTGGAAATCTTTTTGACCCAGGGATCCAACCCATGTCTCTTGTGTCTCCTGCCTTGGCAGGTGGATTCCTTGCCACTGGCACCACCAGGGAGACCCCAAGGTAGGTTGTCTACAGGACATCAAATACTCATTTCATATTTTACTGATAAAATCGACCCACTTCCAGTATTTTCAGCACCCCATAGACAGGACCTTAATGCAATGATTTTGAAGACAAATTAAGCTCTGAGGAATCTATCCTAACTCAGGTTTGTAAAAAAAAAAAAAAAGTCTGCTTATTCTGGAATGTGAGCTGCTCAGCTTTAGCCCGAGGCTGCTCTCAAAGCTCTCCGGTCCACTGGGTTCGGAAGACACATCACACTGGGAGACAATACCCACTGCTCTTCTTTACTCAGGCTCAGACAGCTTCTGTTTCGTACTGTTTTCTCCTCTGTCTTCCTGACACAGTATCCTTTGAAAATATGGAAGAAAAACTTAAGTTTGTGACTCTTGAAAATGTCTATTAGAAAATCACTTTATGTGAATATGGCAAATGACCTAAACAACTCTAATACCAAAATTAAACATGTGGTGATGAGGATTTCTTTAACAAAATAATAAATTGGGCTTTCCTGTTGGCTCAGTGGTAAAAAAACAAAAACACTTTCCAATGCAGGAGACATGGGTTCGATCCCTGGATCAGGAAGATCCTCTCGAGAAGGAAATGGCAACCCACTCCGGTATTCTTGCCTGGAGAATCCCCATGGACAGAGGAGCCTGGCGGGCTATAGTACCTGGGGTCGCAAAGAGTTGCACTGAGTGACTAAGCAGCAACAAGGACGATCCCTTTTGAGTCACCCCGGGAAAAAAATACACCCTGGGGGACATTCTGTCTGTATCCTGCAGCTTCGCTGTGGGCCCTGGGTGTCTTCCTTCTCAGCTGCAGCAGGTACACCAGTGATGGGACTCTGCACCCGCACTTGCACGCCAGTGGGATGGGCCGCCTGGGAGGCTGAGTGTCTGTGCGGCACTTCCTCTCTGCACTCAGCTTTTGTCACATGGATTGAGGGACCAGTGCCTCACCTCCTCAGCCCCCTGTCATCTACCGTCACATGAATGTGATGTCATTTCAGTCTGTTAGAGCACCGTGACACAAAAGGAGGCATTAGAGCCTGACAGCAGCTGTCAGAGTGTTGCAAATATTTATCTGAAATATTGGATTACAGCGGTGTCATGTAACATTAGTGGCGGCAACTTGTCCCTGTAGAGTAAGTTCATTTATTTGCACAGTGTAAATGAGGGCATCACACTCAGGCTATCATTAAAGAAAATGTCCCCTCGCGTAGTTATGGAATCAGAATTTCTAACGTGCAGAGGAGCGTCGCGGCCGTGAAGAACGATGCTGCAGCATTCCTAAGCTCGTGGCTCAGTGCCAAGCAAGCCGGTCACTGTGCCCGTGAAGGCTAGCTAAGCTTCTCTGACCACATGGGTGGGACATCCAAGTACTTTGATTATTTCCAAACAGAGTTTTAAAGCCATCACAGCCTTGCTCTGATCCAGCCTCCTTTGCGCTTCTCCTGTTTCCTTAACTGGAGGCTTCCTGAGCGAGTAGGAACCGTCTTGCCCTGTTCCTCTCCACCTGAGGATCCAGTACCGTGGCTTCCTCCTGCCAAAGCACAGTGTTCAGTGCCTGAAGATCCAGGGCAAACTTTCCTTTTTAACAGATGAGGGAACCAGTCAATGCACAAGAGTTATACAGTGAGGGCAAATTATTTAGTTACATTCCTTAAAACTCACAGGGTTTTATTACACAGAGTACCAGTCTCACTCCTGACTTAAAGGTATACATTGTTGTTTCTTATCCTTTAGGCACTAGTTCAGCTCAGTTCAGTTCAGTCGCTCAGTCGTGTCCGACTCTTTGCGACCCCATGAATTGCAGCACACCAGGTCTCCCGGTCCATCACCAACTCCCAGAGTTCACTCAAACTCATTTCCATCAGTCGGTGATGCCATCCAGCCATCTCATCCTCTGTTGTCCCCTTCTCCTCCTGCCCCAATCCCTCCCAGCATCAGGGTCTTTTCCAATGAGTCAGGTCTTCGCATGAGGTGGCCAAAGTATTGGAGTTTCAGCTTCAACATCAGTCCTTCCAGTGAACACCCAGGACTGATCTCCTTTAGGATGGACTGGTTGGATCTCCTTGCAGTCCAAGGGACTCTCAATCAAGAGTCCCACTAGGTTGTGTTTGATTCTTTTGTGACTCCATGGATTGCAGCCTGCCAGGCTCCTCTGCCCAAGGGGTTTCTCAGGCAAGAGTACTGGAGTGGGTTACCATTTCCTTCTCCAATTACTAGGTGAGTAAGTGAGTGAGTGAAGTCGCTCAGTCATGTCCGACTCTTTGTGACACCATGGACTGTAGCCTATCAGGCTCCTCTGTCCAAGGGTGCTGGAGTGGATTGCCATTTCCTTCTCCAGGGGATCTTCCCGACCCAGGAATTGAACCCGGGTCTCCCGCATTGTAGGCAGACACTTTACCATCTGAGCCACCAGGGAAGCCCTTCAACATAAAATATTTACTTTCTTATAAAAAGACCCTGATGCTGGGAAAGATTGAGGCAGGAGGAGACGGAGGCAACAGAGGTCAAAATGGTTGGATGGCATCACTGACTCAACAGATATGAGTTGGAGCAAACTGTGGGAGACAGTGAAGGACAGGGAAGCCTGGCATGCTACAGTCCATGGGGTCACAAAGAGTCAGAAACGACTTAGCGACTGAACAACAATTCCAACTATGTTCTATGCTAGTGATGAAAGACTAGGAAGCATCAGCTCTTTTAGGTCACAGGGCATTAGAATAACTCCACTGGTGACGATGATCATGGTGGAGACGACAGTGAGTGTGGCAACATCAGCTGCAAGAAAGCTCCAGGGACCCAGACGCACTCAGAGAGGAAGGGCCTCTAGGGGAACGACAGCCAGATTTTAACGTCCATATTGTATCAGTCTCTTTCCCTCTGGTTTCTGTTTTCTCTAAGGGGGGATGTGAAAGGTTTAGAAGGAGAAATTGTGACGTCATCTCCCCACTCTGGGGTTCAATGAACTAAACATGAGAGTTTAATAAATTTAAATATGTTTACTGCAGCCTGATGACGGAACAGGACACTACTTCTCCGCGGAAGCCCCCTCCCTGACCTCATCAAAAGTGATCACAGACCTGACTTTCATGGAAGTCACATTTTTGTTTTTCTTTGTGCTTGTATAATTGTTGTTCAGTCACTCAGTCGTGTCCGACTATTTGCAACACCATGGACTGCAGCATGCCAGGTCTCCCTGTCCTCTGTCTCCCATAGTTTGAGCATCTCATCTTCTGTTGCCCTCTTCTTTTGCCTTTGATGTTTCCCAGCATCAGGGTCTTATATGAACATGCATTTTCCTAAACACTAAGGCTTAGCTTCACCTGTGTGGGAACATTTGCTCAACATTATGTTTGTGAGCTTCACCTGCTTTTTCATCCAGCCATAAATTTGTTAATTTTCAGTACTGTGTATCATGCCACTGTGTACATAAACAATTTATTTATCCATTTTATTGATCATGGTAACTTTTTTTCCTGGTTGAGATAATATTCATAAAGCTGTTAAAATATTCTTGTATGTGTAGGTAAAGAGATAGATACAGAGAGATATAGATATTTCTTTGTGCACATATGCATGCATTTCAGGGGTGTATTTTTAGGTATGTCATTTCTGAGTCAGAAATTTTATTAGATAATTATAAACTTTTATAATTTTATTAGACAATTTTCAATTTTATTAGATAATTATAAACTATTTTCCAAAGTGATTCTACTAAGATTTGCCATCATTAGCAGTGTAAAAGTATTAATATTCCTTCCTTTTCCTGGAACACATTATCCGTCTTTCACAATTTCAATCATTCTGCTATGTTGGGTCATATAATGAAGACATGGGGAAGAACCAGAGCATTCTTAATGCTATTTGAGGTCATTTGTGACCGAAGCGCAATCTAGGGTGGTGGGATGTAAGGACAGCCCTCCAGGACCTGTGCCTTCTGGAATCCATGCCCTGACGTAATCCCTCACCTTGAGAAGTTACAGACTCGTTTCCTGGAACAGAACGCAGCACGTGTGATGGGCTATCACTTCCGAGATTAGGTTACAAAACAACTGTGGTTTCCGTGGTGGCCACCTTCTCCTAGCCTCTTGATTCTTTCTCTCTCTCTCATCAGCACCCACCACATCATGACAACACCCAGGCAGCCTATACAGAGACCCATATGGCAAGGACCTGAGGCCTGCCAGCAACTACATAAGTGAGCTTGGAAGCAGATCTTCTAAGGCAGGCACCGAAGTGAGCTAAGAAGTGGATTCTGCAGTCCCAGTTGACGCTTGAGATGACTTTAGCCTCAGAAAATATTGTGATGTAGCCACATGAGATTCCCTGAGCAACAACCCTCCTGCCTGGCCACTCCTAGACCCTTGACCCACAGAAACTATGAAACAAGAAATGTTTTTCTGATCTAAGATACTAAGTTTTCAGGTAACATTTTGTGGAAGTTTGCATGGATGCATGCTCCATGGACTGTAACTCACCAGCCTTCACTGTCCATGGGATTTTCCAGGCCAGAATACTGGAGTGCTTTGCCATTTTCTCCTCCAGGGCATCTTCCTGACTAAGTGATGTAGCAATAGCTAAAAAACATATACTTTGGTACCTGGAAATGGGGTGAAAGTGTTAGTTACTCAGTCATGACTGACTCTTTGCTACTCCAAGGACTATAGCCGGCCAGACTCCTCTGTCCCCGGACTTCTCCAGGCAAGGGTACTGAGTGGGTAGCCATTCCCTTCTCTAGGGGATTTTCCTGACCCAGGGAGTGAACCTGGGTCCCCTGCATTTGCAGCCAGATTCTTTACTGTCTGATGTCATGATGAAAAAATACCTTAAAATGTGGGAGTAGCTTTGGAATAAGACGGTTGGTGGAAGCTGGACTTTTGGGAAATGTTAGAGAAGGATACATTTCCTTGCACAGACTGTTAGTAGCACTGGTTTTGAGGACTCTGAGTTAGGACTTACAAGGAAATCACAAATGTATTTCTGGAAACCGGAGGAAGGGGATTTTGGTTAAATAGCGGTGGAAAGGTTTGCAACATTATCACCTGCAGAAACGTGGAAAGTAGAACATATGTCAGATGAACTAAGGAGGTTTCCAAGCAAGTTGTTGAAGGTACCAAATGGTTTCTTTTTGCTGTTTATAGTACATGCGAGAGAAAAGACATAAATTGTGGGAAGGACTGTTCGTCACAAAGGAGCCAGGACTTACTTGGATTTGAAAGTTCTCAGACCCTCAAGATAACAAATAGCTATTGCTAAAGCTAAAAGGGCTTCTTTGGTGGCTCAGACAGTAAAGAATCTGCCTGCAATGTAGGAGACCCAGGTTCAATCCCTGGGTTGGGGAGATCTCCTGGAGAAGGGAATGGCAACCCACTCCAGTATTCTTGCAGCCTGCCAGAATTCTTGTATTTCTTGCAGCAGTATTCTTGTAGTCCACCAGCCTTCTCTGTCCATGAGGTCAGAAAGAGTTGGACACGACTAAGTGACTAGCACTTTCACTCTCTTTTTCAAAGTTAAATATGGTTTCCAGGTAAAAGTCAAATCCAGGGCACTCTCAGCAAAATATGGCCCACAGATGAAGCTGAAGGTAGGAGTATAAAGTCTTCTGTTACATCTACAGAACAATCAAAGTCGATGCCCCCAAGTACTACTTAGTCACACAGGAGGTCCTTTAAAAGAGTAGGGGTATATGTGACAGATCCTCTCTGTTGAACAACCAGACCCTGAAAAGCCTGAGGTCTCATTAGAAAGGGGTTTGGAGGCATGGCTTTTGTTTAATGGAATGAACCACAAAGAGATTCTAAGGCAGCCCACAAAATTTGAGAGGATTTTGTTAGGAGAAATATAATTGGGCTGGAATGAATATTAAGAAAGTACAAAATGAAAAGAGGCATTTGGACTCCTGAAATCCCACTGTCAGGAGGCAGGTCAAGAAAAGTACTGAGCTGCAAACAAGTGCTACATCTCTTGAAAAAGGAGGATGGCTTGGGGGATGGAGTCAAGAGTCAAGGAGACCTTTTTCTGGGCCTTCATAGCTAATCCCAGAACTTCCAAGCTTTTTTTTCCCAACAAGATTTCAAAACTGCTATGGACCAATGACTTATTTTTTTGGCCCGCATTTTTCCCTTTTTTGAACAAGAATATGTATAGTGATTATTCTGTGTCTGCCCACCACTGTATGTACACGTAGAGGACACAAAACTTCTCTCTTTAGACTTACAGATAGAAATGAGCTCCCCATCAGAGCTGCACTTAAGAAGTATTCTTGAGAAACCTCATCCACACTTGAACCTGAGTCAAATAATGGCATCCTGAACTTTGAGCTGAGTTTAGAACGCGATGAAACTGTTGTGGGCCTTGGAGAGTGTCAATGTGTTTCGTAGGTTAAAGAGACAGAAATCACTGGGGGCCAGAGGGAAGAGTGTAAGATGTCTCCAAGTTCCTGTCACTTCCGGGTAGAACAGATGGCTCAGTGGTAAAGAATCTACTTGCCAATGTAGGAAACACCAGAGGCTCAGGTTCGATCCCTGGGTTGGGAAGATTCCCCTGGAGGAGAGCATGGCAACCCACTCCAGGATTCTTGCCTGGAGAATCCCGTGGACAGAGGAGCCTGGTGGGCTAAGTGCATGAAGTTGAAAATAGTAGGACAGGACTGAGAGTACATGCATGAGACGTAACACTTGGGAGCACCAACCCTAGGCTGAGGTGGCTCATCAGAGCAAGCCCCCTTTTAACAGGCCCTGGATGCCAATCTTGGTGTCTTAGGTCCTAGATATTGGCAGAAGCAACGTTCAGTCTCTCCCGTTTTCAGCTTCTGCCTTATAAACCGTTAGTTATCCTTTGGAGAAAAGATGGCCAAAAGCCAATGCCGATTTTTTTGACCTCTGCCCTTCCTTTAATCTCGAAACACAAAATCGATGCTGCTGTCATTACTAAAACATCAGTAGGAAGCTCACTGGATCGTACAGAGACAAAGGGACCAGAGCTAACATTTGTGAGTAACTTCTTTTTTTTTTTTTTAATTCTAAAGAATTTTTTTTTTAATTTTTTTAATTAATTAATTTATTTATTTTTTATTTTACTTCACAATTCTGTATTGGTTTTGCCATACATTGACATGAATCCACCACAGGTCTTCTAAATGCACCTGTTTATTATATGACATTGCATTTATGACTCACTTTAAAAGTGGCAATTCTTCTGTCCCTATTCCTACATATTGATACAGAAACACAAGATTCATAGTTACGGTTTGCTGAGAATTACAGTTCCTTCCAATGAACACCTAGGACTGATGCTGAAGTTGAAACTCCAATACTTTGGGCACCTAATGTGAAGAGCTGACTCATTAGAAAAGACCCTGATGCTAGGAAAGATTGAGGGCAGGAGGAGAAGTGGACGACAGAGGATGAGATGGTTGGAAGGCATCACCAACTCAATGGACATGAGTTTGGGTGAACTCCAGGAGTTGATGATGGACAGGGAGGCCTGGCATGCTGTGGTTCATAGGGTCACAAAGAGTCGGACACGACTGAGCGACTGAACTGAACATTAGATACTATTCTGGTTTTGCTGAGCCTCTGATAAACTGCTATCTCTGCTTCTTATGACATATGACATACATAATGAAGGGAAGTATGACGCCATAACAGTGGGATCTGATCTAGAGCAATCTATACTCGTGCTACTCAGAGTTGTCTGCAGGCATCCTGGCTGCTATCTGTCACCAGTTCACAGGGAGAGAAGGACAGAAAGTTGAAAGCCAGCATCCAGAGACCTGTGGGGCGACGTGGCATCTCCATGAGCTCCAGCTGTGTGGTCAGGGTCTCCTCAGCTGGACGAGGTTTGGCCGAATCAGGCATGAGTTACATGTGACCAGCCTGGTCCAGCAGGACTTGTTGAGACAGCAGCCCAGGAGTCAATGAAAAATTTTAAAACACGTCATTCACAGCAAATAATCTGAGAAGCACTAACTACTGACAGTGTCCACTCATGCCCTACTCTGGATTGGTGCCCCTGCCTTCCCCCAGTAGAAGTTACCCTAGCAACAGCTAAATCTTGGACCGGACCTTGGAATGGGTCCCTCATGCTGGGAGCCTTTGGACCTATGAGCCTGTGTGTGGTGCCAGCTGCCATATCTGTCCTCTGGCAGGCTTAGGTCCATGGAGGCTGGCTGCTCCAGTGGTCCAGAAAATGACATGACCCAGAAGTAGAAGAGGGCATGGAAACCCATTCCAATATTCTTATGGGCTTCCCTAGTGGCTCAGACGTTAAAGAATCTGCCTGCAATGTAGGAGACCTGGGTTCGATCCCTGGGCCGGGAAGATCCCCTGGAGAAGGGCACGGCAACCCACTCCAGTATTCTTGCCTGGAAAATCCAATGGACAGAGGAGCTTGGAGGGCTACAGTCCACGGGCTCAAGAAGAGTCGGACACAACTGAGTGACTGATACTACTACTACAATTGAAAAAAATGCTGCATACCAAAATTTGTCATGATTTCTATATCTTAACCACCATTTCCCTTTATTTTGGTTCTTTATAACTTAGACCAACACAGAGAAAACTAAATTTGGGACCATCCTGTTGTGTAACTTATTTATTTTACCTCTCGTTGCATCCTTCTGGCTTCTTCTACCTTCTAAGATAGCTATCTAGAATTATAATTTTGTTTTAAACAAAGCATATTAACATTAATATTTAAACTTTTGCAACTCTCCAGGAAATCCCCAGGACACCTCCACGGCCTGCTGACAACATCAGCATTTGGAATCCCCACTCTGGTCTGTACTCGGGGACAAGTTAGAGTCCTGTGTGTGTGTGTGTGTGTGTGTGTGTGGGTATGCACGGGCGCACCCTCAGTTGTGTCTGACTCTTTGTGATCCCAGGGACTGTAGCCCACCAGGCTCCTGTGTCCACGGGATTCTCCAGGCAAGAATATTGGAGTGGCTTGCCATTTCCTTCTCCAGGGAATGAACACACATCTCTGGCATCTCCTGCATTAGGAGGCAGATTCTTTACCACTAGCACCACCTGGGATAGCCCTTAGAGTGCCCTGGGGGCTTTTAAAATAGACTCATACATTGGGCTGCCATCTATGGGGTCGCACAGAGTCGGACATGACTGACGTGATTTGGCAGCAGCAGCATACATTGCTGGAGAAGGCAATGGCACCCCACTCCAGCACTCTTGTCTGGAAAATCCCATGGATGGAGGAGCCTGGTAGGCTGCAGTCCATGGGGTCATACAGAGTTGGACACGACTGAAGCGACTTAGCAGCAACAGGAGCATACATCACTTCCCTCCCCAAAGAAAATGACTCAGTTGGTCTGAGGTGGGACTAGGTTCTGTCTGTTTCAAAAGCCCTGAGGTGGCTTTCTAGGATTGAGAAACACTGTGAGGCCCACTTCAGCTCACAGAGTGCTTGGTTTTTGCTCTCTGACCCCAGAAGCCTTAGAACAAGCACATGATTCCAAGTATTTCTGCCTTTTGAAGGCAATTTAAACAACAAACATACTACCAATACCTCAGAACCATCAGGAAGACTTTCTGGAAGCTGAAGTCCAAGAACAAATCTGAGTCCATTTAAAATTACACTCAGACTGCACCCCAGAGACATTTAAAATGATTTGTGGGACTTCCCTGGTGGTCCAGTGGCTAAGACTCCACACTCAAAATGCAGGGGCCCTGGGTGCAATCCGCGGTCAGGGAATTAGCTTCCCACAAGCCACAGCTAAGGCCTGGCATGCACGTGTGCTCAGTTGCGTTGGACTCTCAGTGACGCCTTTGACACTGAGCCCCCTACGAAGCTCCTAAGAACCAGCACAGGCAAATAAAAACAAATGCTTTGCAATCTTCTTACAGAACTGTTACTGCCTCCTGTATTTCCTGCTTTGCTCCATGCTGTAGCTGAGGAAACCTGGTCTCCAGCAATCCCAGCCCAGTGACTGCAGCCTGGAGCTCGCCAAGGTAGAAGGAGTTGGGGCGTGGCTGAGAGTGCCCTCCCTGAGGGAGGGGTCTACACACTAGCCCAGAAGGTGAACTATACGGCCCCAGACAGTTTCTGGCCGCAGCTCTAGGCTGAGGGACAGCTCCCAAGAAGGCTTGGAAACCAACGGCACTCCTGAGCCAGATTCTGTACCAGGCCTGCTGCCTTATCCCATGAGTTGACTTGAGCTGAAATTTTGCGTTTGATTCTCACCTCTATTCCCTTAGTGAAAATCCCATTATCTCTAACAGCTGTGTGTCAAGAAAAGACATGGATTTTGTGTAACAACAGAAGGATGCCATACTTGTTTTTCTAGGTAGCCTTAGGCAAAACCATTTTAGCTCACTTTCTTGGCTTATTACATAAAGACTTAAACTTTGTGTAGAAAGAGGGGAGTTACTTTAGAGTGGGAAACTAGAAAAAGGGAATTCAATCTCTATTACACAGAAGCAAGTTGATAACGATATTTTTTTAAAAATACAGCCTGGACCAAAAAGATGGCATAGATTTGCCACTAAAATATTGTTTCCAGTTTATTATTTCTAGATAAATTCATAAAGTGAAAGAAAACCAGGAAGGTGACATACACTGCTTGTGTAAGCCTTGAAATTGATTTCAGAAGCATCAGCCCTCACGACAAAAGAATTTCACAGTTTAATTAGGATGGCTCAAATCCAGTGTCTATATTTAGGATAAGCTGGAAATTACAGTGTAGAAATGAGAGTCATCCAGCAATACTCTAAATGAGGCCAAGGGATCTATGGAAAAAAACTACCACAGTTTTTCTCAGCTAACCATAAAATTTCTCAGCTTTTGTTTTTCAGTGGATACAAACAGAATAATCTCTAAGAATTTTTTACCTGTTCAAACTGAAGAAGGCATTTTTCCTAAAATTCCCTAAGTACAAACTTTTAAATCTGCATCTACACCTACCTAAATTCTTTTTAATACCTGTGTGATCTGTGCTTAAGCACAGATCAATTTGGCATTTAATTTATAACATATCAGAGGAATCTCATTAAAATTCTGAATGTATATAAACATGTTTTATACAGCTAATATTTTGGCTTCGTTTTGTATGTGGTTGGCAGAGTTTTCATGGCACTCTATCATTAATTCCTTAAATATTCCTGTTTTCTTCTCATCATCGGTGTATCATCAAATAAATCAGTTCAAATCCAAGATGTGACAGAAAGAACCATATGATTACTTTTTTTTTTTAACTTCAGGAAATGTTTTAAATGATCTCGTACAAATTATATTGGCTTCACATCCAACAATTTATTAGAGGAGCATATGATTATTTATGACCATAATTATGGTTTTTGGATGTCCAACAAGAGTGCTTTTCTTCTTTCTCTTTCTCTTCTTCACTGTGACCTGGGTCTGAGTTTATATATGCTTGTCAGTAATTTCCCTAAAAGCAGTTTAAATGCTCTAAATAATACACTCAAAATCATTAAGAAAACAAATCGCTTTAGCGAGCTGACCTCGGCAGCAAAGATGCTCGAAAGCACAGGGAATATCCAGCCAGAAAGACGCGGAGAGAAGTCAGAACCTCAGGAATCAAAAATCCTTTGACTTAAGTTACTTGCCTTGGCTGAAGGTTTACTTTTAAATTACAAGGAAGGAAATATTCCAGGTAAAATAGCTCTTAGCCAGTTGTAACTAACAAATCAATTGTAGATATCCGGTACAGAAGCTGAGTGTGTGCCATCACTACTTGTGAATTACCTTCTCCTCATTTATTTATTTTGCAATAGTTCCAATACTGCCCCATGCTACCATTTGAACGTCAGGCACTCCATTCAATGTGGTCATTCAGATTTGTAAAGGGCCCCAAATTCACCAAATTCCCACTCTGAAGATCCGGTGGAACTGAGTTTGTTTGCTTGTGTGTTATTGTAAATTAACAGGTACACTGACTACTCCTTTAATTCTCAAACTGTCACTTACAGATAGGGGCTCACACTCTATTGGTGAATAAACTGAGGTTAAGTATTAATGTTTTCCAACTGTGGTGCTGGAGAACACTACTGAGAGTCCCTTGGACTGCAAGAAGATCAAACCAGTCAATCCTAAAGGAAATCAACCCTGAATATTCATTGGAAGGACTAATGCTGAAGCTGAAGCTCCAATACTTTGGTCACTTGATGTGAAGAGCCGACACATTGGAAAAGACCCTGATTCTGGGAAAGACTGAGGGCAGGAGGAAAGGGGGACAACAGAGGATGAGATGGTTGGATAATGTCACCAACTCAATGGACATGAGTTTGAGCAAACTCCAGTAGGTAGTGAAGGACAGGGAAGCCTGGCATGCTGCAGTTCATAGGGTCACAAAGAGTCAGACACGACTTAGCAGCTGAACAGCAACAACAAAGTACAAATCAGTAATCTGGTGTCAGAGCCTTAACGGAGAGCCCCTCCAGGTGAACACTGTCACTCCCTGTGCTGTGCCTGTTTGTTCCTGGTCTCTGATGCAGCACTTTTGGAAAGATGTGGACCTGTCCAGGAGGCACCTAACATTAGCATGAAAAGCTAAGCACTTCTTGCTTCCCTGAAGCCATCTGGTAACTGAAGGTGAAACCAACAAAGTCCATTTTTCTCTTTCTGGGAAAACGGGAAGTTGGGTAAGTGATGGTGGCTGAAATAAACACCTTGGGCTGCCTTTGTGTGTGTGTGTTAGACCTTCAGTCATGCTCTACTCTTTGTGACCCCATGGACTGTAGCCCGCCAGGTTCCTCTGTCCAAGGGATTCTCCAGGCAAGAATACTGAAGTGGGTTGCCATGCCCTCCTCCAGGGGATCTTCCCGACAGAGGGATCAAACCCACATCTCCTGTGTCTCCTGCATTAGCAGGCAGATTCTTTACCGTCTGAACCACCAGGGAAGTGGCTGCCTTAATTTCCTATCAAATTAGCTAAAACATCCTGAATGTCTTATTGCTTCTTTCAACTCAAATTAAAAACCTTCAGCCTCCAACCAAAAAACTTTCTTACACTTTGAACTAATCAGGAGGAGCACTGGTGATTTCTATGACAAGGCAGGCAAACCAGGCTGGTCAGATCTTGGTCACCCTCACAATAGGCACTGGCATTGAGTGGACCCCAGGGAAAGGGGTTTTGCACAAGGAGCTGCCAGCTGGCCTAGAGCTATTCATTTTGCTCATGCACATGGTACTGTGTCTGGTGGACACCCAGAAAATGCAGAAAATCAAGATCGAGGTGGCGCAAGGTCACTTTAACAATGTGGAGAAGCTCCCTAGGAGATGTTGTTCCCAACACTGCCACCAGGTGGTCATTCCTGGGAGAGACTTACTTAAATAAAAAAATTAAAAACCCTCTGATGATTTCCTGCTAACAATCAGAATCTAGCCAGGTCTCAGATCTATCATCAGTTTAGATCACTCACTTTCTTCAACTTGTTAATGGGAGGAAGAAAAAAAGAATGAAATGGAGTTTGTAGAGGAGTTTGTAGGGAGGAGTAGGGGAGCTGCTTTAAAGGGCAGGTAAGAGATATACTGATGAGGACCTCCCTGTTGGTCCACTGGGTAAGACTCCAGGCTTCCACTGCAGGGGGCACAGGTTCAATTCCTGGTCAAGGAACTAAGATCCCACACACACACCTATGAAATGCACTGGATAGGCACATTGAATCCTGAGTCAAACAGATCAACTGTAACAAGACATTTTCTGAGCCAAATGGGGAAAACTGGTTATAGGCTGTTTGTCAGATGATATTAAAGAATCATGACTCGTTGTGCTCATAATAATATTAAGGTTTATTTGTAAAAGAGCGGTGCTTTAACTTATAGATAGGCAGTATCCATCAGTGACGTAATACAGTATGGAGGATTTGTTTTAAAATAGTTCAGAGAAAAAGCAGGGTTGCGAGCAGATGAAAGGAGATTGGGAGAATGTTGGTGCCTAGAATCCAGGGTTATTCCCTTATGTTCCTTATGTTTATAGGTTTGAAAGTAACTTCAATAAAAATTCATTTCAAAAACCTGCTAATTTACAGGGAAAATATCAATAACTTTGAGTTATATACATATATATTACCTGTGTTAAGTCACTTCAGTCGTGTCCAACCCTTTGCGACCCCATGGACTGCAGCCCGCCAGGCTCTTCTGTCAATGGAACTCTCCAGGCAAGAATACTAGAGTGGGTTGACATGCCCTCCTCCAGGGGATCTTCCCAACCCAGGGACTGAATGCATGTCTCCTGCATTGGCAGGCAGATTCTTGACTACTTGAGCGCCCTGGGAAGCCCTACAACATAGTATCTGAACTCAAAGTCAAATTAGTCAAATCTGTACTCAAATTCCATTTTGCATTCAACTTTTTTATTGCTGCGCCCTCACAATAAGGCCTCGTCTACTCCTACAGGAATTACAACAAACCAGAGCATTCCAATTAAATTGGGCGTCAGGTCAGTTTTGATTTTTTTTTCTGGTTTAAATTTCATAAAAACAAGGACTACAACACAGAGCAACCATTGGTTTACAAGAGGTAAGAGGCTTGAAGGAGAAGGAAAATTTTCCAAACAGGTAGAAAGATAATAAAGGTATTTTTTTTACACTGATTTCTTTCCTTTTAAATTTCACTTAAAAAAAAGCTACAAAAATATTTTTCTCCAAACACATTTCTTAGTGTGGGTGCTTTGTTTTATTTTTCTTGAGGTTGGCAGTGGGTGGCACATAAGTAAACATACCAAATATAACCAGAGTCATAGTAACTCTCCTTAATAATAAAGTATCTCATCAATCTCCTTATAAATAAAGTATAAACATACCAAATATAACCAGTGTCATAGTAACTCTCCTTATTAATAAAGTATTTTGTTTCTGAATCAATATCACTGCCAGTGATTAAAAGTTGCCAAAAATCATTGGATATATTTCAATTTTCCTCAATTTAAGAGAGGAGATTGGTTTTGCTTCACAGCTTTCAGAAAAGTCTGCCTCTGATCATAAACTTGCCGGACGGAGCGTCCCTGGTGGATCAGTGGTAAAGAACTGGAGTTTGTATGGAAGTTTGTATGGCCCGTGTAGCCAATGCAGGGGACACGGGTTCAATCCCTGGTCCGAGAAGATCCCACATGCTGCGGAGCAACTAAGCCCGTGAACCACAGCTATTGGGCCTGTGCTCTTGAGCCCGGGAGCCACAGTTAGAGAGTAGTCCCCACTCACTGCAACTAGAGAAAGGCCCACGCAGCGATGACGACCCAGTGTAGTCAAAAAAAAAAAAAACAGGATAGACTTGTGAGCACCCAGAGGATAGGTGCCAGGCTGGCTATTACCAAGATGGTGAGCAGAGCAATGGATTTCATCTCTTGGTTTCCTCGGTCTTAAAATGGGCAGAAATCGTGCCTTTCCTGGGAGGATCCGGGCAAGTCTACACCAACCGGTGCTCAGAGAGAAAGAAGGTGGAGTACCCACCCCCTCCCCCAGGGCTCCGCCCACGTGCTCACTCCGCCCCATCAGGGCCCTGACCCTCCCCTTCCCCACCAACCGGTCCTCCTGATTCCAGGCTCTGCGCCTTCCCGCCCCTCTTCCTGGACATCCACTTCCTGCTCGGCTCCCTGCGCCAGCTCCCGCGTCTTCTCTGAGTCTCAGCTTCACCGTCAGCGCCTACGGAAGTGTTTCTATGCCTCAAGTTGGCCTTTGCTTCTGAGAAGGTGAAGTCCCCCAACCATCCCCAGTGTCTCTTGGGTTTTCGACACTTATTGGTGATTTCACAATGGATGCCACTCCTCCCAGACTCGGTTCCAACTGCGAAGTCTTGCCTTCTGTTCAGCGCTTCTCCTATGCGCTTGCACGTTGTGCAAGGGGCGTGCTAAGTATCTCAGTCGTGTCCGACTCTTTGTGACCCCGTGGACTGCAGCCCACCAGGCTCCTCTGTCCATGGGATTTCCCAGGCAAGAATACTGGAGTGGGTTCCCATTTCCTTCTCCAGGGGATTCTTCCCGACCCGGGGATCGAACCTGCCTCTCTTGCATCTCCTGCATTGCAGGTGGATTCTTTACCACTGAGCCACCAGGGAAGGCCTCTGTGATTACAAGGAAAGAATTAATTAGGAAGAGTACTTACAGGAGTACTCTCGGTATTCTTATAAGAATAGAAGCTGTGCAACTTTGGACAAGTTACTTAACTTCTCTGTGCCTGAGTTTCCATTACTGCAAAATGGGATTGATAAGAGTCCCTGGTATGGTTGTCCTGAGGGTTAAGTGCGAACATCCACTATACATGCTTAATCCCACCTACCATCACTGAGTCGCACACCCTGGGACACGCGTATGGCTTCGCTAGGATGAGCAGCTCCCAGGGCCCAGGAACCCTGACCTGCAGAAAGATGGGACAGCATGGGATGACAGCCCTCAGACCTTCCCAGGGAGCACGGTCTCTGAGTATCACCCTCTAAAACCACAGCTTCTCTGCTCCGAGGACGTAGGCAGCTTCGGCCCTTCACTCCAGCCACTTTTGTTTACCCCCTCGGGGTAGAGTTGTCACTCTCCACCAAGTGACCAGGGGGCATCTGTAGGCAAGAACAGCTTTGGGGTTTGGGAAGAAGGGGAACAAGGCCACTCACAGCAGCAGCATGAGGGTGTACATGTCTGGGTGAAGTGCCCTTTCACGTTGGGGGGGGGTGTTGTTTACTCGCTTCACTCGTGTCCGACTCTGTGACCCCATGGATTGTAGGCCATCAGGCTCCTCTGTCCTTGGGATTTTCCAGGCAAGAACACTGGAGTGGGTTGCCATTTCCTCCTCCAGGGATCTTCCTGACCCAGGGTTTGAACCCAGGTCTCCCGAATTGCAGGCAAATTGTTTACCGCTGAGCCACCACTGAAGCCCCTTGCACTGGACAACTGGACACCAAGTCAATGCCAGAGGAGTGGGGGACCCCTATTCCCTTCACACTCTGCAGCTTCCCATTCCTGGCCATGGCTGGACAAGGGCAGAGCCTCAGCCTGAGATGTCAGCAGAAGGCAGCCCTGGTTAGAAAGCACCTTTGGCCCGGGGCAGTGGCCTGGTTTCAGTCTGGAGGCTCCCGCCTGGATACAATTAGCTTGGGACAGGCTCCGGGAATCGGTATGCAAATGTGCCGTAATGCAACCTTCCTTATTTTCTAAAGCTGTCATTTCTTTTTCTTTTCTTCTTCTTTTTTTTTTTTTTTAAAAAAAAAAACCTCATGTATGGATAGAAATATCTGAGACCAGTGGCCTCTGCTGACCACTGGGTCAGCATGGAGGTTCCTGGTCACAAAGCGCCATCCATTAATCACCCTGACAGGAGCAATTACAAAGCGGACGTGCTGCAGAGGGAGCGTTGCATTTCCCTGCTGCATGTGAACTGTTGAGGGAGTGGATAATTGGAAGCATTTTTGGAAAAACAAATACTATAATCCCCAGCTCCCTTTAATTATATGTATAAGCAGGTATGCACTTCCTCCATTCATTCAAGAAACATTTACAAGACATGATATGGTACGGGAGAAACCATAAGTTGAACGATAAGCATTAGGAATAAAAGTGATTGGGAAGCATGTAGGCATTAAAGAGAAAAACAGTTTAAAACAAATTCAAGATTTGTTCTCTGCTGAAGGAAATGGCAACCCACTCCCATATTCTTGCCTGGAGAATCCCATGGACCTAGGAGCCTGGCTGGCTACAATCCATGGGGTTGCCAAGAGTCGGACATGATGAAGCATGATTGGGGGATGCCAGGGTGTCCCTTAAGGGGCTGACCTGAGCAACTGAGGCTCATGGGGACAGAACCCAGCTATGTCTGGAAGCCTCAGCATCTTAAGGGATGGGCTGTCATTCATGGGACTCAGAGGCCATGACATCAGACCTCAGTGTGTCTGTGTTTCAGATCTCCTCTTCTTGGCAGTAGCATCGTTCTGCACCCACTGAACCAGAAACCTGCTCTCTGCATCAGCAGCTGCGGCCAAGGGGCAGTGCCAGTGGCCCTCCTGTGTATTGGGATCATCCCCGGAGAAGGAAAGGGTTGCGACTCGGGGGACCATGGAGAGGTATCTATTCTAAGTAAGTGAGGACCAGGTACCAGGTGCTTTGCTACATGATGACGTCACCTGACTATTGACGTTAAGTCCATTCTCTCTGAAACACACAGATGCATAGGAGGGAAGGGACAAGATAAAAATACATCTTTAAGAAGGACATGCTATGAGTGATGCGCCCTTTGGATTTAAAGGTAGGACAGAGTCGGGGTCAGAGGTGACAGTGGTCCCCAACAAAATCCGGAGTGTATGGCAGAGTCATGTCCTCCTGGACCCCCGTACTCGGCAACTCTGAAGACATGGATCGGGCACGGGCGGCTGGAACTGGGGTTTGGGGAGTGCTCCCCAGCAACTCAGAGTCTCTGAGGCAGGAAGCCAGACCAGTCACCCTGCCAACAAGCAATGCAAAAAAAAAAAAAAAGCAGCAGACAAAAGAGACGGTGCCGGCTTTGAAAAGGACACTGACCCTTTAGGGATGTGTTTGGGAATGGAGGACCATGACTAAGGAGTTGAGGTGATTCCCACAGTTCAAGGTCAGGGCAAGGGGACAGCACCATCACACGGAACAGAGAGAGCAGAAAGGACACTGACCCACAGAGATAATGATCTTACACTGGTGTTGAGCAGGACTTCAGAGCCGAGACCGTCAGCAGGCGATTGGACCCAGATGAGCAAAGCATGTTATCATCCCAGAGGCTGTAATTTATACATGGGTAATAACGTATGAACAGAATCTATTCAAAATGAAATTAAAGTATTAAGATAATAATGAAATCTAAACAGTATCTCAGCAATGCATCTGGATTCAGATGTAACTAACCATCCAAGGTGCCTTCATGAATATTATCTTATTTAACCTTCGCAATTACCCTGTCATGGAACTGAGCCTCAAAGCTCTAAATTATGTAAATTGTCCAAAGTAACACACATGTCGGGTGGAGAAGCAAGAATCTGAACCCAGACTTTGAATTCCTGAGTTCTCTCTGCAACACCTTTGTGCATGCGTGCTAAGTCGTTTCAGTCATGTCTGACTCTTTGGGACCCTGTGGACTCTAGCCCACCAGCCTCGTCTGTCTGTGGGATTGTCTAGGCAAGACTACTGGAGTGGGTTGCCATGCCCTCTTCCAGGGGATCTTCCTGACCCAGGGATGGAACCTGAGTCTCACATCTCCTGAATTGGCAGGCAGGTTCTTTACCACTAGTGCTATCTGGGAAGCCCATAACATCATCCCCCCTTCCCATTAAGAAACAAACAAAATATGTATATGGACAAACAGCAAATAGGAGGAACACAGTTACAGACACTGGGAAATGTAGGCGTCTACCTTGTTAGTGTCCCTATGGATGACTGTGTTTCTTAAAACTTAAAAATCCAGCTGAACTAAAGAGATCAAAGACGACAGTCACTGCAGATTCCCAGCCTCAGAGGCAGCGGAGGCGGTGTTTCTAATTCCTCCTAGTCACTGCCGCGTGGCCTGGGTACAGTTGTGGTTCAAGGTCTTCGATTGGCGGCTCAGCTAGCTAACCTGCAGCTGCTTTTCCTCTCCCTAGTTCAATAATTCCACAGTGACCCCTGCTGGGAAGAAACCATGGCTCAGTCGCACCCTCCTCCCATGAGAGGTCCTGCCGGGCCTTGGTGGGAACAGGAAAGGGGGGGATTTCCCCCCTCCTCCAGCAGCTGCTGCTCATCAGGTGAGGGGACGATGATTCACACCCACATTCCAGTGCCCTCTGAGCTGGGCGGGTTCCGGCCGGGTCCCAAAGCGGCAGGACCGCCACCCACCCCTCCCTCGCCCCAGGACTGGCACCTGGAGAGGACACACCCGTGTGTCCTTGTGCAGCTCTCTCCCTGGTCCCTGTGTGCAGATATCAGTCCCCTCCGTCACACCCCAGCCCTCACACCATCCTGGGGTCCCCGGGATACTGTACTTAACAACAAAGTGAAATTGGAAAAAAGAAGTCCCTCGGCATAGCTGAGAAGATGACTTCCGCGGCAAGTGCCAAAATGTTTTAGAAATACACAGCAGACAACAGAGTCGCTGCATATTTCACCAGGCAGGATCGTAATTTATGTGATGTATTTTTAACTGTGAGAGGTGATGGGGGAAACCACTTAAATTTCATGTGAGTTGAAGATTTGTCAGTTACACAGTTCCTGTGGTGGCAGATCTGGAAAATGTCAGAGGGACTGAGCGATTACCCACAGAGTGTGCCTACAGCTGGAGCTCTTATTTGGGCTCTGACTCCCCCTGTTGTCGGGGAATTCACTTCTTTCTGGGATTAGTTTGCTTTCTGTGAAAGACATTGGAATTTTACCTTGTCTGTCAAACATTCTTTTTTTAAATCACCTCTCTCCCACCTTTGCTTTTATCCTTCAGGTCTCTATGTCAGCCTCTGTGTGATGCTGAGATGGCCGGGACACTAGCCGTATTCTTTGTGCCCAAATAGCATCTTCCCAACTCAGAAAGTGGGCTTCCCAGGTGGCTCAGATGGTCAAGAATCTACCTGTAATGCGGGAGACCTGGGTTCAATCCCTGGGTTGGGCAGATATCCTGGAGAAGGAAATGGCAACCCGCCTGGGAAAGCCCATGGACAGAGGAGCCTGGCGGGCTACAGTCCACCCGGTCACAAAGAGTCGAACATGACTGAGTGACTAAACACAACTCAGAAAGATTGAGAAAGATGCTTGTGTCCAACTTGGTCCCTGCCCCCATCTTAGGGGGACAGGAGCGGTCACCAGGTCTGGACTGCCCCCCTTCCCCCTGCCAACACACACACAGAAGAGTTATGTTGGAATAAACAGCCTTTAGTTCGTCCCTGCAGAGAAGGCAATGGCAGCCCACTCCAGTACTCTTGCCTGGAAAATCCCATGGATGGAGGAGCCTGGTAGGCTACAGTCCATGGGGTCGCTGATGGTCGGACACAACTGAGCGACTTCTTTCACTTTTCACTTTCATGCATTGGAGGAGGAAATGGCAACCCACTCCAGTGTTCTTGCCTGGAGAATCCCAGGGACGGGGGAGCCTGGTGGGCTGCCGTCTGTGGGGTCGCACAGAGTCGGACACGACTGATGCGACTTAGCAGCAGCAGTTCGTCCCTGGAATTTGTGCTCTGAGTACTGAGGCTACAACAATCGGGAAAAACTAGCCTCTTAAGCCGCGGGGACTTCACACTGAGACACAAGGACAGAATTCTGCCGTCTCAGGCTGCCCTGGTCCTCCCCGCCCCCACCCCCGTTCCCACCACCCTTCCAGACACGCTCTACAGCCTTTCGGAAAGATACCGGGTTTCCGAGGGAAAATTTTCATTATAGATGAAGCGAGCCCTCTAGTGGCGATTTTGCAAGTTACAGCCTCTATTTTGAGATTTCAAGGGGGTGAGTTCAATTTCTTCTTTCTTCTAGAAGCACCCAGAGCTAGTTCTCACTGTGAACGGATGGAATTCCATTCCTTTTTACTCCTCCCCGCCCCAAACAATTCTACTCTCCTTTCCCCAGTGTGCAGCATCCCTGAGGATCTTTTTGCCCGTTGTAATCCTTGCAACTCACTCTCACCCATCAGTCTGGGGTCCTCCATCCCCGTCCCCGTGCCTTTCTCTGCTGGAGAATCGCTGGTGTTCTGACTGCACAAGCCGCGTGCTGAGAACAGCGACACCGCATTGGCAGCCAGACTAGCAAAGCCTTTTTTGACTAGTTTGGCCATGAGCTACAGCTACTGCGCATTTCAGTTTCGAGGTGTTCCGATATTGATCCCCCAAAGTCACACCGTCTGCCATGCTGGTCATATGTAACACTTCTGTTTTCGGAGCGCTCCAAACAAACTGAAAAGGAGCACTTTGACTGTTTAGGACAGGATGCTGGGGATGGTGTGAATTTGCCAGGAGCAAGGAAATCAGAAATCAGTGATGACTCAGGTGGGCTGCAGGTCGCTCCAAACCATTTCAATCAACAGAGTACATCCATGCAGCCTCTTAAACAGCTCTGGGGTCTTTTTTGGGGGGATCCTAATCAGTCAGAAAACGGCATGTATTTAGCACCCACCATGGCACCCATGCCACGTGAAACAAACATTAAATACAAAGGCAAAAGGAAAACTCCTGGAGACCGAAGTGCTCATGGTCAGATAAAGAAGAGAGAAAAATAAACAGGTGAGGCTCAGCTGGGAAGCCAAGCCCATCAGAAGCATGAAGCAAAAGCACCGTCACTTCAGGTTCTTTGAGTTTCTATGGAGTTCTCCCAACAATAAGTTCTGTTCCCCCCTCAGATGGAATCCAGGGCTTGGTTCACGCACTTTTGAGAGGATGAGCCATCCTGGACTCCTCCCCCCTCACTTCTCATACCCACAATGTATCTAAATCCATCCTTTGCTGCCCTTCTTGTGCCAGTGGCTTGGCTGGGCTTTCAGAGTCTGCCTGAACAGCTGAGACACTCTTCTGGGCTCAAGTCCCCACAGTCATTTCGCCCCAGGCTCCCCATTCTCCACGGATCCCCGATTCTAGAATTCCCCTGCAGATCCAATCCTGCTGCAGACACCATCAGGGACCTCCTCATCCTCTGCACCAGTTTCCAGAGTGCGCTCAGGATTCTGACACCTCAAGACGTCGCTGCCAGGGCTTCCCTGACGGCTTAGCGGTAAAGAGCCCGCCTGTCAGGACAGGAGCTGCAAGAGACACGGGTTCGATCCCTGGGTCAGGAAGATCTCCTGGAGGAAGAAACGTCAAGCCACTCCAGTCTTCTTGCCTGGAGAATCCCACGGACAGTGGAGCCTGGTGGGCTGCAGTGCACGGGGTTGCAAAGAGTTGGACACAGCAGAGCAACTGAGCATCTCTGCATATGAACCAGCATTTCTTACTATTGATCTCACTGTGAAGGAGTTTGTACTCATGAATAGCAATCAGGAGAGTGCAGCTAAAGCAGGTCCTAGTGTGGAGATGACTTGGGCCCCCAGCCCCCAGCCCTGCACCAGCACATCCCCACCCTCTGCTCAGCTCCCCTGCTGCTCCGGGAGCCCCATGACTCTGGTGGGTTCTGAGGTCTCTCGAGTTGGCCTCCAGGGCCCCGGGGTCCCACAGAGCCCGCTCCCAGCATCACTCTCACAGCACATAACGCTCCCAAGGCCCACGCTAGCCTCTTTCACCCTAACTCTGCCATCAGTTTTACACGCTCTCATATTTGCAAGAACAGCATCTCCATCCTGTCAACCACACCAAAGCATTCACAAGAAATCTGTAAAGTCAGTCAGTGCTTCTATGATTTTTCTTATTTGAATGAGCAACTTTATAATTCTTGACATTTGGGGAATTACAGCCCCCTAAATTGAAAATAAATCCACAAACGTCACTCTGTGTCTAACATTTATTTTTTAAAATTGAATTGGGTTGGAACTAATGTTCTAAGAATTCTCTATTACATATGAAAAAATCAGAAACACCACGGGGTAGCATAGAGCTGGGGATGGAAACCACCTGAGAAGACAATTAGCCTTGGAGGGAGGTCCCGTAATAGCACAGGGTGCTCATCTGGGCCTAGAGTTCCCGTGCAGGGTGGGGAGTATATTTCAAGCAGATAGCAATGTGACACTAAGTTTATGTGTTGCACTCAAGAGAGGTCTTCCATCGCTAATCTCAGCATTAAATTAAGTACATTCAAAATAAGCACTGGATTTGAGGATCTTGGCATAGCCTGCATATATCAGGATTCTTCTATATAAAACCGAGGCCTGTATGCACGCGTTCTCAGTTGTGTCCAACTCTTTGTGACCCCATAGACTGTAGCCCCGCCAGGCTCCTCTTGCCAGGATTTCCCAGGCAAGAATACTGGAGCAGGCTGCCATTTCCTCCTCCAGGGGATCTTCTGTGCCCAGGGATCGAACATGCATCTCCTGCACTGGCAAGCAAATTCTTTCACCACTGGGCCACCAAGGAAGCATAAAGTCAAGGACTGCATACATTATCTTGGAAGCTAGTCCCGGAATGACTGATGGCTGAGAAGTTGGGGGTGGTCTAGAGGGAGGCCTGTAAGGACCAGTTCTCTTACTGTCCCTAAGCGGCCATGACCTCCAGGGGGCCCTTCAGAGATCTGGGGTCCACGTCCTTGTAAAAGGGGTCGTGGAGTCATGCAGCAGCACTCACAGGATGAACCGTTTCACATTCTCAGGGAGCTCCTTGGAACACGCTCATCATTTACAGGGCCGTGGGCAAGTGATGTTATCTTCTCTGAGCCACTGCTTCCCTCTCTGTGAGGTGGGAAGACGAAATCATAGCACTTGCTTAATAGGATTTTTGTAAGGATGAAATGAGAGCCTCATCTACAGTGCTTAGCCCAGTGTCTGCCGCACAGTCAGCCCTCAGAAGCTTCCAGCAGATTGAGACACCACTGCACACATGTTTGAAAGTCCAAAATCCAGAGTACGGACAACTCCAGGTGCTGGAGAGGATGAGAGCATCGGGAACCCTCTTTACTGTTGGGGGAGGTATGCAAAGTAGAGAGTAGAGAGGCTTCCCCGGTGGCTCAGTGGTAAAGAATCTGCCTGAGAACGCAGGAGCCGCAGGTTCAATGCCTGGGTTGGGAAGATCCCTTGGAGAAGGAAACGGCAACCCACTCTAGTATTCTTCCCATGGAGAGAGGAGCCTGGGGGGGGGGCTACAGTCCACGGGGTCACAAAAGAGTCAGACATAACTTAGTGACTAAACAACAACAATGCCAAGTAAAAGACACTGTGGGTGATACTATGGCTGTTTCTTCAAAGGTGAACATTCTCTTACCATACCATCCAGCAAGGGCATTCCTTGGTATTTACCCAAAGGAGTTGAAAATTTATAGTAAATAATGAGGCCCTGGGCTTCCCTGGTGCCCCAGACAGTAAGGAATCTCCCTGCAATGCAGGAGACCCAGGTTCAATCCCTGGGTTGGGAAGATCCCCTGGAGAAGGGCATGGCAACCTACTCCAGTATTCTTGCCTGGAGAATGCCATGGACGGAGGAGCTGGTGGACTACAGTCTGTGGGGCTCCTAAGAGTTGGACACAACTGAGCAACAACAAATCAAGGTGAGTAGACTTAAAAAAAAAAAAAAACCGGCGGTACAGTCACACAACAGAATATTATTCAGTGCTAAAAAGAAATCAGCTATCAAGAAAAGATGTTGAAGAAACTTCAGTGGGTTTCAGAAGCTAGTCTGAAAGGGCTTGTTCTTCACTCAGTCATCTCCGACTCTGCAGCCCCATGGACTGCAGGCTTCCTTGTCCTTTACCATCTCCCGGAGCTTGCTCAAATTCATGTCCATTGAGTGATGCCATCCAGCCATCTCATCCTCTGTCGTTCCCCTTCTCCTCCTGCCTTCAGTCTTTGCCAGCATCAGGGTCTTCGCATCAGGTGGCTAAAGGATTGGAGCTTTAGCTTCAGCATAAAAGTCTGCATACTGTATAACTGCAACTAGGCAACAATATGACACTCTGGAAAAGGTAAAACTAAGGAGACAGGAAGAAGATGGGGGACTGCCGGGAGTTAAGGGGAGACAAGGATGCTTAGGCAGAACACGGGCTATTCAGGGCAGTGACCCTACTCTGCATGGTACTATAACGGTGGGTACGCGTCATCATGTGTGCATCCAGACTCACAGAATGCACAGCATGAAGTGTGAACTCGAACGTAATCACAGGCAATAATGACATGTCAGTGCAGGTTCATTAATCATACCAAGTGTACCTTAGTGGGGGGATCCTGTGGGGATCGGGGTGCGAGCAGAGGTTCTATGGGAAATTTCTGCACCCGTTGTTCAGTATTGCTATGAACCTAAAACTGTTCTTAACAAATTAATCTACTAAAAAAATTTTTTTAGCTGTGGTTACTGTTATATAAAATTGCCTCTCGCTTTAGATTCTGGCCTTCTATGTAGCCAGTATGTATTTGTAGGATGAAGTTCATGTTTATGGAGTATTTGTGTTATCCTGGCCTCTGGTGGTGAATGTGCAGAGATGTCAGAATTTTTGACTTCTGCAGTGAGCGTTTCCACAGCACTTTGCCCTGATGCTGGCTTTTCCTGAGCTGTTATAATTTTTGCGCCTTTCCCACCCCCTGCAATTTCTTTGTGTGCTGCTGATGACTACTATTATCTTTAATTTCCGAAGGAGGAGACATGCACAATAGGCCCTCATCGAGGAGGTGTTATTTGGGCATAAATAACACCTCAGGTGAAACAGGTGGGGCACAATTTGCATCTTGGCATTAAATTAGAAGTAAACCCCAGGAATATTTTATTCCTGAAATAACAACGACCAAGCGGAAAAGCCAGTGTGATTAACTAACGTTACTTGGCTTTCACAATTACTTGGTAACAAATTCGGAGAAGAAGCCACCTGCTTACGGGCTGGACTGTTCTGGACCGGCGGCAGCCCCAGGCTCTTCGGCTGGAGCGTCCAGGCAGGTCAGTGGAATGAGCCCCGGGGAGCCTGGGCCCCATCAGTGATGTGGTACTGGCATGGCGCTAGCACCCTGGCAAGTACCTGAAATGTCCTCAGCATCAGTTCATCAGTGCTTTGGTTTTTTTCTTTTTTTAATTTGTGGAGTGACGATAAGGCTCTCTGATTTTTACACCTCACCGGGTCGAGAAGAAAAAAGACAAATGTTCACACATGCAGATAAAAGAGACAACTCCTGAGGTGTAACTGGGGCAGTGCTTCTTCCTTCAAGCAGGCTGTTGTGCCTAAAGCTCATCAACGGATGACCCTTCGGCCCCAGAGTTAAGACCACCACAAAGTGGGCCAGTGGCCACAAAGAGCCATGGCCTCATCAGAGATGTGTTTAGACGTCTATCCATCATGCTGGCCACAAATCACAGAGCACTGATGTGAAAACCAGAGGCCCAGCCAACGATTCAAGGCACCGAGTACTTCTCAGAGCACACACACGCAGGGTACACACTGTGTCTTCTGGACTAGCAGTTAACACAAGGTTAGCTAAGCGCCTTTGCTAACTCAGGACCCAGTCACAGAAGTGGAATAGGTTATGTGCTGCTGACTTAGCAGATCCCACTCTGATTAAGTCACATCACCTAATGGGACATTAATGTCCTGCACCTGAGGATACAAGGTACCAAGAAGACTCCATCATCTCTGTGACATTCTTTCCCCAAAGCCCTGGCTCCAATTCATCTAGATATCAGACAAAATCAAAATAACGGACACCTGAAAAGGTAACTGGTAGGTACACTTCAAAACTGTCAAGGTTGTGACCGACAGGGAAAGCCTGAGGAAAGGTCACAGGTGGGAGGAGGCCCAGGAGACCCTGCAACTAAATGCAGTGTGGGCTGCTGCCCCGGATCCTGGGACACAGACAGACACCCGAGGAAAGGCTGGTGAACCCGAAAGAGCGTGCAGTCTTGGAGGTCTTGTTGTTGCTGTTATTGTTCAGTCACTCAGTCATGTCTGACTCTTTGTACCCCCTTGGACTGCAGCACATCAGGCTTCCCTGTCCTTCACTATCTCCCAGAGTTTGTTCAAGCTCGTGTCCATCAAGTCGGTGATGCCATCCCAATATCACATCCTCTGTTGTCCTCTTCTCCTTCTGCCCTCAATCTTTTCTGGCATCAGGGTCTTTTCCAGTGAATTGGGTCTTCACCTCAGGTGGCCAAAGTATTGAAGTTTCAGCTTCAGCATCAGTCCTTGCAATGAATATTCAGGGTTGGTTTCCTTTAGGATTAACTTGTTTGATTTCCTTGCAGTCCAAGGGACTCTCAAGAGTCTTCTCCAACACCACAGTTCAAAAGCATCAATTCTTTAGCACTCAGCCTTCTTGATGGTCCAACTCTCACATCTGTGCATGACTACTGGAAAAACCATAGCTTTGACTATTAAAGACCTTTGTTGGCAAAGCGGTATCTCTGCTTTTTATAGCACAGCTAATTTCTCAAGAGTGGCCCTGTGCTCTCTCTGTCTACAGTTAAAACTGCTCTGTAAATTCAAATTTATTTACAAATAAAAAGTTCTGAAAATATTCTAGTGCTCGGTACCCCAGGCCCTGTGCATGACAATTCCGAGGAGGTTCTGGAGCCTGGATTGCCTGTGGTGGGGGAAGGGAATGATAGCTACCCGGCTTAGCTTGATGCAAAGGGTCAAAATGAACATGGCTGTTATCTCAGTTAATACAAAGAGTATATTCATAACTAGTTTATGCCAGACTGTGAACAAATAACTGAGGGTTTGTTTGATAAGCTCCTGCCAGCAGCCCTCTAATTTACTCACACACCACCCCTCTTCCCACCTCCCACCTGCCTGGAAAAGAGAAAATCCTCCGTGAGATCATCATCTGTTCCGATTCTCATGTTGACTCTCCTCTCCTTACATCTTTCTCATGAAGGATGCCACAAGGGGCTCGAAATAATGATGACTGCTGTCATAATTAAGCTCTGGGATGGATTTCAAAGACTCACGGAGGACCTAGCAGGTCATCCAAGCCCATCTCCCTGCCAGTGCACAAGGGCTGTGCAGGATTTGGCAGATCCGTCCCCGGGCTGTAAAAATTCTAAACTAGTCAAAAAATTACCACCATGTACAAATGATGATTAAAAAGTTTACCTTATTCCTGGATGGTTCTAGAGGGAAGGGGCTGGGGGCAGGGGGAGTAAGTCATGAATAGCTTCCTGAAAACAACTGCTGTTCTCTTTGGAGTATATTTTCCAAGGTGAAAATGTGGTTATTTTCCATTCAGTGTGATAGCTAGGGCTTATTGTTATGCAAGAGTTGCCTCTGCATCAGATAAATTAAAATTTAGCACTGACCCCCAGCTGTCCCTCAAACGATATTATAAGTGCGTCTGTCCTAGTTCCAACTTCTGGCTTATACTGAAGTGCTGGACTTGAACACAGTTGTGTATGAGGCTGCCGCTGGCTCAGACATCTTAGCAACAATGTCAACATTGCCCAGGAATGAATGCTACAACAAAACCCGGTAAGGGCCACCACTTGCTCAAGCGACTGTATGTTATCAAGTTGAGTGGGGCCTTTTCCAATGAAAACTGTGAAATGTACTCATGGGCATATAAATCCAGCAGAAAAGGGCAACAACAACTATGATGTCAGTGAAAACAGGAAGTATTTTCAGGAGATAGAACTTGGAGGAAGCTCGAGGAGAACTGTTAAACAGAAGAGTTAATTCAGAAATAGATCCTTGGAAGATGTTTTGATTATGTACAAAGTGGAAGCCTGGCGGCATAAACGACAAAGGCAGGTGAAGTCCACTGAAAACTGTAACCGCTGTGTGTATCCCAGTCACTCTTCTATGCTGGGCACAGGGAAACAGGAGCACGCAAACACTAAATACGTCCACATTTTCCATTTTTCTTAAGCGTTCTCTACTTGGCACATACATTCACCTTTATACATACAATACATAAGAAAATGTAGGTGTGTGGCCTATGGGAAAAAAACACCCATAGCAAAAACCATGCCTGGCCTTTCCTTACAAGTACCGTGTGGGTTGGGTACATCATGTCTGTCATAAGTCACAGTGGAAACTTACATAAGAGGCCTGTCCCAAGGGACTTCCCTGGTGGTCCAGTGGATAAGAATCTGCCTGCCAATTCAGGGGACACAGGTTCCATCCCTGGTCTGGAAGATTCCACATGCTGCAGGGCAACTAAGCTCCTGTGCCACAACTACTGAGCCCATGCTCTGCAACTGCTGAAGCCTGCACAGCTAGAGCCTGTGCTCTGCAGCAGAAGAAGCCACTGCAATGAGAAGTTCAGGCACTGCAAGTAGACAGTAGCCCCACTCACCAAAACTAGAGAAAGCCCAAGCGCAGCAGTGAAGACCCAACAGACAAAATTAAAGTAATTATTTTTTAAGTCTTAAAGAAAAAAAAAAAGAAGCATATCCAAAGAACCATAGTTCTGTGTTTGAAATTCTTCACCATTCTTTTTTTAGAGCTTCCCCAGTGGCTCAGATGGTAAAAAATCCACCTGCAATGCAGGAAACCTCGGTTCAATCCCTGGGTCAGGAAGATTCCATGGAGAAAGAAATGGCAACCCACTCAAGTATTCTTGCCTTGGAAATGCCATGGACAGAGGAGCCTGGTGGGGTACAGTCCATGGAGTTGCAAAGAGTCGGACACAACTGAGTGACTACTAACACTAATCAACCAATTTGGAACTGTCATGGAGTCTGTGGGCGTGTCGTTTAGCTTGCTGATGTGTTACAATGAGCTAAACTGAGGCTCAAGGTCTAGTGGAAGTTGACTTGTCTGCCATACTGGACATATTTGGTTCGAATCAATTTATGTCATGTCCTCGGGCTGGGTCACCCTTTTAAAGGTTATGCCATGCCCGTTTCACTAGCAGTTTTACCATTTCTTTCCACTAGGGGTAGCTTTCTATCATGAGTGACCTGAGAGGTTAACACCCTTTGATCACCTTTGGGCGGGGACTGGATTTCTCCTTTCTGATTAACAGCTGCGCAGAGTGGTGTCTCCTAACCAAGTCACATTCCAAAATATTTTTATTTGTCTCATCCTAAAACCACAGGTCACTGCTCCCCTGTGTATGTATCAGCCAAATCTTCTGGAAGTTGCTTGTCTTTCTTGACCAGTCTGTGAAATACACTGTATGATAATGAAGGTGAGGCTTTACACTGCTCCTCTAATGCTCAGCACTCCACCACACACTTCCAAATCTTGTCTGAGGCTTCTCAGGCTGGGGGAAAATGGTTTCTTTTCAAGAAACAAGCTTCCAAGATCCCATGATGCACAAAGCACTTCAGTTTGAAAAGAGAAGAGAAGAGGAAAGCCAAATAAAAAGGGCTCAGGCTGGAAAGTCTTGAAGCTGGGGGATTCTCTGAAATCATTCAGATGCTGGATCTACCCTTGACAGGTCACTTCATCCCATTTAGCACTTTTTATCTTTGAGTTCCGAAGCTCTTAAGCAAATGGAGACAGGAGGAAAGCGAACATTTCTGATGATACAGTTGATCAGACTGACAATCAAACAGAAGTTCCCCTGTGGTGCAAGTAAGACATGGTTTGAAAAAGAAATAATGCAAAAGAAAGGAAAAAGGGGATCACAGAGATCACACCTTCACATTTAATTTCAGAGACGAAGACCTGAAGTTGATGTCTGTTTAGATCAGTTGTGCCCCAGTTGGAACATGGGTGCCCAGACCTGCAGTGCAGTAACATGAGCTATGCTTTAAATAGCTGCCAAATAGCCATGTGGGGGCTGGCAGCAGGCTAGGGTTGCGAGGAGACCGATCTGACTCAAAGTGAAGTCACATAACAAGGGGGCAAGGAGGGCTGATGTGCAGGAGAGCCATTTTTCATTATCATTCTGTGCTTTCCTTGATATATGTATATATATGGGCACGAATTCAATTTGTATATATGTGTGTGTGTGTGTGTGTGTCTGTGTTTCTCCTTTGGTTAGCCCACCAGATATGGAAATCCACCCCAGGAACTTCTGAGATAACTTCTCTTCTTTGGCAGTCCTATTTTCTCTGTTTCTGTTGTTTAGTCACTAAGCTGTGTCCGAATCTTTTGCGACCCCATAGACAGTAGCCCGCGAGGCTCTTCTGTCCATGGAATTGTCCAGGTAAGAATACTGGAGTGGGTTGCCACTTTCTACTCCAGGGGACCTTCTGGATCCGGGAATCAAACCTGTATCTCTTGTGTCTCTTGCAGTGGCAGGCTGATTCTTTACCAGCTGAGCCACTGGGGAAGCCCCACCATGAGCAATGGCCGCTAAAGATAAGGCCAGAAGGACTCTTCTGCAAGGCGGCATCTGCTTTCTAATACTGGGCTTTCTAGTTTGCACTCAGGGTGGCATAAGCCATTCAAGTGGCTTCAGAATCCTACAGCCTCACACATATTTTAGGTCACTGATGTCACGGAGTATGCCCTGGGATCCTTGACCTCTGAACCACTCCATTTAATGCCTGGAGCCCAAAGCCTGCAGCAGAGGGGCTGGTCAGTGGAGGATTTGGAAGTAGCTCACTTCGTGCTTCTTCATTCATGCAACAAACCAACATGCAACCCTAATCATTCACAGAAATCTTTCTGTTTTCATTCAAATATGTCCAAAATATTTTCCTTCCCTATTAGGGAGAAGCCAAGAGGTGTCATAGAAAGAGCATGGAGTTCAAACACCTAGAGAACCATCTCCAATCCTTCCTCACTGTGTGGCCTTGGGTGACTTCCACACCTTCTCAATTTCAGTCCCTCAGCTCCCCAAGGGAGTGACACCACCAAATGGCATAAGAATGGGTAGTGGCACCCAGGAAGTGCTCAAGAATCGGAGTCAGCCTGTTCTTGATCTTGTCTGGACTGTCAGCCAGTGGAAGTCTAGAAAGTATTAACACGATTTGCAATTGTCCACAATCATTTAACTCAGTAACCTAGGGTATGTGCTCAGTCACTCAGCTGTGTCCAACTCTCTGCAACCCCATGGACTGTAGCCCACCAGGCTCCTCTGTCCACGGGATTTCCCCTCCAAGAATACTGGAGTGAGTTGTCATTTCCTCCTCCAGGGGATCTTCCTGACCCAGGGATCAAACCCACCTCTTGTATCTCCTACATTGGCAGGCGGATTCTTTACCACTGAGCCGCCTGGGAAGCCCATAGCCTAGGGTGGACACGCCTTGTTATTTCTCCACTTTAAAATATGTCCACATGAAGAAGAGCAAAGTGACTCAGAAACAGCAGGATCTCCAGAATCAGAGACTCTAACACAGACCAGGCGGGCCCATCTCTGAGATGCGTGGGCTTGGCTGCTATTGAGAGTGTAGATAATCTCTGCAATATCGAATGACACAAAATTGTTCAAGCTGTCATATTCAGTAAAAATCTAAGTTTACAAAGCACTTTTCTGTATGACCCTTTACGTTGTCTAATGTCCCCAAGTGGCCCTAGTGGTAAAGAACCCACCTGCAAGTGGACCCCACAGCAGAGAGGTGGGTGGGCTCGATCCCTGGGTGGGGAAGATGCCCTGGAGGAGGGCATGGCAACTCACTCCCGTATTCTTGCCTGGAGAATCCCCTGGATAGAGGAGCCTGGCGGGCTACAGTGCATGGGGTCACAAAGAGCTGGACGTGACTGAGCGACTGAGAACTTTAAGCGACCTACTAAAACTATTTATGCACTGCTTGACTCTACTGGTGGAGTTATGGATGAAATTTCTTTCTTTCCACTCACTGATACTTTCTGAATGGTGTAATGAATATGCATAACTTTTGCAAAGAAAAACAATTTGGAGAAGTAAACAAATTTTAATGTCTTTTTTCTTCTGTCTTATTGCGTCTGTGAATAGGAAGTAACAGACCTTGGAAATCATATTTTTCTGGAAGTTGGGTACGTGGTAAAATGGTAGGCTTTAGGGTTCACCATTTTATGACTAAGACAGCAACATTATGAAGCAACTGCATTAATGACAAATGTCATGCTATCATGTGGACAGGCAAAAGTATTAGAAATCATAAACTGTACTGATGATGCTATACCGATCAATCGATCAAAAACTAAGTATCTACAAGCATATGATGTGGCCCTTATTCCCAGCAACCTTCAGATGGTCTGCCAGTTGTGCTGGTAGTCAGTCAGGTCAAGTGGAGAGAGAGCAGTAGAAAGAAAAAACAAACACAAAGACAAACCTATAAACGTAACACACACACACACACACACACACACACACAAGTTGATAATTGATAATTACCAAGCACTGACACCTCTTCCATCATATAAATATACTCTTATAAGTGGATTTAATCTTCAAATTCAGTCAATACATTTCATAGATTAGTCATAAAAGCAGTCAGTGTCCAGTAACAGTACACTTAACAGTATTAGCTACCAGCATACCTTCAACCCCAAATTTAACATCTTCATTCAGCATCCTTGCAGGGTTTGTCCAGCAGTTTCCTGTGTTTCCTGTCGCAGGCCTGAACTAAACTGCTTGGGCAAAGAGGAGAAGGAGAGAACACAGTCTCCACCAGAGTCCAAGGTCACACCTCACTGTCCTCTTACCTCACTCTTTCTGCAAGTGTCACCAAGAAGCTATCTTACTCATTGAACTGAAACTTCAAGATGCAAAATCAATCCTCTTAAAACAGATTTTTAAAACTTTGAAAGATTTGGAAATACATCAATACACGAAATAGAGAAATAAAATGAAGCATATTATCCCAAATCAGATATAAGACTGTTACAAGAATATATAAGTGTATTTTACTCGTTGACATAGTAAATACAACTCACCTTTCCTCCGTGGATTGTTGCTGAAATAGATCAGGCAATATGCTTGAATTAATGTGATCAGTGCATTACAACTATTACTTCCAAAGTGTGGATCAGATAGCCAGTTGCCCTAAGATAAATATATGGTAGTCACACAAATATTAGAAAGTAAGACTAACCATCTGAAAACTACAAATATTCAAACTTTTACTTAAAAAAAAAAAAACCAGCTTGCACATGAAATTCGAATGACGTATAATACACTAGAAGAAGGCTCCATTCCAAAGTTCTACCAAAAGGAATTGTTTTTACAGATGCCATGAGTTAATCAAATACATCTAGCATCGTCTGGAAAACTTAATAGCATGCCACAACTTCATATCACTGTCAACATGCATAACAGAACCCATAATTATTTTTGTAATAATCAAGCCAAAAGCAAAGAAATAAATGAAGCAATATAAAAATGAAACAGAAGAACACAAAGGAAAGTACAAGGAAAACGTGTATGATAAAATTGAAACCGCCTGAGAAACCAGTTTAAGGCCCTGAAGTCTTTTCTTTCTTTTTTTAGCAGGAAAATCCTGTCGGTAGGTAACCCCTAAAATGCCCCGTAATCTGCACACACCTCAGACCTTCATTTTTCCCCCCAGAGCACTCTCCCAGTAAACCAGGTTTAATGGAAAGTACAAGGTGTGCACAGAAGAGACAATCTCGGGACTGGGGTGAGGCACCGAGGGACAAGAGCCTCTGCCCCACCCCAAGCTTGGCTCCTAAGGGGTCACCCTTCCGCCTGCCTCTGACTCAAGCCCATGGTGTCTGCAGCAGCTGCGGAGTAAAGTGCTGTGTCTGGAACACGTCAGTCCGCACACCACGCAGGGCCTCTGTGCCTTCACTAGGCGAGTCCTCTGCCAGGGGGCTTCCAAAATGCAAATTAGACCTAGGCTTCTCAGATGGATGCGGTTTCCATCAAAACTAGTGCCAAACAAACATCTTTGATATGCAAAATGTCTACTCTAGTGAATATAATCATTCCTACATACCCACCCCCCCAGGTTTTCCTCCAAGAGGTTAAAGCAAATAGCAGATCTGTAAATGCTAATGTACTTGCTGTAAAGCTGAAGTCAGGGAGGGACAACAGTGAAGGGCATCAAATGATGGGAAGAGCCACCACCCATAAGATCTTGGGGAAAGTTAACATTCCATAGTCTTTAATAAAGCAAGACTATTATCACCCTCATCTGGAAGCATTTTGGGCGTTTATAGTGAGTGCATATTAAAAACACATTTCATCAGTAAATCTTCACATGCTGGACAGATTAGCAATATAATTTTTAGCTTGAAATTTTAAAATATCAAATAGAATTATGTACAAAGCACAGGCGCTTGGTTTTTACATACTTTCAACCATATTCCATATACAATTAAGCCATTTTCAGTTCATAAAAAATCCAATCTGCATTATCTGTGATTTGGTATAGAGATTTGCTTCTTTTAAATATAGCCTAAGATTTATATAAGCATGCACAACTAAGTGAATAACTTAACATAACCAAACTTAATTTTGGTTAGGAAAGCAGAATAAATACAGGTTGGTTTGTGGGGGCTCCTTCTAACTGATGAGTTTGTGTGGCTCCTGCTAAGGGAGCAACTTGATCTATTTTTAAGTGGTGAATAATCTGCTCACAGGAACTGGTACCTGTGTACACGGGTATTTACGTACAGAGAAGAGAAGCAGAGTTAATTCTCTGACAACATTTGTTTGTTGTTCATAACTACTCTCCCAAGAGTTTTTCTTAACAGCAGCAGAAGTGAACGGGAAGGAGGCTTAAATCAAATCATGATTTGCCCCTGGTGATGGTATTTTGCACTTTCAGGCCTTTGTTACCTGCAAACTCCAACAAGTATGGTGAAAGGGATGAGGCCCATGTTACCTGCAAACTAGGTTCCTGAGGGCACTTAGACAGGACTGAAGCACCTGGGACCCTCTTATGAGAGAAAATCACAATGGCTAATTCAAATAGCAACTAACAAGTTACATCAACTCATTCTATGCCGGGATCACAGAGACAAAATGAAAAAAAAAAAAAAAGCTCTGTTTTAAAATCATTCAAGGAGACAGTGGAGGCAGCAGTCTGACTAGTGATGTATCTGAATGTGCCGTCCAACAATCAGAAACAGTAATCCAGCTAGCAGGGAGAAAACAATCCCCGCTGGGGCCAGGAAAAACGACCAGCCGTACAGCACAGAGGGGCTGAAATCCAAGCAGTCTCTCATTTTCATGTGTCTGTAGCTTTCCATGTCAGCCACCGCCTGGACCCAGATGACATACAGCATCACCACCAGGGAAAACAGGACGCCTGAGGGGACAGAACAAGACACCTTTAGCCTTTCTGAAGATGTCTGCCCGAGCGTGCTAGCAGACCAATCACACGCCCGGTGATAAAACTGTGAGAGGGCAGTTTTAGCTAAGCCGCCTACTTGGTGTCAGACCTGCTACTGCACGCTTCCTAGGCACATCACTTATCTTCAGTGTTCAGGGCACTGGGGGCGAGAGGTGCAGAAGAACGAGGACAGTGGCTGACCTGTGCTGACTGAGCGCGTACCGTGTGCCAGGGGCTGCATCAGGTGCCTGCGAATCCAAGAGTCAAAGACCCCTTGCGCTGTCGTGGAAGCCGCTTAGTCGTGTCCAGCTCTGTGGGACCTCATGGACTATAGCCCGCCAGGCAAGAATCCCTCTGTCCATGGGATTCTCCAGGCAAAAAAACTGGAGTGGGTTGCCATTCCCTTCTCCAGGGAGTCTTCAGGGATTGAACCCAGGTCTCCTGAAATGCTGGCAGATTCTTTACTGTCTGAGCCACCAGGGAAGCCCTGCCTAGCAGAATTTACTTTCCAACATTTACCCGTCTTTATGTCTCGTTTGTGATGAGCACTGTTATATGTTATTTCTTTCAACATGTACAACATACTCATGAAACAGGTACTCTGAAACCCCAGTTTCAAGTTTATGCAAACTCAGCTGGTAGCTTTCCTAGCTGATTTTTAGTTCAAAGCCTTTCTGACTATTGTTATAACAATGTAACATTTATAATTACAACTAACTGGTGCTGTAGTTAAATGTGACAGTGAAAACAGAAGCCAAGTAAGACAAGTACCAGAAAAAAAAACAGAGATGGGAGCACTGAACTAATATAAAAGAACACATGTGACTCCTTAACAAACTTTCTGTGGATTGGCGATCAAGAGCCTTATTAAATAAAAGAAAGGAAGAAAGAAAGGAGGGAGGGAAACTACTAAACAGAAGAAGGCAACATAATTTATGAACCATTTCAATATAAAACTGCAATCCACCTATTCAAAACACTGTTGGGATTATACGGGCAGAGAAGTGTCATAGTGTTGGGCCTTTGACTTTATCAAATAACAGGACAGAAGAGCTTTATGAATGCAGAAATCTGAGGCTACCACTAAGCACATGCTTCTCCATGTGACTGTTACCGTGACAGCAGAAGGAGGTGGTACCACTGCACTGAGCGGCAGTCTCGAGAGCTGCTAAGTTGATGCATTACTGAATGAGGGACAGGTCCCCATACACAAATTTGTCCCAAAGCAAAATATACTTCCAGTAGTCATGTGTGGATATTGAGAGCTGGACCAAAAAAAAAAGGCTGAGTGCTAAGAATTGATGCTTTCGAATCATGGAGCTGGAAAAGACTCTCGAGAGTCTCTTGGACAGCAAGGAGATCAAACCAGTCAATCCTAAAGGAAATCAATCCTGAATATTCACTGGAAGGGCTGATGCTGAAGCTAAAGCTCCAATCTTCTGCCCACCTGATGCAAAAAACCGGCTCACTGTAAAAGACCCTCACACTGGGAAAGATTAAGGGCAAAGGAGAAGGGGGTGGCAGAGGAGGAGATGGTTGGATGGCATCACTGACTCAAAGGACATGAGTTTGAGCAAACTCTGGGAGATAGTGAAGGACAGGGAATCCTGACATGTTGCAGTTCACAGGGTCGCAGAGTCAGACACAACTTAGCAACAACAACAAGAATATACCTGAGGTCACTTGTTATTTCTCCAAAAGTTCAATCCAAACTTGTTAAGGATCTACGGTACTCTTTGAACAAATGAACTGAACTATTGGGTATAAAAGCTCCACATTCTAATTACTAGTCTGTCTGGAAGGTAAGCACCACCTTGTGATCAGGAGCAGAGGCTGGGAAACACGGAGAGAAGAGAGCTTTTAACATGGGTTACAAGCCTAGCCATCCATCGCTCTTGTGGAGTTAACCATGTTCCTAAAGTATTTAGGTGTCCTCACCCTCCTGGGTCATCAATTTCATAAAGAATCTTGAGAAGAAGGGCCCACACGTTATGTCAAAGTATATCATCATCAGAGCTGAAACTTTACCCTGATTATGATACAAGCTACAGAGTTGCGAAGGGTCAACACAATGGCTTCACTAATAAGAACCATCCTTCACTCTGCCTTCTGAACGTGAGTGTAAACATTGCAGCACAGAATAGAGCAGTCTAATCACTGCACGACAACTGATCACAAAGCAGCAGTGAAGCCGGATCCGGCCAGCAAGCTTCTCGCAGAGCCATGCTTCAGACTGTGACAACAATATGGTGAGGCCATGTGCTGTCTAGCAACTCTGAGCCTCTCAATGCATTTTTTTTTTCAGCAAATACACAGACAGTGTGCTCTGCTAATGTAAAGGTGTGGCTTGGTCATCTGCATACTCTTGCCTTATACAAACACATTGCAAACCATTTTTTATTATTTATTTATATATATATTTTTTAATCTTCCTTGCATCACATGAATCTCTTTTGCTTTCAGGTATTTTTATTTTAAAAAATTTCCTTGGTGAAAAACTAGTAGCTTTATACATCTTTTCTTCAAGAATTGTAAACTTACTGAATTTAGACCATATTTTTTAAAGTATTGTAGGGCCTCCCAGGTGGCTCAGTGGTAAAGAACTGGCCTGCCAACGCAGGAGACATGGGTTTGATCCCTGGGCCAGGGGGTTTCCACACGCTGTGGAGCAGCGCAGCCCGTGCGCCACAGCTACTGAGCCTGTGCTTTAGAGCCTGGGAGCTGCAACTACAGAAGGCCGCGTGCCCCAGAGCCAGTCCTCTGCAACCAGAGAGGACCCTAGCAATGAGAAGCTCTCGCACGTTACTAGAGAGTAGCTCCCATTTGCTGCAACGAGAGGAAAGGTCCAGGCGGCAGTGAAGACCCAGCACGGCCGAAAATAATAAACAAACAAATAAATAAAATTATTAAAAAGTATTGTAGGACATCAAGCAGATGATTCATAATAAGGAAGAATTCAGTTACATTTAATGATTGCTGTTCTTTGAAGAGCAATTACATCCTGAAAGCCACGAAGAATAGTGGTTTCTATCAATACAGTCTTGTTCACTGGTTGGAGAAATAGTCCATTTACTTCATAACAGATCAGCTTATGATTATACCCCTGGGGTAAAATAGTGCTTCCCTACTCTTCATAACCCATTATATCGCCAGTGTCTTTTGTGTGTGTGTGTGTGCGTGTGTGCGTGTGCACGTGCAGACAGACAGACAAACAGAAGGAAAATTAACAAACAAACATGGGGAAACTATCAGTATTTACACCAAAGGCCAACAGATTAGCTAATATGGCAGCAAAAATTTATGACGGGGGCTGCATGAAGTAAGTAGCCAAAAGAAGAGTCAGGAGACTATTGCTCACAGCGGGACTGATCATCCACATACATATACTGAGGCGAGCTGGAGTCAGGTTCTTCACTCCTGAGAAGGGAGTCACAAATTTGAAAAGGGGGGAAAGCTAGAATGAACTCTATGGTGTTTTTTTTTAGAACTGAATGTGTTGGTGTGAATTTGTGGTTTTAGATGGATAAATGAATGAATACGGAGGCAAATGTGTGCACACACCCTTGTGCATGCGTGTACCTAGCTACACTTCCTGGCTGTTCCCTGCGAAAGTCTGGGAGCAACACCACCCCAGTTCCACAGAGTACACTGGGCATCTAGATCTTGGCTTCTAAACACGGGGTTCGGGGCATCTCTGAGAAACAGTTGAGTCCAGGCTGGGACAGAAAGAACAAGACGAATCTGGAACATCATGTTATACCAAAAAAGTACAGATGTGCTCAGAGAACAGTGTGGGCATTCAGAAAACACATCTTGGGGCTTCTCCTAGCCAGTTCTAAGAACATTTGACTATTAAACAAATAATGATAGAAGCCCATTACATCTCATCAAACAAAAGAGGGACCCACGAGCCCACAGAGATATAAATAAGCAAGTGAATAAATTTCAGTAGGGAGAAGGGAATGTCTTTCATTCAGAATGCTGACTTATAAATACAGAAGGAAGAGCTGAATCAGAAATCACCGCTCGGCGATCATTTAAGTCAGAATTAATTCAGGCAAGAAACAAAAATGGATACTAAAACTAGTGGATGAAATTTAGATGGGAAATAAATGTTTATACCGGCTCAGAGTCTCTTCCCACAAAATGCGTATTAGTCGTAAAGAAAAAACAGCAACTCTACACTGAAGAAACCTGGCAAATCCCCCTTTACTCAAGGGATCAAAGTTGGTAAAACCAGGGACATAACAGACTGGTGTCACTTACCACTTCAAGAGATTCAGTGAGAACACAATGTAACGGCTGTGCTCTGCAGCAAAGGGAAAAACCTAAGTCCAGTACAGAGGAAGCATCAGGCAAACCAGCTCAGGAACGTTCCAGAAAACCACAGGCCTGTACTCTTCGAAAGAGCCCAGCTCATGAAGGTCAAAGAAAGATTTATTCTGGTTTGATGGATACTCAAATGACACCTCTAAACACAGGGCGTGTTCCAGGGCTTGATTCTTTCGCTTTCTTTAATAGGCATTGTTGGGGAAATTACCAAATATTTCCAAGGGAGTCTCCGGGTAAAGGGGCTTACCATTTCTCTGTAAGTTTGAAAATATAGCAAAACAAGAAACAAAATGAATGAGGAAAAAAAAAAAGTATGGTGGAAGTGTGTGGCTACCTGTGCTGGAAAGTGAATGTGGTGGGGGTGGGTGGGAGGAGAGGATGTGTGTTCACACCCAGAGAGATGCATGTCCTATTGGTGGGATATTGTGACTGATGAACAGCACCATTATTGATGTATGGATCAAGAATGTATGGATGTGAGAGGTGGACCATAAAGAAGACTGAGCAATGAAGAACTGATGCTTTCAAACTGGTGCTGGAGAAGAGTCTTGAGAGGCCCTGGGACTGCAACGAGATCAAACCAGTCAATCCTAAAGGAAATCAACCCAGAATACTCACTGGAAGGACTGATGCAGAAGCTGAAGCTCCAATACTCTGGCCACCTGATGCAAAGAGCCAACACTTGGGAAAGACCCTGATGCTGGAGACTATTGGGAGCAGGAGGAGAACGGGGCAACAGAGGATGAGATAGTTGGATGGCATCACCGACTCAACAGACATGAGTTTTAGTAAATTCCGGGACATAGTGAAAAGACAGGGAAGCCTGGCATGCTGCAGTCCACAGAGTCACAAAGAGTCAGACACGATTTAGGGATTGAACAAAAACAATTATTGATTTGGTCCACCCACCAAGTGAAGCACTAATACTATGGGAAAATCTTAACTACAAAAAGAAATTCTTAAAAACATAAGCAATAGCTGTCTTGAGAGACAAGTGTATTATATTTCAAACCCACTTGCCACAGTGATTTTAGAAAGTATTGCCAGTTTAAATATAGCTTCATTTAAAACAATTATTACCATTCAGGTAATAATTGTTTTAAATGAAGCTATATTTAAATTAGGTCATACATTTTGAAAGTGTAATTTACCCCCAATTGAATTTTATAATTTCTATTTTTTGAAGTCTAACACAAATTCATAAAATAGCTTACTGGAGACATAATCAAAATATGGTCCCAAAGCCCATGAAGCTTTGTGATCATAATAAAACAAATAAACAGACAAATAATTATGGCATACCAAGAACAAGGTGGGTTTCTTATTGGCCGTGTGGTGAGGAGTCATTCAAGCTTATCACTACGCATAGTTTCTGTCAAAATGTCACCAATGCAACCTGGAGAGCACTTTTTTTGTACAAAGGTCATTTTCTGGTCTAATGTCTTTAGTCAATGAAGCCTATGTATTGGGTATTATCTATCAGATTTTTCAAATACTTACTGCTTTTTTAGATTGGCATGATAACTTCCGACACTAACATCCTTTATGTTCAATACTCTGTACTTTTTCTCTCTCTCCCTCTCTCTCTCTTTTTTTTTTTTTAACTTTTTGGCCATTCCCCTTGGCATGCAGGATCTTAGTTTCCTGACTAGGGATTGAACCCACATCTCCTGCACTGGAAGCATGGAGCCATAACCGCTAGGCAACCAGGGAAGTCTCAATACTCTGTACTCTCTTGTGAAACAATGATTGATAGATAGAGAATGATTGTGCACGTATATCCATATCTACTCATAAGTAGTGAGGGGTTTGATCTGAGAAGCAGTTTCATTTAAGGCCAAGGGTCTGCTGATGGTAACTGAGTTTCCAGAAGTATTTGGTGGTTGAAGAGCACAGGGCTGCAATCTGTCTACCCAGGTTCAGGTTTACTGTTTAGAAAGTTTAAACTTTAGTAGCTGAGCAACACTGAGCATGTTTCTAACGTCTCTGTGTCTCCGATTCATCACTGGTAAAATACAGATGACGCAAGTGCTCACCGAAGAGAGCAATAAGAGAAAGGAACAGAGGAAAGCACTCCAGGAGCAAGATGCCCCAGACAGGACAAGCACATAGCCAACACTGAGCTTTGGCGTACGCTCTTGCTGTGGCTAGAAATATCATCCCCTGAAACCTTCTGAAGCGTCAGAGCTTCTCATGTGACGGGACTACTTCAGGACGGGCCAAGAGGCACGAGAAGAAGCTTGCCGTGGATTCTCCTTTCTGAGACTTCATGGAAGGAGAGAGGGAAAAGGTGGTTTCACGTGTCTGCCCGGGCCTGCTGGAATCCTCCGCCAGGTGGCGCCCGTCACCTCACAGCCCCCTTCTAGGGGATATTTCAGAAAGCGCATCAGGTGAATCCAGACTGGAGCTTAGTCGTATTAAGGACGTTTTCTGTTTCCACTGTCCAGTCAAGCAAGCCTCCCTCCCCTCCACAGCAGCCCCTTGGTCATAGGAAGCAGAGATTCTTCCTAGGAAAATCCAGCCCATGTCGATCTGATCATTCAGACAAATCTATACCTCATGTGCTTCTCTTCTACATAAGAAAGTGTATGTGAAGGGAAAAAAGGCCTCAGAAAACACATAACATAATCTAGTGAAGAAAGCAATATGCCTTGTCCACTCACTACTAGTTATTTTCCAGCAAATGACAATTTGGGGAAAGGGTGTGGAATGAAACAATATTCGCAAACAAACCCCTCACAGTACCAAGTAAACAATAGACGGTAATGATACACGTACTTTGGAAGAGGAAAATGAGGCAGATGGAAGCACACTCTGCCCGTCCACCTTGGCAGAATTCACTCCAAACCAGAGATCCTATTTATAGGCCAGAATGTCTTGTCACCTGACATGTTTAAGACTCCTCAGGCTGGAGGTTAATTATTCAATGCATTCATTTGCAGGCCTGTTACTCTAGTTCTCAGCTCAGATACATCTTTTAAAAGGGGGTGGGGAGCATTTACTTATCCCAGTTTCAAATTGAAGCTTTTTTCAAAAACGTTTCACCAAAGCTATTACTGAGCAGGCTTCTCACATCCTTGATTCACCTGGGCAGGAGTTGACCACAGTCCAGATGGTCCCCAGCAAGGATGGTGCCAAGGCTGGGGTGGTGGGGGTGGGGGTGACTCCTCTCTCCCCCTCACACCCGCCTCCCCTCTGCAGCCATCACCTAGCTCAGAGGTTAAACTGACTGTGATGCATCGTTTCTGAACTCCTCCTCCGGGGACTTGTCCCTTCGCTTTAGTGCCACATACAGGCAGACCTTGTTTTACTGCCTTTCACTTGACTGTGCGTCTCAGATACTGCATTTCGTAGCAAAGTGAAGGTCTGTGGCCGCCTGCCCCGAGCAAGTCTGTCAGTGCCGTTTTTCCACACATCATTTGCTCACTTTGTGTTTCTGCGTCACATCATGGCCATCCTCATACTATTTCAACTGCTTTTTAGACATAATGGTATTGCACACTCATGGATTACAGCAGAGAAGGGTCTGGAAGCAAACCCACCACCTCTGTGAGGTGCCCCTGTGTCTACCACGTTGACTCCGACTCAAAACCAAGAGAGGGCAAGTCTGATTCTAACAGTCTGTGCCACAAATCTCAGCTGAGAAGCAATGTGGAGAAAAAAAGAAACTTTCAAAGATGCATCTGAGAAAGAAAAGTATTATGACTTTAAAGTACTTTTGTAAGTAACAACTCTTCTAAGCTCTTCCCTATTTAATACCAGCCAAGGTTGACTTACTCTGGTATTTGATATTTATAAAAATTTTTTAAAAAGTCAGATTGAGGACATTAAAATTCCACATGAGAATCGTATCAGAATCCAACACGATGATCTTCCTAGACAAATCCCCAAATGTGACAACTGAAGATGCAAAGCAAGTGTGCAAAAACAGGTACTTTTAGAAAACAAGAGTCACTGGTTCCTCTGTTCCTACTTAGAAGGCAGCCCTGTACACCTGAGACTCTGGACTGAGGACAAGGAAAAGCTGAGCAGCCATTCTGCATTTCTGGAAAATCCAAGACACTAATTCTCCTCAACGGTACATCCGCCCGACAGATCAGCGGTGCCTAGTTATTATTCATCACTATTTCCCTCCACCGCCCACCTCCAACAGACCAGAGCCCTGAACAAAATGCTCAAGTCCTGTACTTTGGTATATATTTGGTTCCATACTGAGAAGTTATGCTTCTGATTTTCCCTGAAAGCCCACTTCTTGCCTGCTAAGAAGACAGAAGCTTTAGCAAAGCCACCGGCAAGCCCTTGCAGGCCCTCCAGACCAGTTTCCCTCACAGGGAGATCCGCTCAGCTCCCCTCAGGTCAGCGGCTATTTATAGTCTGGGTCTCTCACTACAGGGACTGGAGAGGGCAGGGGCACTCAGAGAGGTGTGTGTGCCTGTAAGTGGAGAACGCCTGCCTTCAGGCCATCAGCAGTTCTTTCCTGATCCCTCCTGCTCTTGGTCTGTTTCCTCCACACTCTCCTCCGCTCTGACTATTTGGCTTTATCTGGAGGAAGATGTGAGGAGCCGGGCATGATCCCCGAGCCTCCTGTGAGCCACGTGTTTGGTCTCAGCCAAAGAAGAGTGAATATCTGACATACGTCCCTGGGATTCTATGAGCTACTTTTTTTGCATTAAGGTAAAAAACGTCTCCTGCAGTATGCATCCATCACATCTGTGTTTTCTCTAGAAATGAGTGTGGTTCACCATGAACTACTACAAATTCCACTGACCTTTTAAAGGAAATAAGAAAACACACCGCAAATCCGATGTGCTTCTGAGTCAGTTTTACCCTCTTGTAGAAGAATGTCATGTTCCCTTCACATCCACTTACCCCCCTGACCCATTTTAAGGGGCTCCCATCCCTACCTTCTTAGAAAGCACTGTCTTCCAGACTAGAAGAACATGCTCAGGGTGTCTGCCGCAGGTGGCAGAGGGTTTGTATAGCTCACCCCACTCACTCCACTCACTTCCCTGGTGAGCCACGGCAGCATATGAAACAGCTGTCTGGACAAGGAAAGGATGTGGCCTGCAGTCACTGAGTGGGGCAGGACTCAGGCCACAACTTGGCCTCCATCACCTTCCAAAGGACTCACTGCACTGCCAAAGTGTCCTTTCCTTTGGCTAACATACCCTGGGCCTGGAGTATGGGCTTCGATGTTCCTCTGACTTACAAAGACGAGTGTGCAGTCTCACTAACATGAGATGCTAACAAGGCATTTAGCCAAGATTCAGAAGTTTCCCAGCCCTCTCGACCCAGCTGAGACTCTGGAGTTCTACATCCAGCAGAAAAAAAATATAATCCCAGGTTGTCATTCAGGAAAAGGTGATTTCAATTATGGAAGAGAAATCTCTCTACCCTGTTGTTCAGTCGCTGAGTTGTGTCTGACTCTTTGTGACCCCCTGGACTGCAACACAACATGCTTCCCTGTCCTTCACCATCTCCCGGAGTTTGCTCAAACTCATGTCCATTGAGTCGATGATGCCATCCAACCATTTCATCCTCTGCTGCCCTCTTCTCCTCCTGCCCTCAATCTTTCCCAGCATCGGGGTCTTATCTAAATAGGTGGCTGGCTCTCCGCATCAGGTGGCCAAGGTATTGGAGCTTCAGCTTCAGCATCAGTCCTTCTAATGAATATTCAGGGTTGATTTCCTTTAGGATTGACTGGTTTGATCTCCTTGCGGTCCAAGGGACTCTCAAGAGTCTTCTCCAGCACCACAATTAAAAACAATCAATTCTTTGGCACTCAGCCTTCTTTATACCCTGATAAGCTGATAAAATACTATTTTTAGCTGTGATGCATTATCACCCAATGTCAGTGTCCCAGAACATCCCAAACCCTGTCCTCATGATTTCCTGTACACTCCGGGATCTAACTCATGCACAGCAATTCCTGCATTGATTTCGCTTTGGCCGGTGTTCCCAGGGATGGGGGGAGCCTGGTGGGCTGCCGTCTATGGAGTCGCACAGAGTCGGACACGACTGAAGTGACTTAGCAGGAGCAGCAGCAGGAACACTCAGCCACACAATGATTTTCTCCACATAATTCAAATGTTTTTTAATGCCATGCCTTCCGACATCTTTCCCATCATTTCGGGTATCACAGGGTGCGGAGAAGCCGTGAGTCAGCCCTCCATAGCTGCCCCACGGAGTTCACATGAGAAGAAGGGTCAGCAACTCTTTAGGCCTTGGAGTGGCGTGGCAGAAGCTCGCTTAAACAGACTCGGGGACTGTCACATCCTAACGATCACCTCGCACTTGGTCCGGAACTGAACTTCCATGGCGATCACATGGCCCGGCCAGAGGAGGCATCTGGCCCAGAGCGGGAAGTGACGACACAGGGCCTTCAGACTCTGCCCGAGCCGCTGCCAGGGCGCGAGGAAGACCGCGGAGCCCGCCCCTGCTCACACTGACAGCTGTGACGTCAGCACGCCACGGCCGTGCGCGGGATGTGCCCAAGCGGCCTGTGTGCTGATGCCGGAGTCCTCTGCGTGCTGATGCCACGGGCCGGCGCCGGTGCACACACCAGCAAGGCCAGTCGGAATGTGCTTCCGCCCTCTCAAGGCCATCTGTCCAGATAAAGAGAGTGTCTTGTTTGTGGTGTGGATGAAGTAGCTCCGGCAACTGCGGGCCCGGGCCACACCTGTTCCCGACTGCCAGGCCCAGCACGGAGAGTTGGCATGGGGAGACAGCGACGTCTGGAGTGACCAGCAAGCCCTGAAAAGGAGGGGTTTTGGAATACTTGCCCCTGGAATGAGAACTCTTCGTTTTGAAAACGTGACCTCTAACCACTAGAAAGCTCGATAAATTCGATCCAGTTTAACTCAGTAAATGACTACCTGCATGGTTCCATGTCAAATACAGTACAGAAAAATCCTGGCTGCCCCCAAAACCCAGTGATCAGAGCACATTTTCCTAATGTCTCTATAGAATAGTCTGTAAGTTTCCCTTTCCAACTCTAAGAGTATTAATTGCCTATTAAAATATCTGGGGGTGGAAACAGTAGACAACTGAAAGATTTTTAAAATTTGTCTCTAACATTCAGGCTTATGGATGATATATTAAACTCCCATAATTGCTTTAAAAGATGTGTCTCATGGTGGAAATTGCTACTAGACAGTAAGTTTCAGGTATTCCTGAGAATATCACTTTTACTGTCCAAACTGATAAAAAAAAATAGTAGTTTAAAAAAATCTCATCCAATGGAATACCTCCTTGTGTTCTTAGGAAATAAACGGCTATACACAAACAGTAAATAATTGGTCTGTGAAGGAAATTAAAAGTCAGATTTGAAGTCTTCTTGTAACTGTCCGGTTGAGTGGCTTTCAGGACCGGCCTCCTGGAACACACTGACTCCTCCCTTTTGCATAAAGTCCTGAGCCAAGAGGACCTCAGCCCCATAATCAGTGCAGCCAGAGAGCCACTGAAGAGAGAAAACCTACTGGTCAAATATTAATCAGATGCTTCATCTTTGTTCAGAGTCCTCAACCAAACTAATTCTTTAGATACACAATTTTCTCAAACAAATTATAAAATGGAAAAAAAATGACCAACAATTTTTTCAAGAGCACTGCATACACACAAAACACACAATTCTCTAATAAGATGAAACCCAGGATCACAGTATCTCTGAGTTTAAAACAATCATGTTGCCCATAATGTAAGTACTGGACTACTGCTAGTACATATTACCTTTATGGAGAAAGGTTTAAAAAGATGGAAAAGCAAAGAAGAAGAAATAAAGGTTTACACATTTTAGTAGAGGGAGATTATTTCTGGGGGAATCATGGGAAAATATACACCATAACTAGACCTTTGAATGAAGTAAGAGTAGAGTGTGATTTGGTTGAGAAAATATATTTGGTGAAGAAGATGCTCAGTTTTAAGGCATATAAGGGATTCCAGTTCAGTTCAGTCACTCAGTCGTGTCCGACTCTTGCAACCCCGTGGACTTCAGCACGCCAGACTTCCCTGTCTATCACCAACTCCCTGACACTACTCAAACTCATGTCCATTGAATCAGTGATGCCATCCAACCATCTCATCCTCTGTTGTCCCCTTCTCTTCCTGCCTTCAATCTTTCCCAGCATCAGAGTCTTTTCCAATGAGTCAGTACTTCCCATCAGATGGCCAAAGTATTGGAGTTTCAGCTTCAGCATTAGTCCTTCCAATGAATATTCAGGGTTGATTTCCTTTAGGATGGACTGGTTGGATCTTCTGGCAGTCCAAGGGACTCTCAAGAGTCTTCTCCAGTTCAAAAGCATCAATTCTTCAGCACTCAACTTTCTTTATAATCCAACTCTCACATCCATACATGACTACTGGAAAAACCATAGCTTTGACTAGATAGACCTTTGTCAGCAAAGAAATGTCTCTGCTTTTTAATATGCTATCTAGGTTGGTCATAGCTTTTCTTCCAAGGAGCAAGCATCTTTTAATTTCATGGCTGCAGTCACCATCTGCAGTGATTTTGGAGTCCAAGAAAATAAAGTCTCTCACTGTTTCCATTGTTTCCCCATCTATTTGCATCCCTATGAAGTGATGGGACCAGATGCCATGATCTTAGTTTTTTGAACATTTGAGTTTTAAGCCAACTTTTTCATTCTCCTCTTTTACTTTCATCAAGAGGCTCTTTAGTTCCTCTTCACTTTCTGCCATAAGGGTGATGTCATCTGCATATCTGAGCTTACTGATATTTCTCCCAGAAATCTTGATTCCAGCTTGTGCTTCATCCACCCTGGCATTTCACATGATGTACTCTGCATACAGATTTCTCAGGTCAGGTGGTCTGGTATTCCCATCTCTTAAAGAATTTTCCACAGTTTGCTGTGATTCACACAGTCAAAGACTTTGGCGTAATCAATAATGCAGAAGTAGATGTTTTTCTGGAATTCTCTTGCTTTTTCTATGATTCAATGGATGTTGGCAATTTGATCCCTGGTTCTTCTGCCTTTTCAAAATCTGGCTTGAATATCTGGAATTTCATGGTTCACATACTGTTGAAGCCTGGCTTGGAGAATTCTGAGCATTACTTTGCCAGTGTGAGAGATGAGTGCAATTGTGCGGTAGTCTGAACATTCTTTGGCATTGCCCTTCTTTGGGACTGGAATGAAAACTGACTTTTTCCAGTCCTGTAGCCACTGCTAAGTTTTCCAAATTTGCTGGCATATTGAGCACAGCACCTTCACAGCATCATCTTTTAAGATCTGAATAAGGGATTTGGTCTAATGGAATTATGAAGTATAGAGAGATTATCAGTTGTGAGATCTAAGTCAAAGAAGCCAGACACAGTGTGATTCCACAGACATGAAATGTCCAGAAGAGGAAACTCACAGGGACAGAAAGTGGACTGGTGGTTACCAGAGCTAGAGGGGAGAGAAAGGGAGGGGAGGATGAGGTTTCTTTGTAATAAGATAAGAAAAAAAAAATATTCTGTAATGAGATAGCGCTGATCTTTGTCCAGCTCTGGAAATGTATTCAAAACACTGCATGACACACTTCAAAATGGTACATTTTGTGGTATGTGGACTATATTCCACATATTTGAAGTTATTTTTAAAATCATGAGCTCAGATGGGTAAATCTGGGCCCTTAAAAAGGCTCCCTGAAGACTCAGTGAAGAGAACAGTTGAAATAAGAGATGAAAAGAAAGACAGAATAGGTTACATAGGGCCCCTGTCCCCAGGGTGGGCTTTGGTCTCGTTGTTGTTGTTGCTGTTGTTTTGTGGGGTTTTTTAAGCTTGTTGAGCAGAGATTACTCTTCTTAGTCCCTCTGCAAAATTAAGTATAATTTTTATACAAACATAATGCTTAAAGGAGCCATTTTGTTAACTGACCATTGGTTAAGTGATTCTGGGCAGCAACATGAGTTGTCTTTGCAGCAACTACAAAGGCCGCTGAGCCGCCCAGCCTGTCCCATCCTTCACAGCCACTACAGTCTCAGGTGAGGCCCCTGGACCTTCTCATGTGACCCTGCAACACAGCAAAGGCAGGTCCAGTTGGGTCCTGTTAGTGCTCAGTTGTGTCCGACTTTGACCTCATGGACTGTAGCCCACCAGGCTCCTCTGTCCATGGGATTTCCCAGGCAAGAATACTGGAGTGGGTTGCCATTTCCTCCTCCACAGTTGAGTCTTAGGCTGAAGTTTGTCTAAATTCCTAGAATTCTTATGTTTACAAAAAGATATGGTGCTTATGTTTTCAGGTTAGTGCTCTGAATTTTAATTCCTAATGAAGAGAAAAAGTGTTAAACTTCACAAAAAGTCTTAAAATTCATAAAACTCACCTATTTGGTTATTTTTCTATTTGTATGATCATTTCAGTGGGCTTAGAAGGACTGGTGGACTTCCCTGGTGGCTCAGACGGTAGAGCGTCTGCCTACAATGCAGGAGACCCGGGTTCGATCCTTGCATCGGGAAGATGCTCTGGAGAAGGCAATTGCACCCCACTCCAGTACTCTTGCCTGGAAAATCCCATGGATGGAGGAACCTGGTAGGCTACAGTCCATGGGGTCGCCAAGGGTCAGACACAACTGAGTGACTTCACTTAGAAGGTGACTATTTTAGTTTAAAATAGCTATTTTATTTTAAATGCAGGTTTTACAGAGAAGGTGCTTAGATAACACATACGAACCACGGTTATGAAAATGGAATGATGATGTTGTAGAAAAATTTGATTTTCACCTGAGATAAATAAATCATGAGGGTTTGTAATATCGTAATGGGCTATCTTCTTAGGCACACACAAGAGGCTTCACAAACATCCAGATGTTATAGACAGATGTGTCGACACACTCATTTTACAGGTGGAAATTTAACAGGACAAGGGAGATTAAAAGGCTCTTATAGCAGAGCTTTCCTGCCTGTTGTCTTCATTCACAGAACCTGGATACAATGAGCAAATGGAAAACACAAAGTCCCTGGAAATGTGTGTGCCACCTAGGCAGCACTCAGGAAATACTCTATGTGCATATTAGCATATTACTAACTCCTAGAAGTCTCACCTCTGAAACCAGAACTGGAAAATACAAAGACGTATTCCACAGCTAGAAATCACAGCCTTCACATTGGACGTACCTGCGGCGATGTAGGCGCCTCCCCCGGCTTTGTAGAGAAGGTGGCTGGTGAAGGGTGCTGCGCAGATGATCAGAAAGCTTGCAGTCACTACGGCGACCACCCCCAGAAGCATCAGGACTGCCCAGAAGCCACGGTAAACTGCAGGTCCCAGGAGAAAAGGAGAAGAGTAAGGCACGCTTAGATTGTGAACACGGCAGACTGTCGCACAGTAAGTTTCTCTCTTCTCCATGTTTCTAATTTCAGCCCCAGCACTGCTGGGCAGCCTCCCAGGCTGTGGTCCTGAGTTATCTTTGAAACGAAGCCTCACCAGATGACTTTGGATTCAATGATGCCGAACTTCTATCAACACAAGCTTGGTATTTACACCACGCACAAGCTTAATATACTCTGGGAGCTCTTTTTCTGACCAGCTTATCCATTTAGAAATGGGTTCTAAATGAGTTCTAGAAAGACTCCTCTTGAGCAAGTTCCCAGATGGGTCACACACAGGAGTTTACGCCAAATGGACAAAGACATAAAAAGGCATTCACATCCACAAACACTGCCTCTTACTTCCTGCCAAGATGATGCTTGTACTGCAGTGATCCCTGAGAAGCTCGTAACAGTCCCCCAAGTTTCCTAACAAAAAGTGGGCTCTTATTTAGATTGTGACTCTATTGGAAAATAGTCTTAAGGTAATAAAAATGACAAGCAAAGCCAAAAAAAAAAAAATAAGGTTTGTATAGACTGAGACTTAAGATATTTTTAAGACTTACTACTTTTTATTAATATTTGTTCTTAGATTTAAAATGAAAAGTTATAGTGGTCTCTTAGTCAAGGGTCAGTAAGTCTGAATTAATGGATGCAGCTGGTGATAAATAAATAGTAGATTTGGTGACATATAGTAATCGAATAAAGAGGAATTCTAATGACCATTTTTGAGTGGGATAATTACTGATCCACTAAACAAATCTGTCATTTCCCAAAGGCTAAAACACAAAAACAAATTCCTACATCTGTAAATGAGGGAAAGCATAGCACAACATACTGGGGAAATTATACTTTTTTATGAAAATACAGAAACTTCATAAGAAAGTAAAGAATGATTTTTCTCAACAAGCCCACCTGGCAAAATATATATAAATCAACTGGAATCTTTAAGAGGAAAGAGGATGGGAAGATGGAATATTGAGGAGAGGAGCCGCTGCAGTTAAATAGGAAAAGGAAGTTTACATTTTGTGTAACTGGGTTTTGAAGGCAAGAACACAAGCCGAGCCTCGTGGGGCACGGCTGCTGGGGTGACTGTGTAAGAAGGCACTCTGTGGCTGTATTCCAGCTCCTCAGGGCACAGGGCAGGAAATGACTGGTCGACTTGACTGTGGGAAGTAAGAGGGAAGGCTTTGAACAAACCTTTGCCTTCCCTGTCCGACCAGAGTTACTAGGTAACAGAGGAGCCTCACAGCTTACACTTTCATGCACCTCATTTTCTGCACTATTAGGAGGTGGTTTGGTGGCAAGCGGGGTGTAAATGTCAATAAGCAGTGGTCCGGGGAAAGTGGAGCATGACAAATTATAAAGCATAGTACAGCAGAGAAGCACAGTTTTTGGAATCAGCGTGACCTGAGTATTCACCACTGACAGTTACTTAAACTTAGGTGTTAGTCACCCCACATCCTGTCCAGTGAGCTCAGGAAGTTAGCGACCCGTTAGGACACGTTCTGTACACACAAAAACCCAATAATTTGTGGACCTAGCTTGACCATGCAGAGACAAGAATACTCGCCTGCTCAACCTCGAGGAGGAACTGCTAATGGAAGCATGACATCCATTCAAGAAAAACGAAGAAGCTCTTCTCCCCCTCCCCACTTCTCTCCTTTGATTATGAAACTGTAGCCCAGTAAGTTCCAGGGTACTGCATTTCTCACTTGTCTGCTTATAAACCTCACAACTAACCTTATTCTAAGAAATCACTTCTTATCTCTCACTTTGCCTCTTGCTGGATTCTTTTCTGCACTGAGACTGACAGCTCTGGGTACCGGAGCTCTTTGGAGCCCTTAAAATGACTCCTAACGATATCAGAGGGACTGCCAGAGAGAGAAAGCATCCAGGGAGGGTGAGAGCAAAAGAGAGCCAGAGGGAAATGGGGGGTAAACGCCCCCAAGAACTGCTGACCCTGAGACCTGCTACTTCCTGCCCTGGTTTGCTCTAGCACAACCACCTGACTTTGGATTCTCAGTCCCTGGGAAAAGGCAGGAGCACCCGACTGGTACTTCTTGGAGGGGGTGCTGGCTGCCTGGAGAGTTGTGACCATGCAGACACAGCCTCCAAGTGAACTTCCATACGGGCGGTCACCACAGCCCTTATTTCTGCCCGCGCTTCAGCTCTCCAAAGTGCGCAACTCTCAGCCTATTTCAGAATTTCTTGGAACTTCCTGTTTCTTAGCTAATTATATTACCTACTTTGCATATGTGGCACTCTTCGATTCCAGAATGGAAATGTTCAGTTGTAATGAAGAATTGTCTCGGAACTGGGTAGTTCCTTCACTGTCTGAAGTAAAACTGAGGCAATCCGAGAATTTTCAACATGAAGTGAATTACGTAGCATGTGTTTTGAGAGATGACCAACTGTGTGACTCCGATAGAACAGTTTTCTAAACCAGAAAGCACTATCCTTAAAATAAGTTTATAGGAAGGATTGAAAACATACATGGACAGTAGTTGCATGCAATAAAGAATCAAAAATATTTGGTACTACTATTATTTTTACATGCTTTGTAATAAAATGCTCTTGTCAACAATGTAGTCAATATTTAAAAGATATCTATTAACCTCATGGATCTAGGATAGGGCAAGCTTTCAGTTCTAGTCCATAGACACTAAAAAGTTTAAAGTATGTTCTTGTTTGGTTAGTGATTTATATACTGTTTAAGACTCCCAGATCTTGAATGTATCTCTGAGAACACTCGATCTGTTTCCTTGTTCTTAATATGAGCCCGTGAAAACTGCAAGTTCTGTCTCTGAAAGCTCTGAACTGTGCCAAGTGAAAACATCTCTAAAAATCCATTTCTACCATTAAATACAACCCAAAGCTCAACTTAAATAATATTGAATGTCTATTAATTCCTTAGAACTTGAAGCAAGATATACAATATGAATAGATTTACATGTGATCTACATCATCACAATTTGGATTAATTAAAGGAAAGCTTCATCTGAATCAATCTCTGAGAGGCCAGAATTAACTACTGTTTTCACAGAAATGAAGTTCTGTTAATTCTAAATAATTGGTGAACTAACCTAACATAGTAGTCCTTGGTTGGGTGTTGTAATGAGGAGGAGGATGAATAATTAACAACAGACGTTGTTGTTAAATAACTAGCAACAGACAAAACGGTTCTCCTGAAGTACTCAGTTGATTTTCCTACCTCGATTAAACTTTCACCCTTACAGTATTACTTTCCTGGGCTTCCCTGATGATTCAGATGGTAAAGAACCCACCTGCTAGTGCAGGAGACTCAGGTTTAACCCCTGGGTCAGGAAGATCCCCTGGAGAAAGAAATGGCAACCCACTCCAGTATGCTTGCCTGGACAATCCCATGGACAGAGGAGCCTGGTGAGTTACAGTCCATTGGGCCGCAAAGAGTCGGACACGACTGAGCAACTTAACACACACACACATCATTCCCGTAGATGGACAGAGAATGAACTGGCAGGAGAAAGGACAGACCAAGGCAAACAAGTGAAGCAGTTACTACAGCCTCCGGGTAGGGGGCTGCAGCTGGGTGGGGAGAGGGGAGGGCAGCAGAAGTACCCTGAGCTTTAGTGATTCTGCTGTTGGGGTGGTGAGAGTCCAGCGGGACAAAGGCTGTCTTCATGGCTGTGGTCTGTACGCCTCACAGGCTGTTCCGTTAAGGTACGAAGACACCTGGACTGGCTTTTGTAATACTTTAATTTACACAACAAATCCTCTTTCATACAGAGCGCAGAGAGGGGAAAGTCAATCCAAATGACGAATCCAAATCTACAGTGTTTTGATTAATTACTCGGTTGTGTCTATAAAAATGTAAATATTGTCTTTGCAGTTTCAAAACTTTCAAGACTTCAGCGGTGTTCCTTTTTCAAAGCTTGCGATCTTGCCTCAGACACCTCACGAAGCTAGTTCAGAAAGCCGGTCCTGTGTTTCGACACATCCTGGAGCACAGACAGTGTGGAGTGCTATAAGCCGTTCTAAAATGAAGCCAAAACAAAGCACTGCCACCCCCTCCTCTCTTCGGGCAAGCCGCTTCTGCTGCTCAGGCCAGCAAGTCGGCCCTGCATCTCCACACACCGTTTGCCTTGGCCACGTCGGGTCTAAAAATACAGAGATGCCGGCACCGGAGCTGAAAGACAGGCTGCCCGGTGCGGCCGAGTCTGAGCGCCACAGCGGAGGACGTGCCAAGTCACGTGCTCTGCCCAGGCCGTGGATTTTCAGGACAAAGAGAACACTGAGAGGCCCGACAGAGTTCATTGACTTTCCTCTTGTAAGCCTGGCTGCGAAGGAACAGCTGAGAGGCAGAAGGTGCCTCGGAGGGCGGGGCCCCTGCCACCCCGCTGGCGGCGGCTGTGGACTTTGGGAAAGGCCCGACCCCGACGCCGAGGAGCGTGGCTTTTCTCACCGGTAGAGCTGGGGCACACCCACAGTCGTTAGTCACTGTCTGGGCTGCCCTTCTGGCATCCTCAAGGTCGCGGTAGGGAGGAAGCCGAGGTTCTCAGAAGCCAGGTGAAGGACATCAGAACAGGCCACCCCCATGCATGCCAGGCTGGTACCAGGGTTACTGTGAGCTGGGGTCAAATGGGAACCAATGCACAGAGAATCAACACACACTTGTAGGAGTTTTCCCTGTCTGACTGCAGGAAGGAGAAACTCCGGAGAAATGAGGACCCCCAGAGGAGGAGTTTTATGCCCCGAAAAAGACAGCAAGTCAGCATAAGGAGAGGTCTTCAGACCAACCTACCAAAACAACCCATCTCTTCTGTTAGTTTCTCTCATATATTTCTCCTGGTCACTTTCCCACAATTTACAACCCAGGCTCAAATTTCTTTTTCCTTTGTCTTGTCACATCTCCATGTTCATCACTCTGCTAAAAGATATGTTAAGTTCCCAGGCCTATCAGCTTCTTCAGGTCTTGCCTTTCTACAAAGAGGCCTGCATGCACACACATAATTGTCAAGCTTTCCTCTCAATCCGTCTTTTCTGTCTCTATAATGTGATAATGCTGACAGCCATCCTACCACATCCTTAAGAAGACTGAAAGAGCTGATGCAGGTCAGCGTGGAGTGGAGCCTGGCCTCACACTCTGTCAGAGTTCCCGAAGCCTGCCCATCACTGGACAGCACTCTGCACTGTCCTTCTTTACATTCCCACATCCACTTCTGGCCAGGGCCCTCCTGCAGGGCAAAGACGCAGTCTGGCCCATCTTTCCTACTCTAGGGAAAGCTTTATACCTGACATGCAGTGGATACTCAACAAAATGCGAATAAGCGGATGATTGCTAACTTATCACTCAGTCTCCACTGAAATCTCAATATATGCAGTCAAGGTTGCTGAGATGTTTAATGACCATGGGAAAGAACGAAGCACACTCATTCACAATGGCAGCCACTCGATGGTCTTGGCCTCTGATCAGGATGACTGGAGGGGGCCATTATCACTGGAATCACTCCTAGGGAGAAGCGGGCACAGGAAGAGAAGAGCTGAGCAATCAAGTGGGGAGATGTGAACACCTAGATGCTGGGAGCACCAAGGACTGTGCCACTATCCTTCCTACACTCCTCAACACCCAGTGCACAGAAATGATCAAGAACACTGGGAACTTCTGTAGGTGACCCTGCCAAACTCCAACAATGCTAGCTAGCAGAGAGACAGATTTCCTCATTAATGGATTCCCTCTTAAAAGGTCAGGTCTATTCCTGAGACGACCTGCTGTCCTTCATACTGAGCCAGAAAAGGAACAATCTTAGGATCCTTTTATTCACATACTTTCTAAACATTAAATATGAACCTGTTTACCCAAATGTTTGGGCAGACAGTTGAAAATAAGTAGAGCAAATCCTTGCTTACTTGATGGTGAATATTCTGTTGTAAGTTTCTTAGGACCCCTGAGCTCAGATCTTTCAGATGATTTGCCTCCAAAAATCTGTAATACCCTAGACAAACATTTCTCTGAGGAATTTTATGGGCTTTTGTCACAACTGTACATCCAGGAATCTTTCTCTAAGGGAGCTGACTCAAAAGTAGTTTCTCTACTTCTTTCTCAGAAAAGTTAGTTTAGGAATTGCACAGCACTAAAATGATTTGATATTTCTCCTCTATTTTTCTCATAAAACACCAACAAAAGAAGCGATTAACAACTGAATTAAATTCCACTTTTTCCTTCACCCACGCTCAAACACGGACTGAGAAATCTACTGTGTACCAGGCACTGTGCTAGATAAGTACATACTGGTGATATGCCATGAAAAATGCCCAACATGTGCTACCAAGCAGTGTACTGGGAGTGAAAGCCACAGTCAGATGACTGCAGCTATGCCAAGTGCAAGGGCAGGATCCCCTGGTACACCGCCCAGGAATAAAGAAGGGCACGTGACCCAGTCCTGGCATATGACAGAAGGTTCCTTGGAGGAATTGCTTCTTAAACGGGAGAGCAGGAATACAGGAAATGGAGGCAGAGAGCAGAAAGCATGAACAAAAATCAAGGAAGAAAGTGCTGTGTGCAGGGAGCTTCGTGTGAGAGCACAGAGAGGGAAAGCTTTGGTGCTGGGGAAGTAGTGAGAGAGAGAAAGGCAGGAGGGAGGTCACAAGGGTCCTTGTAGAATACAGCTGTTCACCAGGAGAACACTTTGGCCCACATTACATGAAAGTCTCCCTACAAACAATACAAAAAATCATTGACAAACTTAAATTAAAACAGGTGTTTTATCCACATAGAGCTTTAATCTATCAATTATCACACCATTGGCAAAAGGTTTGCAGTCTGGTTTTTTTTGGGGGGGGAGGGCGTTGTTCAGAGAGAAAGAGAAACAAAGGCAGTAAAACCCGTACTCCCTTCTCTTTATTTTATACATTTACATTTTCTTGATCTTTAAAAAGGGTAAAATACTTAGAGATAAAGTACCCCAAAAGATCTAACAATACTTCATGGAAACTAGCCTGTCTTATGAGTAAAATGTAATGGCAAGAGACCTTATCAAGGACTTGTAATAACAAAAGGGAGTTTAAAAGTTTCTAGGAAGAAAATAAAGGAACTGAATGCCCGTTGGCTACTGTGGTGCGAGGGCCCTGCAGGCAAGCAGGGACCGGTCCCAGTCAGCGAACACCTTGGAAGAGTAGCTGGCCAGCTTGGAACCCAGACCCGCACGGTTTGGGATGTGAACCCCCAAGGGAGGAGTGCTAGCTCGCAGGTATGAAATGACTGTCTCCTGGGGGCAGACAAGATGGCTTGTGTCCCTAGCAGGGCAAGCCTGCCTCATTCACTCCAAAACAAACTCTCACACTTTGCTTATTCACCAACAGACTGAGAGTCACAATTTCTCCACTGGTCTTTGCTGTTCAAAGTCAGCATTCACCAAGAACCTAAACCCCTCTCCCCATCTCTCACTGACTAGGCTTCTTCTAGTGCTCAGTCTGAAGGAATGGGGCAGATATGCCTATCGGCACCCCTGAGTCTTCACCGACTTATCTTCTATTTGCTGCGTGCTTTGAGAAGTGATCACTATCCAGCTTCCCTGGTTTTCTGTTTGTTTCCTGATTTAAAAAAAAAAAGGTAGACCAGCAGTCTCAGGAGTCACTTCCAACTTCCCTGGTTAGAGTTTCAACAAGTGAATAGTCAATATTTCCCTTTGATAATGAACTGCATAGACTGAACTTCCAACTCTCCACTAGAGAAGACCAGCCTGCTGAAACTGCACATTTTAGGCAGAAAACCATTGAAAAGATCAAACACAGCATTCCCATAGCTACTTTGTACATGGTGTAGTGGGGGAATCTGGTTTTATTTATTTATTTGCAGTGATAAGATACATCTTTGGAAGACTTCCCTCTGGAGCTCCTCAACACAACAAGCTATTGGAGCAAACGCCCTTCATATTGTGTCACAACAGCTGTTGCTTTGGGAACAAGTTAACACTTTGCTTTCCACAAGATGTGTCACTTCCCTTACCACGGCCAGTGCAGTCCTGGAGCAACAAATCTGAGTCCTAGAAAAAGCACTTTATAAAAATCAGTCATGTTTCAAAATAACTACATTTAACAATCACTTGAGTTTTATTTCTATAACCCCAAACTTGTTTGTAAAGAGCAATAAAGAGTAAAAAAGAAAAGAAAAAAACTCACACCGAGTCACCATACCAAAATTAAATATAGCAGAACTCACCAATTCTCTCCTAAATAACAAATAGATTTTGTTTTAAACTATATATTGCTTGTTAGAAAAATAAGGCATAATTTCCCTTACAATGTTATCAAGAAGGCTACTATGGAAATGGAAGCAGCTCACTGCAGAGCTGAACTCTGAGTTGAGAAACCCAAATGCTCTAGGTTTCCTTGGCTTTGAAAAGGCAGCAATGAATTCTACTTGACAGTATGGTCTCAAGATCCAGGGAGGCAGTATTTGTAAAATAAAGTAGGTGGGTTTGTTCAATGACTGCACATAATAGGAGCTTGTCACAGGAAATGGAATAAGTCATTTTGTTGTGATATTAAAGATTTTTATAACATTTTTCTTCTTATATATTTGTCAGTAGATTAGTAGGTTTTAATACGCAAAAACAAGAAATATGGATATCAGTGAACAACTCTGAAGCAATGATGATGGTGTCTTTGAGCAATTAACAGCTGCAATAATCGATAAACTCACTGGATCTAATTAATCCCTCATGTCACCACTGAAATTTATCAAGCAAGACTGACATGTATCATTCATATACTCTCATTTAAAGGTAAAAGAAAGAAAAGAGAGATTACACAAAATGTGATGTATGTGTTAAAGGGGATATAGGGGTAGTGAGCCTGAGAAGAAATAAATCTAGATTGCAAAGCACTAGGTCAAGTTATTGTGGACAGCCTGCTCAATTCAAGGGTCAGACCTCCATCCATGCCTCCTTCTACTTCCAGGTAGCATTTGGCCAAGTGTGGCACTCCCTTCTCTTAGAAAGAGCTCCCTTTCTGGTTTGCAGAACACCACGCTCTCCTGGTTTTCTTCCCACTTCCCTTGCTGCCCATTCCCAGTCTCCTCTGTGGGTCTCTCCTCTTCTTCCTGACTTCTCAACAACAGATCATCTTAGGGCTCCGACTTTGGACCGACCTCCTTTCTCTCTATCTCACTCTCCAAATGGTCTTATTTTTCTTCATGGTTTAAATACACTCCCAAGCAATGTCTCCCAAATGCACACTTTCTGCCCAAAGGGCCACTTTAACTCCAAACTCTGGGACCCCAAAGCCTACATGATATCTCCACTAGGTGTCCTGAACTCAACATGTCCGGAAACTACCCAAGCTTCCTCTTAGCAATCTATCTCAGCCTTCCCCATCACTAAAATAACAGCTTCATCCCTCCAGTTGCTAAGAAAGTGTCCTCATTCACTCTGCTCTTTCCCTCACACCTCACACCAGGCCATCAGTGAATCCGGTCAGCTGTGCCTTCAGAATGTAACTAGATAAAGTGAACTTCTGCTTCCAGAAAGATGAAGCACACGTACCTTCCCCTATTGCTTCTTTCAGTCACCACGAAAATCCCTGGTGATCATCTATGAAACAAACAGAAGAGGCAGAAAGACGGGAGAGAAGGCCACCTGGGAAACCTGAAGTCCAGGGAATGATGTGATGGTGAGTTCAGGTTTTATTTTCGTTCATTCATCCAATACTTAGAGCACAGGGAAGCAACAACAGGGAAACAGCAAGGGCCACAGCAGCAGACCAGCCCCCTGCTGGGGTCGTGCCAAAGAGGGAAGGGAGGTGAGGCTTTTATCACCACCAGGCACTAACGTTCAGCGCATATGGAAAAGCAAGCAATCCAGAAATGCCAGCATTCACAGTCAAAAAACTTTCCAACAAAACCAGTTTGCTTTGATCCCTGGGTCGGGAAGATCCCCTGGAGAAGGAAATCCCATTGACAGAGGAGCCTGGTGGGCTACAGTCCTGGGGGTCGCAAAAGAGTGGGACACAACTGAGCAACTAAACCACCACCACCACCACCACCACCAAAGAACCAGGTAAGGGATTGCCTATCAAAGCAAGAAACTTTTAGAAAATAACCACTTGACACAAGTCAAACAGCACAGAGGGCTTCCCTGATGGTTCAGTGGTTAAGGACCCTCCTGCCAATGTAGGGGACACGGGTTCAATTCCTGGTCCAGGAAGATTCGCCCGTTTACCATAACTACTGAGTCTGCACCCCAGAACCCACAAGCCACAAGTACTGACCCCATGTGCTGCAACTATTAAAGCCCACGCGCCCTAAAGCCCGTGCTCTGCAATAAGAGAAGCCACCACAATGAGAAGCCTGCACACCACAACTAGAAAACAGCTGTCCGCTTCAGGCAACTAGAGAAAGCCCAAGCGCAGCAATGAAGATCCAATGCAGTCAAAAATAAAATAATTTAAAAAAAAAAACACACAGAATAAATGTTGGCCCCAACCCCACTCTGATCAGCAAAGACCAAGAGCCTAGTCTTTGACTCCCGAGAGGCTGTAGTAAGGTGCCCTCCCCCCTCCACTCATGCGCAAGGATGTAGAAGACAAAGCTGAATGTGGGGTCAAGACTTTGATTTTCGTAGAGTAACGGGGCCACTATTCACAGTGAAAGTGGAGACCACGTGGGAACTCTGGACTTCCACCCCTGCAACGTGGAAGTTAGACATCCCTCCCCCTGGGGCGATATGAGAGGAGGCCAGTGAAGATTTAGGACTTTCCCCACCAACCACAGTAATGAGGACTCCTTTGCAAACCTATCATGTAAGTGGAAATCATAGTTAAAGTTGCAATGATTCAGTCCTGCCCCTCCTGGTCGGGATGGCATCAACGGAAACATAGTGGGAAGCCAGAACTTTCACTATGTCCCAGAGGTACCAAGGAGGGCTCCTCCTTATGTCAACACAGGCTAAATGGAGAACCTGGAATTCTATCCCACCTGATTTTATTGAGGCAATGCCCACCCTCTCCTGCAGGAGCAGTGTCAAAAAAGCCAAAAGAAACAGACGATCTCGCGTTTACTAACATAATATGTCCAAATCCCTGGCTTCATTTTTTTTCATCATTCTTTTTTATTTTTTAAATTGTGAAATATGATGACATATTTACAGGAGATTTGGAAAATACAGAACAAAGTTACATATAGTTTCACTATATATTACAATTGTTTTAAGTAGATAAATTAAGATTTCTTAGTTGGAGTTTCAATATCAAACTCTCAGAAGTTAACTGAATGAATGTACAGAGAAGTAGAAGAATATAGTATACCTGAAGAGCATTATGAACCAATTTGACATAATTAAGATTTATACAATTTTCACACAACAGTAGGATACAAATTCTATTCAAGTTCCCATAGACTTTAAACTAGGAGACACTGGAATATATCCAGAGACTTAAGACCAGGTGCAGCAGACATTTAATTTCCAAATACATGGGATTTTTTAAAAGTATCTTTGATGTTAATCTCTCATTTACATACTTTCTTCTCTGCAATCACCCTCTGTGTTTTTTCAGTCTTCTAACTTTATTGAGTTTTTCAATGGCTAAATCAAAGATCTGGCTTCATTTTTAAATGAGGTCATACCAAGAACCAGAAAAATTTCAACTTCAATGGAAAAGATCACTCAGTAGATGGCAATGAAGATAGAGATGTTAGAATTATCTAAGAAGGACTTTGAGCGGGTCATGATAAAAATGTCTCAAAGAGTAAACATGTACATCCTTGACCCAAATTGAAGAGAAAACAAAAGTTACTGGCAAATAAATGAAAGATATAAAAAAGAACCAAAAGGAAAATTTAGAAATGAAAAATATAGTAGCCCCAAATGAAAATGCAGTGGATGATCTAGACAGTCAAATGGCACAGAGAAGAGAGATACTCTAAAAAAACTTCAGATAATTCAAATGGAATGAATTTTAAAAAATCCAAGTCACCCTTAGAAAGGCAGGATAAAGAAAAGAGAAACGAAAAACAGAGAGAACAAACAGAAAACGAAAATTAAAACGGCAGGGTTAAGATCAATAAGAACGTTAAGTATAAATAGTATGAAAAACAGTAAAAGTGTTAGTCACTTAGTCATTCTAACTCTTGCAGCCCCATGGACTAGCCTGCCAGGCTCCTCTGTTCATAGAATTCTCCAGGCAAGGATACTGGAGTGGGTTGCCATTCCCTTCTCTAGTGGATCTTCCCGATCCAGGGATCAAGCCTGGGTCTCCCAAGTTGCAGGCAGATTCTTTATCATCTGAGCCACCAGGGAAGCCCCATACACTGTTAAGTGTAGACTTTGCCTTAATGTGTATATACATAACAACAGAGTATTAAACTATGTGGGGCAAAAACTGATAGAACTTAAAAGAGAAGAGGATAAGAAGGATTCACTGTTAAATTGGGAGACTTCAACACCTCTTTATCAGAATGGACAGATCCATCTGGCACAAAATCAGAAAGGACACAGCCAGGCTTAACAAGGTCATCAATCAACTGGATACACAGTTGAAACCCTGGAACAACATGGGTTGGAACTGCATGGGTCCACTGATATGTGGAATTTTTCAATAAATATGCAGCTGTCCCTCCTAAGCCATCATGTCCACATCCATGGATTCAATCCAGATGGGTTTACTGTTAAGTTCTACCAAATATTTAAACAAGAAATTATGCCAGGTCTCTCTCTACAATATCCCAGAGGGAAAGAAGCAGATGTCCTACTTTCTAACTCATTCTGTGAGGCCACTGTTATCCTAATATCAAAACCAGACATTTATAGGGAAAGAAAACTACACTCAGTATCTCTCATGAACATAGATGCAGAAATCATCAACAAAATATTAGCTAACTGAATCCAACAATGTGTAATTATACATGATGATCAGGTAGACTTTATCCCAGGTATTCAAGGCACCTTCAACATACAGAAATCAGTTAATATAACCTATCACATCACCACATCAACAAGGCTAAAAAAGACAAATCACATGATCATATCAGTAGATGTAGAACAAATATTTGACAAAATCCAACACCAGCTCATGATAAAAACTCTTGGTAAACTAGGAATGAGGGGGAAATTCCTCAAGTTGATAATGTATATTTAGGAAACCCTATAAGCACACAAAGACAGCTAATATCATTCTTAATGGTGAACTGGAAAGTTTTCCACTAACTTCGGAAATAAGATAAGGATGTCTCCTCTCACCACTCATTTCAACTGCCCTGGAAATCCTAATTATGCTATTAGATAAGAAAAGGAAACAAAAGGTAAACGTATGTAGAAGGAAGAAATAAAGCTGTCTTTGTAGATGATATGATTGTCTATGAAGAAAATCTGAAAGACTCCATAAAAAAAAAAAAGAAAGAAAAAATGCTGGAGTGATTATAACAAGGTTGCAGGATACAAGGTTAATATACAAAAAAAATTTTTTTTTCATTCCAGCAATGAACAAGTGGAAACTTGAAATTAAAAACTTATAATTTACATTAGAGCCCACCAAAATAAATATTTAGGTTTAAATCTAACAAAATATATATCAGATTTATATGAAGAAAACTATAAATCTGATGAACAAAAGAAAAGAATTAAATAAATGGAGAGATGTTCCATGTCTAGAGTAGTAAGATAACATCAGGCTGTCAGTTCTTTTTAACTTGATCTAGACATTCAGGCACCCCACTCCAGTACTCTTGCCTGGAAAATCCCATAGACAGTGGAGCCTGGTGGGCTGCAGTCCATGGGCTCGCGAAAAGTGGGACACAACTGAGCGACTTCACTTTCATTTTTCACTTTCATGCATTGGAGAAGGAAATGGCAATCCACTCCAGTGTTCTTGCCTGGAGAATCCCAGGGACGGGGGAGCCTGGTGGGCTGCCATCTATGGGGTCGCACAGAGTTGGACACGACTGAAGTGACTTAGCAGCAGCAGCAGACATTCAGTACAACTCCAGTCAAAATTCCAGCAGGTTATTTTGTAGATATAGACAATTGATTCTAAAGTTTATACGGAGAAGCAAAAGGCCTAGAATAATACAACACTGAAGAAGAAAATCACCGTGGGAGGACTGACACTACCTGGCTTCAAGACTTACCATGAAGCTAGAGTAATCAAGAGAGCGTGGTACTGGCAAAGGAATAGACATACACAGATCAATGACAGAACAGAGAGCCTAGAAATCGACCCACAGAAGTATAACCAACTGACATCCAACAAAAACGGAGCAGAGAAAATGCTCCTGAAACAAGTGGACATCTACATGCAGGAAAAAAGGAATCTAGAATCAGACTTTACACTCTTCACAAAAATTAACTAAAAATGGATCACAGACCTAAAAGTAAAATGTAAAACTATAAAATCTTTAAAAGATATTACAGGGAAAACCTTGGGTATGGTGATGACTTTTTAGATGCCCTTGAGTATAGTGGTGACTTTTTAGATACAACACCAAAGAAACAATCCAGGAAAGAAATAATTGATAAGCTGGACTTCATTAAAATTAAAAGCATCTGCTCTGGAAAAGGCAATGGCGAGAGAATGAAAAGACAAGCTACAGCTTGGAATAAAATATTTGCACAAGACAACTGATAAAAACACTGATCTGAAGTACATAATGGACTGTTAAAACTCAACAATAAGAAAACAAACACCTTTAAAAAAATGGTCCAAAGACCTTGATAGACACCTCACATAACAGAGCTCATATCTCCTCCACCTCTGCAACCCCAGGCCCCTTAGTCTCCAGGTTCCTTCCCTAACTTGCGTTTCTCCAGACACCTGTCATCTTCCAACGTACTATAAAATTGGTTCCCTTTATGCCACTTTTTCTGCCTCCCCTCGCTGGAGTGGCAACCCCGTGAGGGCAGGGATTTCCAACTCTTTTGTTCACTGTTGTTTCCCAGAACTTAGAACAGTGAATACACAGTGTTTGTTGAGTCCATTTTAATCAACATTGTCACATAAACAGTAGCCAATCTTGGCCAGTACATGTGGTAATATTAACTCTCATGTACTAGGATGATGGGGATCATGGCATTAATAATGAGTTTTATTTATGAAGTCCTTATTCTTGATCAGAAACTGTACCAAATGCTTGATGTGGTCACACACACACACACACACACACACACACACTCAGAGAGCAGAGAGCATTCCACTAGGGAGAAGCTAGGATGAACTGACATGCCTTGGGGATGACTTCTTTAGGGTCTTGTAAGTTAGTATAGCATATTAAGAATGACTGACATTTATTGAATACCAAAGACATGGCAACCGCTATGCTAAGCATTTGTACTATTCTCTCTTTCTATTTTAACCACAGTATGAGGTTGATATTAAGCTTATCTTCCTTTCACAGACAAGTGAGGTGAATTTGGAGGAGACGAGAGACAGGAAGTCACGGCTCCAGACAGTGAACGCAGACATGCTGACCGAAAGCCCAGCTTGTAACGCCCACAGACCCTGTACCAAGAGCCAGTCCCTGTGCTGAGCACTCCGAACAGCATTTACCTAGTTTCCAAAAGAGGGGTCAGGAAACTGTGACAGTTTATAGCTGGTGGCAGCCCCATTCAACTCAGAGCTGTCAACTCAAAACAGGCATCACCTTTTCTGTGCAGACTCCCTGTCACCGTAGTTAATACTGAGGTCCCCTCCACACACACTCTTTCTCCTTTTATTTCTCTCTGAGTATGTGATTGGTTTATTTTTTGCCTCCCACTGCAATGAAAGCCCCATGAGGGCAAGAATTTAGGGCTGGCTCTAGAGCACCCAGAACAGTGCCCAACATACAGCAAACACTCAATAAATTTTTTTTTCATCAAATCTACTTAATACTGTTTTCTCAAAAAAGGTCTGAAGCCTGAGGCAGAAGCAATGCTAGTTAAAGATAAAATTGAGGCCAAGGTGGTCTTCTTGTTCCTTTCTGGTTTAAATATCCAGTACAAAAGAAGACAGAGGAAACAGCGTTATTTGGGGTCCAGACTTGGAATTGGACACAGAGTGTGGATAATACAGGTATAATTCTGAAGAGGAGCTTGGGCCCTGGGTCGGAATCTTGGGGATGAATGTCTAGAGTGCCCCAGTAGTTCTCACTGAAGTGGTTCTGTGCTCATCCAAATACCCCAGGACATTTGGCAATGGTTGGAGATGTGTTTGATGGTCACACCAAGAGGTACCTCTGACATCTAGTGGGTACAGACCAGAGATGCTGCGAAATGTCCTACCATGCACAGGACCGTCCTCCCACCACAAGTCATCTGGCCCCAGTGTCCACGTGCCAAGGCTGAGAAACCCTGGTCTACGGTGCCAGGACGTGTCCTTTCATTAGAGGGGGTTTCTACTTGTGCGTGTAGCTGACAGCGTCAGAGATATGACCGACACCCTCTGTCCAGGTTGCATGCAGCCTGTCCTCTGGGAAGAGAAGCCAAGGTACACTGATGTAAATGACAAACAGTCCTGTTTAATCGGGGCTTCCCACATGGTGCAGCGGCAAAGAACGCACCTGCCGATGCAGCAGATGCGGATTCTGTCCCTGGGTTTGATCCCTGGGGTGGGAAGATCCCCTGGAGGAGGGCATGGCAACCCACTCCAGTATTCTTGCCTGGGGAATCCCATGGACAGAGGAGCCTGGCAGGCTATAGTCCATGGGGTCACAGAGAGACAGACATGACTAAGCAACTGAGCACAGAAGGTATTTCCAAATAACTAGGTACTTGACATTTGTGACCAGAAAAGAAAAAAAAGAAAGACTGAATTGTATTTTCTATTAAACTTTGCAGAGCATGCTTTTTTTCCCCTACACAACTAACACAGAGCAGAAGTATTTAAAACTATCTTGTAAATTTATGACAATGTCCAGAATCATTGTATACAAACAAAAGAATTGGCAAATAAGATACACTACACTAGCATACTGGAATTGCAAGTAGAATGTGGGGGAGGCGGGGGGGCGGGGAGATGTTCCAATGAGATTAGTTTCCTCTGACAGGTTGATCTGTCTCCTCAATTGTTTAAGCATTTATATCAACCCTAGACTCAAACCTTAATTCAGTTGTTCACGGCTTCACGCTGTCCAGTACAAGGGCATGCATTTTTATGGTTTAGTTTGCCCTGCAGAGTAAAGCGTGGGGCTGTTTTGTGGGGACCTGCAGCTTTCTAAAAGACTGTGCTCTTTGAGTTGCTCTCTCAAGGTCCAGGGTTGGCTAATGGCAAAGGTCTCCACTTCCTTGCTGCCCGGCTCCCCGGACACCCGGTGTGAGGTTTCACGTTCTGTCCTTCTGCTGCCCTGCCCCATGAGGAGGATCACTGCCTTCTGACCTCTCTCTCGGGAGAAGAGGAGGAGAAGCTTGGGGCAGGGCTTGGCTCCCAGGAGGATCCGATGTCAGAATGTGCAGGAAAATGATGGAGAAAAAGCACTGCCAGGGAGAGAGAGCTGGGCCCTGGGCTCAGCCCCAGGGGATGGCCTGTGCATAGAAAGGGGGACACAGAGCAGAAGGGCTGGGGTCTCAGGCCAAGCCAGCAGCGCCTGCGGGTCTAGATTTCAAAGGAGCTGGCCTCACCTTAGTGGTGAGGGAGCTATCAGAGCTCAGCAGAACCGCTGCACCATCGGGGTATTGCCAACCCCTCTTGCCTCTTCTCATCCTCATCCACTCCACGCCTGCACTGAGGTCGGCCTTGTCATTCCCAAGACTGGTGCCTGTGCAGACCCCTCTGACAGCACACCAGCCAGCCATCGCCTCGACTCTCCCTGCTTCTCTCTCTTTCTCCTTCCTGGACTGCCTTTGCTTCTTTCCTTCTCCTAAGTATAACTGATATTTTACCACCTTCTTTACTATGACCTCTCTTAAAGATCATATTGTATCAAAAACCATCTCTGCAATTCTTGGTATCTGTTATGCTAATTAAAATCTTTTAAATCAGTCCTGCACATCAAGCTACTGGCTGAATTATAGTATTATAGTATATATAGTATTCCACTATCAACCCAAATTTAATGTGTCTAAATCCAAACTAAATCCCCAGTCTTCACTCCAAAACAGGACCTCTCCTCCTGATTCTCATATTTCCATCTTCCTACCACATTTACTTAGTTGAAATACTTCACGGTACAGTACTGGTTGGCAAGCAATTTGGCACCTTGGTAAAATAATAAAAATGCAATTTTATTCCTACCTTTTGATTCACATTTATGTAAATATAATCCAAAGAACTAACACAAATTATGACAAATGTTACACACATAAAATTATTTTTAATATGGAGGTGGCAACTAACATTTAAAATCTGAGAAACTATTAGGCACAAACATGGAGAAATATTAGCTAACTTAAAAATTAAAAAGTGAGGTATACGTTTTTATTTATAATGATCAAAACAAAGTACAATATGCATGTAAAAAGGACTGGAAAGAAATACACTAAAATTAATATTTATTGTCTGGAGGAAAGTGACCATTTTACCTTGACTCTATGTTATTTGGTGGTTATATCTACTACTGTGGGCAAGAATCCCTTAGAAGAAATGGAGTAGCCATCACAGTCAACAAAAGAGTCCGAAATGCAGTACTTGGAGGCAATCTCAAAAATGACAGAATGATCTCTGTTTCTTTCCAAGGCAAACCATTCAATATCACAGTAATCCAAGTCTATGCCCTGACCAGTAATGCTGAAGAAGCTGAAGTTGAATGGTTCTATGAAGACCTACAAGACTTTCTAGAACTGACACCCAAAAAAGATGTCCTTTTCATTATAGGGGACTGGAATGCAAAAGTAGGAAGTCAAGAAACACCTGGGGTAACAGGCAAATTTGGCCTTGGATTACGGAATGAAGCAGGGCAAAGGCTAATAGAGTTTTGCCAAGAGAATACACTGGTCATAGCAAACACCCTCTTCCAGCAACACAAGAGAAGACTCTACACATGGACATCACCAGATGGTTGACACTGAGATCAGATTGATTATATTCTTCACAGCCAAAGATGGAGAAGCTCTATACAGTTAGCAAAAACAAGACTGGGAGCTGACTGTGGCTAGGATCATGAACTCCTTATTGCCAAATTCAGACTTAAATTGAAGAAAGTGGAGAAAACCACTAGACCATTCAGGTATGACCTAAATCAAATCCCTTATGATTATACAGTGGAAGTGACAAACAGATTCAAGGGATTAGATCTGATAGACTGAGTGCCTGAAGAACTATGTATAGAGGTTTGTGACATTATACAGGAGGCAGTGATCAAGACCATCTCCAAGGAAAAACAATGCAAAAAAGGCAAAATGGTTGTCTGAGGAGGCCTTACAAACAGCTACGAAAGGAAGAGAAGCAAAAGGCAAAGGGAAAAAGGAAAGATATACCCATTTGAATGTAGAGTTCCAAAGAAGAGCAAGGAGAGATAAGAAAGCCTTCCTCAATGATCAGTGCAAAAAGATAGAGGAAAACAATAGAATGGGAAAGACTAGAGATCTCTTCAAGAAAATGACAGATACCGAAAGAACATTTCATGCAAAGATGGGCACAATAAAGGACAGAAATGGTATGGACCTAACAGAAGCAGAAGATATTAAGAAGAGGTGGCAAGAATACATAGAGGAACTATACAAAAAAGATCTTCATAACCCAGATAATCAAGATGGTGTGATCACTCACCTAGAGCCAGAAATCCTGGAATGCAAAGTCAAATGGGCCTTAGGAAGCATCACTATGAACAAAACTAGTGGAGGTGATGGAATTCCAGCTAAGCTATGTGAAATCCTAAAAGATGATACTGTGAAAGTGCTGCACTCAATATACCAGCAAATTTGGAAAACTCAGCAGTGGCCACACGACTAGAAAAGGTCAGTTTTCATTCCAAAAATCCCAAAGAAAGGCAATGCCAAAGAATGCTCAAACTACTGCACAATTGCACTCATCTCACATGCTAGCAAAGTAATTTTCAAAATTCTCCAAGCTAGGCTTCAACAGAACGTGAACCATGAACTTCCAGATGTTCAAGCTGGATTTAGAAAAGGCACAGGAGCCAGACATCAATTGCCAATATCCACTGAATCATTGAAAAAGCAAGAGAATTCCAGAAAAACATCTACTTCTGCTTTACTGACTACGCCAAAGCCCTTGACTGTATGGATCACAACAAACTGTAGAAAATTCTTAAACAGATAGGAATACCAGACCACCTGACCTGCCTCCTGAGAAACCTGTATGCAGGTCAAGAAGCAACAGACAGGACCAGACATGGAACAACAGACTGGTTCCAAATTGGGAAAGGAGTACATCAAGGCTGTATATTGTCACCCTGCTTATTTAACTTACAGGCAGAGTACATCATGAGAAATGCTGGACTGGATGAAGCACAAGCTGGAATCAAGACTGCCAGGAGAAATGTCAATAACCTCAGATATGCAAATGACACCACTCTTATGGCAGAAAGTGAAGAGGAACTGAAGAGCCTCTTAGTGAATGTGAAAGAGGAGAGTGAAAAAGTTGGCTTAAAACTTAACATTCAGAAAACGAAGATCATGGCATCTGGTCCCATCACTTCATACAAATAGATGGGGAAACAGTGGAAACAGTGACAGATTTTATTTTCTTGGGCTCCAAAATCACTGCACATGGTGACTGCAGCCATGAAATTAAAAGACGCTTGCTCCTTGGAAGAAAAGTTATGACCAACCTAGATAGCCTATTAAAAAGCAGAGACATTACTTTGCCAACAAAGGTCCATCTAGTCAAAGCTATGGTTTTCCCAGTAGTCATGTATGGATGTGAGAGTTGGACTATAAAGAAAGCTGAGCACAGAAGAATTGATGCTTTTGAACTGTGGTGTTGGAGAAGACTCTTGAGAGTCCCTTGGACTGCAAGGAGATCCAACCAGTCCATCCTAAAGGCAATTAGCCCTGAATATTCATTGGAAGGACAGATGCTGAAGCTGAAACTCCAAAACTTTAGCCACCTGATGGGAAGAATTGACTCACTGGAAAAGACCCTGATGCTGGGAAAGATTGAAGGTGGGAGGAGAAGGGGATGACAGAGGATGAGATGGTTGGATGGCATCACCAACTCAGTGGGCATGAATTTGAGTAAACTCTGGGAGTTGGTGTTGGACAGGGAGGCCTGGGGTGCTGCAGTCCATGGGGTCACAAAGAGTCGAACACGACTGAGGGACTGAACTGAACTGATGTTATATAAACTGAATTACATCTTATTTAGAGAGCAGTTTCTTTATCAGCCTAGATGCCCCTAGATTTCTTCTGTTTGGCTCCAAAATTTACATGTTAACTCTTTAATATCCTTTATGCCCATCAGTCCCTCTTGACCTTTGTTGCCCCATCCCTTGTCCTGCCCTGATAACGTCCAGGGAGGACCAAGATGCTGGTCCTTGAGGAGGATCCTGTAGGTTGGTTCATCAACCCTCTGAACTCTTCTCCCCCCTCCCCTTCTCCTCTTCCTCTCCTCCCCTGCCACAGAGCCTAGAAAGCAAGCAAGTCCAAGCCCCAGCCCAGCAAGGCCATGTGACATGGTTCTGACAAGGGAAGCATTGGCAGCAATCTACTGGAGAATTCCAGGGACATGCCTGTTCTCCTGAAGATGGGAGAAGATGACAGGGGCTGTCCATCTGCCAAGGACGTGGAAGAAAAGGCTTTGCAAAGCCAGAGTCCCTGATAGCATCATGACAGCGGCTGCTTCTGAACTTCTTACTGTGGGACTAAAGCAACCCTCATTTTTCAGTTGCTATTTGTTTTTGGCTACTTCCAGCTTCATGAGCTGCTGACTAACACCTTGCCTAGTTGCCTTCCTGCTTCTAGTCTTATATCATTCACAGCACCCTACCTTTTTTATAAGACTGAAGAATGAGCAGACCAGAAAAGAATAGTAAATAAATATTGGCAATAAAGGTAAAAGAGAGCTGACACATGAAAACAATGGTGTAGACCTAAAAAATTTACCAGAAGTATGAAAAACCATTTTCAGAGTAAACGAGGTCCGCTGAGTAAAGGTGTAAAAATTCCTACACACGTCAGTAGTTATTCAAGGCATCAGTGCCAGCACACAGTCCAGTCTAGCTAGTGCAGACTCTCAAGAAATACTAATTCTACAAAAATATTAAGTCAAGAGTGGAAACAACGGTGAGTCAAACATAAAAGACATTACAGTTGTGGAGCCTAGAATTAAATCGGGAAGGGATATATGAACAAAATAATTCTGCAGTAAATATTTGAACTCTGTGCTATAAATTATCAAATGAAAGCATGGGTTTTATAAAGGAGAGCCTGGTCTAGCCTCCATGTTAGAGGGGGCAAGGGCAGCAAGGACGTCTTCCTTAGGAGCTGAAGCCTGAACTGGCTCGGTAGGTGATCCTGCTTCATCAAGAAAACAGGGAGGAGGGCGTGGGAGGAGGGAGGAGCACCTGGGGAGAAGGGTGGACACCCTTGGGCCCTGCAGTGAGAGTGCAAACACTGGTTCTGAGCAACGCAAAGAAGGCCGTGTGGCCGGTCCATGTCTGCATGTTTGTTCCAACACATCAGGGAAAAACAGAAATTATGTTCAGTATATTCTACTTCATAAGGAAGCCCTTTCCACTTGGAAGTAATAAAGTTAAAATAGTTCATCGCTGAAAATACAAACTGCAATTTGGCATTGTCATGTCATACCAACGCTGCAGGACCTTCTAGGTATCCGGCACTATGCTAAGTGCTGGTGATACAAGCATGACTAGCTCACAGTCTGTGCCTTCGGGGAACTGCAATAAAGAATGAAGAAACCCAGTATTCATGAACAGTTGCAGTTGGGTACAAGGGGCACCTGGGTGGGTGTGGTTACAGGCCAAGGGGACGCCATACAGAAATGACTGACTCACTCAAGGGTTGAGTTACCTTGAAAATTAATCTACGCTCAGTACACCATCACCCGATGTTAGCAAATTAATGGACTATGACTAAATTTAAGCATGAAACAAACCAGAAAATCTGAATTCTGACAGATATTGAGAAGTAATGAAATTGTTTAATGGACTTCGAAGTACACAGTCCTACTTCAGAAAACAATTCTGAGAATTAGATCAGCCCCTCTAAGCTTGGGCAACCATCCAAATAACAAGATTTGAACATAAATGGATTTTAGAATATGCATTTGAGATTAAAAGAAAAATAAAGGAAACAGTGAATTAGACCAGACTGTACATACATACAAGTCAGGATCAAACAGAAAGGTAAAAAAAGCCAGCATAAGTTTACTTTGTTCTTTTATTGAGCTCTAACTAAAAGACTTTACTTTAAAAGATTTAATAGTAAGAACTAAAATCAGCCTTTTTCATTCACTGTAGTTGATAAGATCATCAATAAACAAAATCCAGAGGCTTGGACCTTAGATTAGTTCTGCCAGTGATCAACTGTGTGAAGACAGAAATCACACGGTTTCTCTGAGTCTCAGCCCCCTTATCGCGAAATAAAATAATTTCATCAGTAATGTCCAATAATTCTAAAATAGTCTTTCCAGAAAGCTATCCACCACTGTATCATTTTCAGTGATTTCAGTATTAGCTAACTGTAGCTAGCTAATGGCAATTCTGCCAATAATTTGCCTGGCCACAATACATCAGATTTCACAAACAATACTTTGAATTTTCCCAAGATAAGCTGACAAATGTACCGTTGTTGTTGTTTAGTTTCTAAGTCATGTCCAACTCTTGGCAACCCCATGGACTATAGCCCAGCAGTCTCCTCTGTCCATGGGGTTTCCCAGGGAAGAATACAGGAGTGCCAATTCCTTCTCCAGGGGATCTTCTCAACCCAGGTATCAAACATTGGCAGGTGGATTCTTTACCATCTGAGCCATCAGGAAATCCCAGCAAATGTATAATGCCTGATAATTATTAAGCTATGAAGTTGACAGGTAGTTCTGGAGTCTAGTGAAATCTCGTGGCTTTATCAAGTAGGAAACACACACTTTCAACCAGATTGAATCTTTTTGATGAAGTCTGTATCTTTGTCTTGGATAAAAGAAACAATAAAATAATCACCCAAATATAATGTCAGGTATCACTTGTATATACTATTTCTGTTGTAGGACATACCTCTTCTCACCTCAGTCATTTTTCCTTAGTGTTTTTGCTTAAAGTAAAGTAAGAAGTTGCAATATGTATGCCAAAGAGGAGCGTGACAACTTTAAAAAATGGAACACGGTTTGTCACTTGATCCAAAAAGTGACATAGTAATTATATGTAACGCAGCATAATTCTAAACATAATTGCAGCGCAATTTCGCTGACATGCACTCACCCCTTCCCGATCATTATTATGCACAGATAGCTTTACCCTGTTTTGCAACTTCGCCACCATCCCCTTAGGGCTTCCCAGGTGGCGCTAATGGTAAAGAATCCACCTGTCAATGCAGAAGACTAAGAGACTTGGGTTCGATCCCTGGGTTGGGAAGATTCCCTGGAGGAGGAAATGGCAACCCACTGCAGTCTTCTTGCCTGGAAAATCCTATGGACAGAGGAGCCTGGCAGGCTACAGTCCATGGGCTCGCAAAGAGTCCAACACAACTGAAGCAACTTAGCACACACGCACTATCTCTTCGAGATGCAAATTTTTCAAATATGCAGATTCACTCTTAAGTATATAGAGCCTACTGCACCTATCTTATTACAGGACCCCAACACACGAGTGTCAGCAACAGCAATATACAAATATTTATGCAAATAGCTAATGTCCTAGAAAGAATGACAAGCAAGGGATAGTGTTTCCGTAACTCTCTGTAATGTAACTTTTTATAACGTAAAGCAGTGTATCTGCCTGTTCCCCATGCCACGTCCTCTATCGTCAGTGAGAAGGTCCGAATCGTAAATGACATAAGAGAAGGTTTGGCAAGTGTGACTGAGACGACTGTTTTTTAAAACAATTATGAAATGATGGGGGAACTGTACTTATCTATTTTTGGTTGCAGCCAAGCAGATTTTTACGGGAAAGAGCATTTGCACCACACTCATTATCAAGACCAGCAGCCACAGGCCCTCTGAGCACAGGCGAGTCTGCTGGACAAGCACAGCTTCACCCCTTTTCCTACCCGGATCCACACCTGCTCCGTAACATGTCATGTTAACAACGTGATATAAGCAGATGCTATCCCCTCTGACAAACTCAAAACAAAATTAAAATGTATGGAAATTCATATTTTACATAAAGATGAAAAAAATGGATGACGGATGTAAAAGTTCATTGAGTTCTGTGGCTGTTAATTTTATGTGTCAGCTTAGTTAGACAACGGTGCCCAGCTGCTTGATCAAACAGTAGCCTAAAAACAGCTATAAAGGCATTTCGATGTGTCAGTGTTTACAGTCAGCAGACTATCAGTAAGGTAGATTATCCCACGGTGTGAGGCGCTGGGCCTCGTGCAATCAGCTGAAGGATTTAAAGAACAAAAAAGGGTTTCCTGAAGAAGAAAGAATCCTCCCCTGGACTGCACCATAGAAATTCTACCCAAGTCTCTAGCACTCAGAGTCAAGGCCTCAACATCAGCTGTTATTTGAATCTCCAGCTGCAGCCTTGCCCCACAGATTTCAAACTTAACAGCCTTTCAAACAACAGCATGAGCCAATTCCTTAAAATCTCTCCCTCAGTCAATCAATCAATTAACCTCAGTCTCTCTCTCTGTACACACACATACAATTCCTATTGATTCTCTGGAGAATCCTGACTAATACACATTTATCCAGAATATTAAATGTTACGTATTCTCTTTGAAAAACAGATTTATTTTTTTGGCCCTGTTAATGACACCACTAAATTCTGTACCAACCCTTAGTTTTAAGCTTATGATAAGCACTCTCTTATGAAAAACTTCATGAAACCAGCTGAGAATAAAGTTGACATATTGAGCTTATATACTTTTAAAAATTAGATTTATGTGCTAAATATTGTATACTTTCTACAGAAACTAAGTTTATATAGTTTCTATAGAAAAAGTAGTATGAAAACATGAAAGAAGCTGGGCAATCATGATTCCCAGTTAACAGCACAGGGCTCTCCTTCTCCTGCGGAATATCACACACAATGAAGTTTCATCATTTGGCAGAAATACAGTAACCTAATAGCAGCATCGGAGAAGGCAATGGCACCCCACTCCAGTACTCTTGCCTGGAAAACCCCATGGAAGGAGGAGCCTGGTGGGCTGCAGTCCATGGGGTCGCTAAGAGTCAGACCCGACTGAGCGACTTCACTTTCACTTTTCAGTTTCATGCATTGGAGAAGGAAATGGCAACCCGCTCCAGTGCTCTTGGCTGGAGAATCCCAGGGACGGGGGAGCCTGGTGGGCTGCCATTTATGGGGTCGCACAGAGTCGGACACGACTGAAGCAACTTAGCAGCAATAGCAGCATTGGTGGTCAAGAACCTGCCTGCCAGTGCAGGAGACATAAGAGACGTGGGTTCAATCCCTGGGTCAGGAAGATGCCCTGGAGCAGGGCATGGCAACCCACTCCAGTGTTCTTGCCTGGAGAATCCCCATGGACAGAGGAGCCTGGAGGGCCATGGTCTACAGGGTCACAAAGTCGGACATGACTGAAATGACTTAGAACGCAATCATATTCTTATGTATGACAATGGCAAAAGTGTTTTAAAATCAGGGTGTATATTTCAGTGGTTTCCATTGTAGGACGAGTTTTACATCTTCCGGAGCAGTTCTTCCTGATGCGCGTGTCTCAGTTGTGTCCGACTCTTAGCAACCCCATGGATTGTAGCCTGCAGGCAAGAATACTGAAGTGGATTGCCATGCCCTTCTCCAGGGGTTCTCCCCAACCCAGGGATTGAACCTGGGTCTCCTGCATTGCAGGCAGATTCTTTACCATTTGAACTACCCGGGAAGCCCATCTTCCTGATGAATACCATTATTTTCATATCAGAAAACAAACACACTTGTAAAAAATTATCATGATAAGCAACAAGCAAATGGGCTTTGATTTTGGACCAAAGTTGTATTTTATTAAGATTATAAATGGTATTTTTAAAATGACATTTTGGGAATTCCCTGGCAGTCCAATGGAGAATACTTCACTTTTCAATGCAGGGGATGTGAGTTCAATCCCTGGTTGGGGAACTAAGATCCCATGGCCAAACAAACATACAAAAGAAGCAGTACTGCAACAAATTCAATAAAGATTTTTTTAAAAAAGTCCACATCAAAGATAAATAAATAAAAATGACACCTTATTTATTATTTTATACATGACTGATATAAAAAAAACACACTGAAATTATAAATTATTTTTTGATTGCCCACAAAGCTGCTATGAGGGGAGTGTTTCAGAAAGACCACCCTTCTGGAGGCGTCCTGAGGACTGAGTACTTACTGACTGCAGAGTCGTAGGAGGTGGAGTTGTGCTCGCCTCTCAGGAAGGGGTATGGCGACAGGTAAGCATGGGTGCAGTTCTTCCACAGGGGCTGATTGGCTGGGAAGGAAGGCAAGACAGAGGTATTTGTTACCGAGAGGCTGCCTGAAGATTCGTTCCCAGTAGAAGAGAAATACAGGCTGCGGGGGGTACACAAGCAAAATAAAACTACAGATCCACAAACTCAGAGAATTATTGAATAGGGAGGAACTTCCTTAAAAGTCTCATATGGAATAGCACAGGAGACCTGGAGAGTGGATTCTCATCAAACATCTAGCTCATGACCTAATCCAGTGGAGAGAATGCCCTTAATATCACCTACAGTTGAAATCACCAGATTTCATTCATTTTCACAACAGTATTCTCCAGTTCCTAACATTATGCCCGACACAGACACACACATACAAAACGTTGTTGTTTAAAAATCTAATAAATTTAGATCTAACTATGATTGGTTCTAACTAATGCAAAATTTCTTCTATATTCTACTTTCAGGGAAAAGATGTAGGTAATAGACCACACAAGTTAATGATTAAAGTTTATTTTTAGTATTTGAAGAAACCACAAGAAAGAACTTTAATGTTGTTTGAAATCTTGATGATTTCATCATATACCCTTTAAGGAGTAAAATATGTTTTCCTTCTCTAAGTCTTGGCAAACTCTTCCTCTTGCAAAGTCTGACTTACTTCACTTTACCAAAGCCTAGATAATTTTCATCGGCAGATCACATGCTTATTCTCCTCCCCCAAATGACAATCAGAAACTCTATTGAAATATTTCTCTCAAAATGCCATTTCATCATAACTTTGTTCCTTTAACATATGCCAATTTACTATTGGCCTATCTTCTGTGATCTCAAATTTCTATGATATACTCCATAATCTTGACTTAAGTGCCATACTTTGATTTATCACAGGAGTAGTTTTGAGAAGAAGACTAATAATTTCAACCCACAGTAAGTCCAAAGGTAATAAACAGTTCTTTCATTGTTGGATGCAATAAGATAAAGGCTAGCTATTTTCAGTGAATTGATTTTCAAAGATTAACAACAATATAGAAAATACAGTTGAAAGAATGCAGCTGTATTTTTAAGGAGCTATTTTATTTCAAAAAAGAACTTTAAAGTTTCTGTGAGAGAATGGAAACATCAAAAGCAAAGCATTTCTTGATATTGCCCACAAACTTGGTTTAAGCCTTAATAGAGCAAGCTTTCATCTGTCACTGCTCATAACTGTTTCATTATTTTAAAAAGATTTTTTTTTAATTTTGAAACTATTACTATAAAATAATACATCTCTAATTCTGAATTTTTAAATTTGTGACTTCAAGGATTCATAGCCCCCAAAATAAAAACATTTATTTGTAATATAGCAATAATAGACATTCCAAAAACACACTATAGAGAATATTTGTTTTGTTTGTTAAGGATGATGTATTTTAAATGTGAGCAAGGAAACAGTGGATTGTCCAATTCTGCTGTAAACATGGACTAAAATTTTATGTTAGAAAATAAAATAGTTATTTCTATAGCCAATTCTGTTTACTGACAAAGAATCAGAAACCTTTGAAAGATACCCCATTGAGATTCCACAGCTAAGAATCCAATCTTGTTTTGTAAGTGACATGAACCAAAATAAGAAACTGTTCTTTTTTATTGACAAGCCAGGGGTTGGGGTGGGGGGGAAATAAGGCTGAATTGTACTTACTGTACCAGAACTGCCAGATATTGGAATCATTCTCTTCCACAATCCCATTAAACCAACATCTCCAGAAGAATCCTTCATGGTGGAAAGTGACGTTTTCTACCTGTACAGAACACAAATGAAGTAATTGGTTTCAACACAAGGAACACAATCTGAATAATTACATCTGGGAAATTTTTTAAGCAACGTATTGTTTCCCAAATAATGATGATCATTAGCTTTCTACATATCTCTTCTGAGAAGAAATAGACATTCCACTGCTATTTTTGGATTCTCAGAAGATACATGAGGCTATCCTCATTACCACCAAGTACAACAATATTTTGAAGAAGAGACGCACATTTTGTTCACCTGAACACTTTGCTACTTCAGTCGCAAGAAGCCAGTAATCTGATCCAAAAGCCACCAGAAAGAGTAAAACCCCCAGAGCTCCAAAGAGAGCCCCAAAGAAGATGGCAATATTTAGTCTCATTTTCAGTTCACTGGTTTCTGTTGAACTAAAATAAGAAAATAAATGAGAGCGGACACCCAGATCCTCAGTTTAAAAAAAAAAAAAAGAATAAAGACTTCTGAGCAGGCAGGATCTTCTTGAGAAGTGGCTCTTAGTTGGTGTTTCAGTGGAGTCCCACTCACACGGGCGGTGGATTCGTGTTGCCTTTGCGTTCCCCTGGAGGGCCTCCAGTCCGGCAGCTGAGAATGGCAGGCTATTTTAGGACACTGACTGAGGAGTTGCCTCTCTCCCCAGGGGATCAAAAAATAGCTGACCTTCCCCTGACGGTGGAGGGGGTAGTATCAGGAACTGGCCAGAATCATCCTTATTGCTGTGGGGCAATCCAGAGGAGTGGAAAGATGACAGAATGGTGTGAGGTCACAGCCACACTGGCCCAAAGTCTTAAGTGTCTGAACAGGCTCCTCTTGATCCCGAATGACCATGACAACCCTGGAGACACTGAAGACCCTCTACAAGGGTAGATAAATCACAGGTGTAAAGAACCACAAAGACTTCTCTTGGATATAACTGCAAAAAAGGTGTGAGTAGTTCAATCAGTGGAGAAGGCAATGGCACCCCACTCTAGTACTCTTGCCTGGAAAATCCCATGGACAGAGGAGCCTGGTGGGCTGCAGTCCATGGGGCCGCTGAGGGTCAGACAGGACTGAGCGTCTTCACTTTCACTTTTCACTTTCATGCATTGGAGAAGGAAATGGCCACCCACTCCAGGGTTCTTGCCTGGAGAATCCCAGGGACGGGGGAGCCTGGTGGGCTGCCGTCTCTGGGGTCGCACAGAGTTGGACACGACTAAAGCGACTTAGCAGCAGCAGCAGCAGTTCAATCAGTAAAGAATCTACCTACAGTGCAGGAGACTGACAGCAGCATAGGACCCAGGTTCGATCCCTGGGTCTGGAAGATCTGGAGAAGGAAATGGCAACCCACTCCAGTATTCTTGCCTGGAGAATCCCATGGACAGAGGAGCCTGGTGAGGTCCTCTGAGGATCGCAATTAGTTTCTTTTTGGATATTTTTGGAATATAAAATAGTAGATCAATTGATCTAACATAACACCAAGTACAGTTCAGGTTCATAACCTAGAAGTTCATAAGTATATTTAAAAGATCAAGAATATGGTAACATAAACTCTTAAAGTAGAACAAAATACTTTTATGTAGCACATGCTATGACATAAATTGCAGTTCTCAGATGCTATACAAGGTATTCCAAATGATCATCCCCAAAGTAGACTCATGAAAAAACTCTCAAAAGTGTTTTATTTTCTAGATTAAAATGACAAAATACAGCCCACATTTTCTTTTGTTTCTTTCATTTTAAATATTCAACCTCCTTAAAATAGGGAGTCTTACTTGATACCCATACAAGTCACTGAATAGCAATTTATCTACACATTCTTCATGTCTAGCATCTCTAGCTCATTTCTTTGTTTTCACTCCATGTCTAAATATGCCGGAGAGAATTTTTTAAGTATTTGTGCAATATTTGAAAACTTTCACTGTCTCTAATGATTACTGTCTTTTGTATTCAGTTGTAACATGGGTCTCTGCATCTTCTGAAGAGGCATCTGACCTCTGCCAGCTTCCCTCACCACTTTTGTTTGACATGGGATGGATCCTTAGAAACGAAATTGTGTGTGTGTGTGTCTGCGTATGTGTGTGTTCGTGTGCACATTCAGTCACTTAGTTGTGTCTGACTCTTTGCAATCCCACGGACTACAGCCCACCAGGCTCCTTTGTCCATGGGATTTTTCAGGCATGAATATTGGAACAGGTAGCCATTTCCTCCTCTAGTCATCTTCCTGGCCCAGGGATCAAACCTGCATCTCCTGTGTCTCCTACACTGGCAGGTGGGTTCTTTACCACCGAGCCACCTGGGAAGCCCCCGATAGGCAGAATAATGGGTTCCCAAAGATGTCCACACCCTAATCCTAAACATAACCACACAATCTATGAATACATTACCTTACACAGCAATGACCTAGATTATACAGGTTGACCCAATCTACACACATGAACCCTTCAAAAAAAAGTAGAGAATCCTTCCTGACAGCGGTCAGAGAAAGAAATGTGACTCCAGAAAGAGTTAGAGACTTGCCAGTTTAAAGACGGAGGAGAGAGGCTACAAGCCAAGGAATGTGGGTAGCTTGTAGTGCATGGAAGAGGGAAAAACAAAAAACGTACAAACAAAAAACATACAAACAAAAAACCAGATTCTCCCCAAGAGCCTTCAAGAAGGAATGCTGCCTACCAACACCTTGACTTTGGGGATTTCTGACCTCTGCAACTGCAGAAAAGGAAATTCGTATTGTTTGAAACCACTAACTTTGTATTGTTACACTTTTACGGCAGCAGTAGGAAACTATTAAAGATGCTGTTCTATAGTTAATGCAATGTAAGGTCAAACTAAGGGGTTTTTCTTGGGGGATGGGTAAGAAGAATGCATCTTCAAGAAGTGCTTATTGGGAGCTTGTGACTGTCCAGGCATTTTATTAGATACACAGGCCCTGACCATGAGGAGTTTATGAGCTAGTGGGGAAAAAACAGTTCATTGGAATGAGGTACATAGAGGTTATAGTAATAAGCTTCTGGTCACCCCACATCCCCTCCCAAGATAACAGTAGTTGTGGTTATGCAGTTTTATTGTAGGTGACGATGTTGTTATTTGGAAAGGAAAAGGAATCTTTATAGGAAGTTTACTTTATTTTATTTATATCATAATGGCTTATGATAAAAAACCTATGCATTAATACCAAATCTTTAGTATATGCATTCACAAACACACACATATATACAAACAACTAGATTTTTTTAAATAAGTAGAAAAGAGTGTAGGATTTTGTTATTGCTACAATTCATCTCAATTTTGATCTCATCACACACAGAATATCACCTTTCTGGAAGAGGTTCATCAACTAATATTTTTTTTCACCATTTTTAACTATTTGAGAAAAATACTAGAGACTAGTTCTGATTTCATAAAACTTAACTCCTTTAGCTCAGTTATCGTTATCCTCAGTGTTTATCATGGTGCTTGACATTCATGGAGCACTAAAGTAAAATAAAAATATACTTGTATTATGACTCTTGGCTGTAATGTAAGTACACAGCCTGAGCTATTTAACTGGTGATCCATCAGGAAGAAATAGTGCTCATCTTGCCTGTTCTTTGCAAAACCTGTAGAGAAGGATTTTAGCAGGGTCTGTGCTTCCTGTGCAGATAATCACAAACCATCTTTTAAAAAATCCACTGTCTATTCTTCTTTAGAAATAAAATAGAATTTGCCATCCAGGGGTCAAAAAGTTTCCTTTTTAGAAAATTAGACCATTTGCCTTTCGTTTGAAACACCTAATTGACCATCATTCCTAAAATATTCCCAACGATCATTCAGTTATCTCTTCCTTGAGGTCTCTCAGCAGCTTAAAACGTTGTCTGAGCTCCCGCGTAACTGGTAAACAGCTGCTGTGTTCCCGTGATGTCTTCACAAATTCAGACATTGGATCTTCTTCCTTCGCATCTCTTTTCTAGTGAAAGACCGGGAGATGTGGGGAGACAGACAGACCTTCGCATTGACCTTAACTCACAGTAATCATATAGTAGGACAGCGCCATCACTACTGTGTGTGCCCGTGCCTTTGGTGAATACTGAACCTATTTCACGTTGATACGATGATCACAGTGAACCTGCAAAGGCACAAGCTTGGTGTCTCAGGTTCAATCCCTTGGGAGACCTTGACTGTCAGAAATGTAAACAGAGGTGAATAATAGTAACTAATATTAACGAGCATCTGCTCTGTGGCAGACACCATCCTAAGCATATTAGCTGCCTTGAGAACAAATAACCCTTCAGTTGGTAGAATATGAAATAATCCGTTTCCTGGGCAGGAATCTCAGCATCTAAAGGTCTTCCAGGTGGGAGTTAAAGACCTTCCTGGTGGCATACAGAAGGCCAGAGGTAAGCAAGGGTAGCTCTGCATGGGGTCCTCCTGACTTCCTGGAAATAATATCCCACTGACAGTCTCCTGTCTCTGAGAGAAATTATGGCAAAAATTATTTTTAAATTAATTTCTCAATCTAAAATGGTTTTTTAATCCATCTTTTAAAATCTTGAGGATACAAATATCATGAGCATTCCAAGGTAGTGTGGTAAATTCATCCCTTGTTTTTTACAAATTAAATAAAACTTGACAACCAAAGGATAGATGACATAAGCAATGGAAGACTTTGCCTGTTTTGATTCAATGTCTTTTTATTTACTTAACTGTGTTTTTTTTTAATCAGTAAACACACTACAACTTAGCAGAAATCCCAAGTCATGTTTAGTTTGTGAGTGATAAGGAGCAAAACATTTTTTCTAAGGTCATAATTTCCAATCTTGATATTGCAATAATCTTAATTATTTCAACATATCTACTGAAGCTATCTAAACATTCTACAAAAAAAAATTAATTCTGGTTTCCTTTATTCTTAAAAAATACAGGAATGACAATGCTTAACATCCAAAAGTACTGAACAAATGTGTAAATAAATAAAGAAATCAAACTTTCAGAAACCAAAGTGGTTCTGTGCAGATTTGAGGGTAAATTCATTTTTGTCTTGGAATCCTATGTTATAGATCCACAATCTTTATCTGCCATTCCAACATTCAAAATTTCTGAAAACCAAAAGCTTTTAGCAAACCAAATCTGACTGGCATGGAACATTTGACTGCACAAGCACAAACGCGTTTGGTTACAGTGCTCACCAGGTTCCACAGGGGTGTGGGGGTGGGGGTGGCAGGTAATGTACAGTACACACACATTGCTACTTTTTCAAAATCCCCCAAATTCTGAGTTCTAAACACACCTGGCCCTAAAGGTTATGTATAAAGGTTTGTGGTCCCAAGTCCTAGACACAGACAATAGGCTGAGTGATGACCCTACCATCAATTGTTCCCCTTTGATCACCACTGAGACAGATTTTTACTGCCCATGAACCGTCACGGCCGGTCTCTGTGGCTCTAAGGACCTCTTTAAGTCTCTGTTTTGAGTTGTGGTTCTTGGGTCTCTTGTATGTCCTCCTCCCTGCTCCCTCCATCCAACACTATGACAACACAACCACAGTCTAATTTCATGAGATTATTTTTACAAGCCTTCTCATCCTGCACATAGTATAGGAACAACAAATAAACTCGGGGCGGGGGAGGTGGGTGATAGAGTGTCTGTCTTTGTTCACTGCTACATCCCTAACCCTAGCACAATGCTTTATGCAGCTCAGTTGGTAAGGAATCTGCCTGCATTGCAGCAGACCCTGGTTCGATTCCTGGGTCGGGAAGATTCACCGGAGAAGGGATAGGCTACCCACTCCAGTATTCTTGGGCTTCCCTGGTAGCTCAGCTGGTAAAAATCCACAATGCGGGATACTTGGGTTCAATCCCTGGGTTGGGAAGATCCTCTGGAGAAGAGAATGGCTACCCACTCTAGTATTCTGGCCTGGAGAATTCCATGGACTGTATAGTCTATGGGATCCCAAAGAGTCGGACAGGACTGAGCAACTTTCACTTTCCCAGTAAACACGTGGCTGACCAAATATCCAGCTGATTGAGTTGAATTAAATTGGGTTGAACAGTGCCATCTGCTGGCCGCAGGTAAAGTTTGCATTCCACGGTACACAAAGTCCATTGGGATTTTTATCACACAAATACTGCAGTGCAAGGATTTGCTGTTTTTAGAGTTTGATGCTGACCAGCCTTAACTAAGATGGTGCCATCCAAGTATTAAGGCTCTGATAAATAGCTTACGTGGAATGTAAGCGAATCAGGATCCATCCACAGGCTCATTCACTCATTCATGTGGGCAGTTTACACTCCACTGAATTGAGAGCTACTTACAGAAAAAACTCACACAAAGGGAGTTATATCACACAACTATCTTCCACTTTGAAAAAGGGTCTGAGTTCCCCAAAGAATTCCATTAGTATGCTGAAGTGCATTAACTCTTGAAAGGGGGAAAAAACTTGGAACTTTTTTTTTTTAACCTGCTTTTGATTAAAATTAACACACACACACACACACACACACACACATCACTTCAGAAATAAAACTGGGGACCAAAGGAGAAATTTTTTGATATATGAAAGCAGAAATGAAAAAAAATGTAACTTATAGGAATGCATGTATTATATAAACAAATACAGATTTAATGTTGGCAATTTTTATTTTAACTTACCCATCCCTTTGTTTCCTTGTATTTCTTTCTGAAAGAATACATTAAACTCCCTATACCAGAAGCCTTGTGAATAAGAAGATTCCCCTCTCTGGTCCCTATGCTGTGAAAGCGCTTTGCGTGAATCTTGTATACACGATTTGAGTCTTAACTTCGAGAAAAACATTTTTATTTATCCTTGCCTCTGGGATATGTTGCTTTCCCCTTAAGAACCTTTGTCACTGAGTCATTCTTTACCTATCAAGATGAAGACAGACTTTTGAAATTTCCATTCCAAAGACTTTTCCAAGAAGAGACTTATAGAAGGCTCAGATGCGTCCAGGGTCTGTGAGCCAGTTCAAGTCGACTCGCAGAGAAAAGACAATCCAGTTCAGGACAGAGTGGGAGGGCGGGGAGACACATCCCTGTTACCTTAGTGTCCCCAGGTCTCTGTTGGGGAAACAGATGGTGTTGTATTGACATGAACACAGTCAGAACTGCTGCAGGTACTTCAGCCTTCTCTTCATGTCCTGCTCAGCCAAGTCCCTGTTTAAGTCCTGTTTAATTTGACCATACATGTGCTAATGGATAAAGCTGGCTTCCCATGTAGGCCAGTGGTAAACGTATCCATCTGCCTATCAATGCAGCAGACACAGATTCGATCCTTGGGTCAGGAAGATCCCCTGGAAGAGGAAACAACAACCCACTCCAGTATTCTTGCCAGGAGAATCCCATTGACAGAGGAGCCTGGTGGGCTACAGTCTATGAGTTAGACATACCTGAGCAACTGGCATGCATGCAAACAGGATAAAGTTAGAACCTACCAGGATACTCAAATAGCACAAAAGCTAAATAACAACAGTGACAACAGCAACGAAACAGTAACACCTCGGGCAAACACAGAGCACTCTTTGTCCCAGGCACTATTCTAGGAGCCTTGGGTTTATTGATCCATGGACTTAGGACCTGTGGAAGGGGTATTAAGGTTAAAGGAAGTCATAAGGAAGGGGCCCTAATGTATCACCCCAGAACACGGAAACAAAGTCAGGAGTGAGATGTCTGGGCATATCTCAGCTCAGTATCAGTTGACAAATAAATAACACAATGTGACAAAATCAGTAAGACTTCCATCTTGAAATTTAGAAAGCTGGAAAGAGCATTCTGCCACCTTTCTTGCAAGTAAAAGGTGAAGCAAACTGGCCCGCACCTTAAACATAAGGTAGCGCTGGGGCAGTGCTTCCCACCTTCGGCACCATGGACGTCAGACACTGGATAACTCTGTTGTGGAAGCTGGGGTGCTGCCCTGTGAGTCGCAGGATACTCAGCAGCACCTGTAGTCTCTACTCACTAGATGTCAGTAGCACACCCTGAATTCCAACATGCCCCAGGCAGTGCCAAATATCCCTAGGAGGCAAAGTCACCCTCAGGTGAGAAGCACTGAGTTAGAGAAACGTCAGTCCTATGGTACAATGGGGTAACCACGGCAACACCAAACCACCCTCACACTACCCTGGACCCGATTAACACATACCCTCACATTGAATGACTAGCCGAAGGAAAAGTGTGTGTGTGTGGGGGGGGGGTGTGTGTAGTATTAATAGCATAACTTCACTACCTACTGTCCTATACAGCATACCAAACTTTCAACAAAATATCACGGGACAAGTAAAAAGCAAGAAAAACCAGCTTGAGCTCTATTTCCAGAATGGTAGCTTGGGCAGCTCCATGGATCCATTCCCCAGTGAAACTTGTGTAACTTGTGAAATCTATTTCAAACATCTGAGCATTTAAAGTCTAAGGAAATTGTCCTAAAGGCAAATAGAACATTAGTCAAAAAAAAAGACTACTTAGATTTTTATAAGCACACCAAGTGTCCTTGACATTTTAGCCATGACCCACTCTCCTTATTTCACAAAATACACAAAAAAATAATAATTCACAATAGACTACTGGCCTAAATGTAAGAACTAAAACCATGTAACTCTTAGAAGTAAACGTGGGTATAAATATTCATGACCATGAATTAGGCAATGATTTTTTTTATATAATCCAGGAAAAGCACAAGCAATACAAAAATTAGATAAACTGGACAATAATGAAATGAACTTTTGTTCATCAGTGGAAACTACCAAGTAAGTGAAAAGATAACCTGCAGGGTGGGAGAAATATTTGCAAATTATATATCTGATAAAGGACTTGTATCTAGAATATACAAAGCACTCTAACAACTCAATAATAAAAAGATAAACAACCAGTTTAGAAATGGGCAAAGTGTCTGAACAGACATTTCTTCAGAGAAGATATGCAAATAACCCATAAACACATGAAAAGATGATCACGAAATGCTACACAAAATCCTACTCTCTTCCCATCAAGGAAATGTAAATCCACCATCATTGGAAAATAAGTGCTGAAGAGGATGTGGAAAAATTAGAGCCTTCATATACTCCCAGGGATGGGGGAGCCTGGTGGGCTTTCGTCTATGGGGTCGCACAGAGGCGGACACGACTGAAGCGACTTAGCAGAGGCAGAAGCATATACTGCCAGTAGGAATATAAAATGGTGCAGGCACTCTAGAAAATAGTTTGACAGTTCCTCTAACGTTTAAACATAGAGTTACCAAATGATCCAGAAGCCCCACTTTGAAAAGAAAACCTATATTTATACAAAAACCTGTACACAAATGTACATAGCAGAATGAGTCATAATATCCAAAACCTGGAAACAAACCAAATGTCCATCAAAACTACCAATTTGGTAGCATGCAAATTATATCTTAATAATAAATCCCATGGACAGAAGGAGCCTGGTGGGCTACAGTCCAGACACGACTAAGCCACTAAACAACGATATTGTTTTGGGGAAAAAAAAGAAAGAAAAAATGCAAGCTGAAGAGACAAAGCAATCATCACAATTAAACCCAGATATGACAGAGATGCTGAAACTACACCACAGTGGAATTAAAACAATTTTGATAAATATGTTAAAGATTATACTGGAAAAGATAGACAATGTGTAAGATAAGATAGGCATCTTTAGCAGAGAGATGTAAACTATAAGTAAAATACCAAATGCAAGTTCTAGACGTCAAAACATAGTCACAGCGGTGGAGAATGTCTTTGACAATTTCACCAGCAGGCTAAAGACAGAAAAGGGACAAACCAGTGAACTTGAAGACAAATCAACAGAAAGTATCCTAGCTAAAATGCAAAAAAAGTTTAAAAAAAGGTGAAAGAAAAAAATACACAGAACACATCATTCAAGATCCAATGGATATTAGATCATGTTATCATATCACTGAAATCCCAGAAGTACAAGACAGAAAATGGGGCAGAAGAAATATTTGAAGAAATAATGGCTGAAAGTGTTCCTAAACTAGAGACACATCAAAGAACAGAACAAAGAAACTCGGTGCAAATAAAGCAGGATTAAAATCAAGAAAGAGAAAACATCCAAGTAGGCTGATCATATTCAAACTGCTGAGTATCAAAGAAAAAGATAAAATCTTTAGAGGCTGCCAGAGAAGAAAAAGTGGGCTTCCCTGCTAGCTCAGCTGGTAAAGGATCCACTGCAATGCAGGAGACCCTGGTTCAATTCCTGGATCAGGAAGTTCCCCTGGAGAAGGGATAGGCTACCCATTCCAGTATTCTTGGGCTTCCCTAGTGGCTCAGCTGGTAAAGAATCCACCTGCAATGAGGGAGACCTGGGTTCAATCCTGGGTTAGGAAGATCCCCTGGAGGAGGGGGATGGCAACCCACTCCAGGATTCTGGCCTGGAGCATCCCACGGACAGAGGAGACTGGCAGGCTAGTCTATGGGGCCACAAAGAGTCGGACATGACTGAGCAACTAAGCACAGCCCAGAGAAGAAAAATACACAGATAGAACATAGCAGACACATCATCAGATAATATACAAATATGAAGACAACAGAGTGACATCCTTTTAAGGACTGAATGAATTAGAAACCCACATTTCATCTCAGATTCTACATTCTTTAAAAGTGAAGAGAAAATCAAGCCTAGCCATACTATAAAAACAGGAGGAATTCATTGCCAGCACAGAAGATAAGAAATGTTAAAGGCTTCAGGAAGAAGGAATGTGATACAGATCAGGGAGCTGGTTCTAAACAAAGAAAATAAAATTGCTCTAACTCTAGTTTCCTACAGTGGAAGCATTTATTACTGATTTAGATCTTTCTTGTTTCTGACGCATGCACTCAAAGCTGTAAATTTCCCTCTAACTTCATGTTTGTTGCATCTGACAACTTTGACAAGTTGTATATTTTCATTTTCATTTAGTTGAAAATGCTTCTTTATCTTGAGACTTCACCCTTGACCATGTGTTATTTAGAACTGGGCTGTTAATCTCAAGATATTTCTGAGTGTTCCAGCTACTTTCCGTTATCAAGTTTTAGTTTAATTCCATTGGGGGTATACAGTATACTTTATATTGTTTCTCTTTGAGATCGTTAATGCCTATTTTATGGCCCAGACTGCGGTCAATGTGATCCTGATATGAACGGGTATCCTGCTGATCTAGCTGAATTCTAGATCCAGTGGAATGCTGATGCTGTTCTTTGGTTTTCTGCATTTGTGAATATGATATGTCTTATGTAGGGGGGTTTGGTATTTATCCTGCTTGCTGTTCTGAGTTTCACGTGCCTGTATGTACAGTTGCCTGTCATTAACTTTGGAAAATGTGAGACTATTTTTACTTTAAATAATTATTCTCTCTCCCTTCTCCTGGATATGATCTCAGGTGGCCTAGACCTACAATAGCTTGGAGTGGGGCTTGGGTTCCCAGCCAGAGATTGTGTCGGGGCAGCGAAAGCATCAGATTCTAGTCACTAGACCAGCAGTCGGTGCCAAGGTCTCTGGCGCTTCAGCTTTGCAGAAAAGAATTTCCATAAAGACGGAAAGTAGTGAAGCAAGTAAAGTATTTATTAGGAAAGTAGTGAAGCAAGTAAAGTATTTATTAGGAGGAAAATGAGAACAGTTCATGTGGACAGACACACGGGCAAACTCAGAGGGAGAGTCCCTGAGCTGTGCCCTCATGGTAGTTTGAATTAATTTTATGGGGCATTTCTTCCAGTTTCCTTTGACCAATCATTCTGATTTGCCTGGTTCACAGTTCGTATTGTGCTTCCCTGGTAGCTCAGTTGGAAAGAATCTGTCTACAATGTAGGAGAGCCAGGTTTGATCCCTGGGTGTGGAGCCCTGGAGAAGGAAATGGCAACCCACTTCAGTATTCTTGCCTAGAAAATCCCATGGACAGAGAAGCGTTGCAGGCTACAGTCCATGGGGTCACCAAGATTTGGACACGACTGAGTGACTAAACCACCACCACAGTCCATATTTAGTATATATTAGAATCCTTCCATGTGTGCACACACATCTCTCAGCCAAGATGGATCCTACTGAAAAGGCCTATGGGTAGAACATCCCTTGGCATGACTCCCCTTTGGCCTCCAAGAAGCCTTTTCTGTGCGTGTATGTTTGGGAAGGTCTCCTGACTTTGGGAACAAGAAATATGCCATCTGTTCAGCCTCCTCCCTTAATTGCCCTGCTATTCCTGTGTTAGAGTTTCGGTCAATAGAGAATGAATCTCAAGTTGTTTTACCCTGGGTTGGTTGGGGGCGGGGGGGTCCCTCTGCCTCCTGCCTTAGTATTCCAATTTTGTATATATGTTTTGAAATTGACTGACAGTTCTTCAACATTCTGATTTTTTCTTTTTCTTTTTTTGTCTTTGCTTTGCAGTATGGGAATCTTCTATTGACTTATCTCAATCTCCATGATTTTTTCCTTGGCTGAGTCCAGTCCACTGATGAGCCCACCAAAAGCAATCTTAACTTCTATCACTATGGTCTTGCTTTCTATCATTTCCTTCTGATTCATTCTCAGATATTTTGTATCTGCTTATATTATCCATCTGTTCTTACATCTTGTCTACTTTCCATGAGAGTTCTTAACAGTGATCATAGTTATTTTGAATTCCCTGTTTGATAATTACAAGATTTTTGTCATATCTGAGTCTGGTTCTGATGCCTGCTTTGTCTCTTAAAACTATTTTTCTTCTAATAAAATTGTAATTGTTTTCCTGAAAGTTGAATGTATGTATTAGGTACTAAAAACTCAGGTACTTGGGCTTTTAGCTTAAGGCTTTATGTGAATATGCGTTGGAACTAGCTGTTTAATATTTTCATAACTGTAGGTGCCAGAGACTTCAGTTTCCTCTTTTCCCCTTTCCCGGTTGCCTTTGAACTTCCCTAGAAACTTGTTTTAAAATAGGGTCTCTGTCTTACATCTTTCTCAGCTGTAGTTTACTGTTACTATAGCAAAGCCCTGTTTATATTTTCCTAAGGTGGGGGGACTTTTATAACCTTATGATTAAATCTCAGTGTTTCAATGAGCTTGAGTCCTTGGATTTCTTAGCTCTCTCCCTGCTTCCCACTACATGAGACCAAAAGATAGGCAAGGTGCTCGAGTGGTCTAATTATCCTTTTCCCAGGTGCCTGGTGGCTCAGACAGTAAAGCCTTGGCCTGCAATGAAGGAGACCCAGATTCGATCCCTGGAGGAGGGCATGGCAACCCACTCCAGTATTCCTGCCTGGAGAATCCCATGGACAGAGGAGCCTGGAGGGCCACAGTCCATGGGGTCACAAAGAGTCAGACATGACTGAGCACACACTACTCTGGACTTAAAAAGTTACTGGTTTCCATTTTGTCTTTTTTTTTTTTCTTATTTTTAAGTGTGGGAGCTGCAACTGCCAAGCTCTTTACACATTGGAACTGAAACCAGAGTTCTCTAAAAATCTTTATATGACTGGAATTATACAGCATATCCTCTTCATTTGGCTTCCTCAGTCAGCATAACTATTTTGAGATTCATCCATGATGTAGCATGAATTCATAGTTCATCTTTATTGCTAAGTGGTAACACCACAACTTGTTCACAAATTCACTTGACAGATATTTGGGTTGCGTTCAGTCTAGGGCTATTGCAAATAAAGCTTGTATCAATAGTTGTGTACAAAATCTTGTTTGGCTATATGCTCCTTTATCCCTTGGGTAAATATCTCATATGCTGGGTCATATGGTAGGTATATATTTAACTTTTTAAGGTATTTTCAATCTCTTTTCCAAATTGGTTTTGGCATCACATATTCCCATTATTGTTCCATATCCCACCAACTCTTGGTATATTCTTTTCATCTGTAGATATTCAAATGACAAACAGCTGAATCCCAATGTAGCATACTATAAATGAGAATGCTTATCTTAATAGTATTCAGTCTTCCAGCTCATGATCATGGTATACATCTCTCCATGTAGTTAGGTACTTTTTCATATCTCTCAGCAATGTTTTGCAGTTTCAGTGTACAGGTTTTTTTTTTTTTTCCTCCAGTTCTATTTTATTTTTTTAATTTTTTTACTTTACAATACTGTATTGGTTTTGCCATACACTGACATGAATCCACCACAGGTGTACATGAGTTCCCAACCCTGAACCCCCCTCCCACCACCCTCCCCATCTCATCTCTCTGGATCATCCCAGTGCACCAGCCCCAAGCATCCTGCATCCTGTATCGAACCTAGACTAGCGATTTGTTTCTTACATGATAGTATACATGTTTCAATGCCATTCTCCCAAATCATCTCACCCTCTCCCTCTCCCACAGAATCCAAAAGTCTGTTCTTTACATCTGTGTCTCTTTTGCTGTCTCACATACAGGGTTATCATTACCATCTTTCTAAATTCCATATATATATGTTAGTATACTGTATTGGTGTTTTTCTTTCTGGCTTACTTCACTCTGTATAATCGGCTCCAGTTTCATCTACTTCATTAGAACTGATTCAAATGTATTCTTTTTAATGGCTGAGTAATACTCCATTGTGTATATGTACCACAGCTTTCTTATCCATTCGTCTGCTGATGGACATGCTTCCATGTCCCGGCTGTTATAAACAGTGCTGCAATGAACACTGGGGTACACGTGTCTCTTTCAATTCTGGTTTCCTCGGTGTGTATGCCCAGCAATGGGATTACTGGGTCATAAGGCAGTTCTATTTGCAGTTTTTTAAGGAATCTCCATGCTGTTCTCCACAGTGGCTGTACTAGTTTGCATTCCCACCAACAGCGTAAGAGGGTTCCCTTTTCTCCACACCCTCAGTTAGTTCAGTTCAGCTCAGTCGTGTCTGACTCTTTGCGACCCCATGAATCACAGCATGCCAGGCCTCCCTGTCCATCACACACCCTCTCCAGCATTTATTGCTTGTAGACTTTTGGATCGCAGCCATTCTGACTGGTGTGAAATGGTACCTCATCGTGGTCTTGATTTGCATTTCTCTGATAATGAGTGATGTTGAGCATCTTTTCATGTGTTTGTTAGCCATCCGTATGTCTGCTTTGGAGAAATGTCTATTTAGTTCTTTGGCCCATTTTTTGATTGAGTCATTTATTTTTCTGGAATTAAGCTGCATAAGTTGCTTGTATATTTTTGAGATTAGTTTGTCAGTTGCTTCATTTGCTATTATTTTCTCCCATCCTGAAGGCTGTCTTTTCACCTTGCTTATAGTTTCCTTTGTTGTGCAGAAGCTTTTAATTTTAATTAGATCCCATTTATTTTTGCTTTTATTTCAGTATTCTGGGAGGTAGATCATAGAGGATCCTGCTGTGATTTATGCTGGAGAGTGTTTTGCCTATGTTCTCCTCTAGGAGTTTTATAGTTTCTGGTCTTACATTTAGATCTTTAATCCATTTTGAGTTTATTTTTGTGAATGGTGTTAGAAAGTGTTCTAGTTTCATTCTTTTACAAGTGGTTGACCAGTTTTCCCAGCACCACTTGTTAAAGAGATTGCCTTTAATCCATTGTATATTCTTGCCTACAGGTTTTTGTTAAGTCTTTAATTTAATCTTATCCCATTTAAAAATTAAGTTAGCTTACTACAGTTTCATAGATGCCAGCAGAAGACATGAGACGCCTGCATCAGAAACAAGACTTTCTTATTCATAATGCAGTGAGCAGCATAAACATTAGCACGTTTGTGTCTGTTTCTCTTGCCTCCACATCCCATGAAAGTGATGTCCATATTGATGCTGCACCTCTAGTGGATTTTCATTTCAAATGAGAACACTGGGCTTAGAGTGTCTATCATTTTTATAATCTGTAAGTAAGCTTTATCTTTAACCAGTGGGGATATGCAATATCTTTCAAAGCTATGGCATAAATAGAAATGGTTACAAGTTTACCATCTTGGCACATCCCTAAGAAGTTCAGGCATCAACAGTTCCAAAGAAAGAGGAATGTCTCTGCACATTTGTTGGTCAAATGTATCCCCATTTCACATGTCATGTTTTCAAAATGATTTTTAAACTCCAGTTTCTAATTCCCTTTTGTAGCATTTGTTGCTATTGTTTAGTCATTAAGTCATGTCCAACTCTGCACCCACCCAGCACCTCTGTCCCTGGCAATTCCCAGACAAGAACACTGCAGTGGGTTGCCATTTCATTCTCTTTTGTGGCATACGGGAACAAAATCATAATCTGTATATTGATCTTGTATTCTGCAACCTCATTAACCTTACTTTATGAGTTCTAGTAAATTTTTTTTTGTAGCTTCCTTAGTGTTTTCTACAAGATGACCATGTGGTTTATGAATACAGTTTTATATCTTTCTACCAAGTACAGATGTCTTTTATATCTTGTGCTTACCTACTGCATTCAGCTGGAAAACTGATGAAAATCACTGGGAGGCTACTGGAGAAGTGTCTGTGGAAATGGCCAGGAAATTACTTGCTGGGGCACCTGGGAGGTTCTCCTGGAAACCAGCTGGGCTGCCCAGGGAATGTTCTGCATGTCACTGAACCTTGCTAGGGGCTAGGGACCACTAGATGTCTAACAAGTCGGCCACACACCGCAGGAACAAGAAGAGAGAAAAGCACTTTAATGTGTTAGAGAAGCTCCTTCCCCATGCAGTGTCCCTCAGCATCATCTACAGACAGTTTCACATCATGCCAGCTAGCAAAGGAGATGTGTCTACAGAATCCAGCGTCAGGATCACACAACAGAGCAATGATGCATGTATTTGGAGCAAAACTGATCACCAGCACGGTCCGTTCTTTGGCTATGTGGCTTCCAAGTGTAGCCTTCTGTTCACATTTCAATTTTCATAAAACAACTCCACGAAGGGAAAATGTCGCAACAGTCATTGTACCCATTCTGGCTCTATACATTACTCCTCAAATTTTCAGTCTTACTTAATTTTCTGTTACCTAAAGACTAAATTAAAAACATCCTTGGTGGCTCAGAGGGTGGCTCAAGTTCGATCCCTGGGTCAGGAAGATCCCCTGGAGAAGGAAATGGCAACCCATTCCAGTATTCTTGCCTGGAGAATCCCATGGACGAGCTAAACTTACTAAAATTATTAATTTAAAAACTTACTAAAATTAAACTTTAAGGACTTGTAAAGTTATACTTGGAAGAAGACAGAAGAAAATAGTGAGCATGTGCCAATACCCACATGTATAATAGAAAATACACAAAACTTTAACAGTTCTCACCCTGGAAGTAGCCCCAAAGTCATAGCTGGTATCTGTGGCTTCTGTCTTTATTTTACTACCTATTTCTTTTCTTTTTTCTTTTTAAGGCTAAGGTTCTTTATCTAAAAGAGGAAACTTTTCTAGAGATTTATTTCAGAAACATTAGTAACACTAATGACCTAATTCAAACTGAGGACAGTGTGATAATTAACATATAAACTCATGTCTTTAAAAGAAGTCCACAACTAAGTGTCCCTTAATCATCTTATTGCTGAAAACACCTGTTACAGGAATAACAAGAGACATTGATTTCATAAACGAGATTTTTTTGTTTGGGATTTTTGTTTTTTTGTGTGTGGGTTTTTTTGCTTTTGTTTGCCTGTTGTTTTTTTTTTTTTTTTTGCTTTTTTCTGCCTATTCTTTCCCTTGCCCTCGGCCTAAACATCAGCTGTTCAGGGGTCTTTACCTCACGCAAGGATGAAAGTCTTTCTTCAGGAGTCCAGGAATTGATTCTTCCACAGTTCAGATTTCTTTTGTTTCCTTGTTTTTGGAACGTTCCACGCAGAGTCCTTCCTCACTCCCCTGGACAACGATCATCCAACTTGCCCTCAGTATTCCAGCTCCATCACTTCAGCCGGGAGAAGGTCCCCTTGGGCTTCCTGACGGTTTGGTGGCTTCGGAAGGCCCAACCATCCAGGTGATGGTCTCACGGCCCAACACAGCAGAACTTCTGTTTCACCCCTCGTGGAAGGTCAGCCCTCCTGGGATAAAAAACCTCCGAACCAGGAGGCTCCAAGTTGCCAAGACAGACAGCAGCGAATGTTCTACAAGCGAGCCGCCTTCGCAGGTCCCAGAAAAAGCGCTGGAGCGGTGTATGTATTAATATATAGACTCCTCACCCCTCCAGGAGGCTGGTCCACACTGGGTCCTCCTGTGTTTCAAGTGGGAAAAACGAAGCTGGGAGGGGCCCAGGGTTCTTTCTCCAGGTGAGTCACTCACAACTAGGCACGCCAGTCTGAGTTTCTTCCCGCCAAAGCCGGCGAGCCCCTCGGACACCCCGTCACTTCTGAGCTAAAAGTTCATCATCGCAATTCCCTCCAGCCAACGGCGAGGGCAAGCGGGCTGTTTATCCCCGGGGTGCGCAGAGCATCATCACCACCATCACAAAACTGGCGCGTCCTGCACGCACGCCCGCTCTCTGGGCGGGGCGCGAAACCGTGGGGCCACGCGGAGCCTGCTTCGCTGCGCCTGCGTCGGAAACGCCGCCCCTGAAACAAAGTGAGCGGCGCGCGGCTCTGCGCCGGCGCAGCCGCTCGCTTCCGCCGGGGGCGGGGCCGGCGCCCCCGGCACACAGCCCCCCGCGCGCGTGCGCATGGGGCCGGGGGTCAGACCAGCGGCATGGCCCCGGACCGGGGTTTGGAATCAGCAACACAGAGACCGCGGCAGGAGCCCAGGACAGGGACCCAGGAGGGGGCTCCTGGCCCCGGTGCTGTTCGAGCCCGCCGCTTCCTGCTCTGCCTCTACCTGGTAGGCTTCCTGGTGAGTAACTGCGGGGCCAGCGGGCTGCGTCCGCGACCTGGAACCTGACCAAGGTGCTTTTCCTTGCACATCCTGGGTGGTCGCCAGGCTCTTCGAGGGCTGGAAACCTGCGATCAGCCTGTGATGCCTCCCTACCTCTCAGGTCCTTTCTTGCCCCACACTCCCCCTTCACAGTGCACCTGGCCACAGATGAGGCTTGCCCCTCTCGCCCACGCGGAGTCCAGTTCGCCCCCACCCTCACCCCAGCCCCGCGATTTAAGACTCTCCAGCACCAGGCTCAGGTGTGACTCGGTGATCGAGCCACTCGCAAGGGTGAGCCCGGGTGGTGGATGCTGTGACAGGTGCGTCGCCCAGCAGTGCGGTGGCCACAGGTGTGGTAGGAGCACACAGGCCCTTTCTACCAGACCATGTAGGAAAGTCGCTGTTGGTAACACCACTTGGGCAGAATTTAAGTTGTATTCACTTTAATCTTGAAAATTACAGAATTAAAAATATCGCTGTAGCTAACTTGCTGGCCTTTCTAATGCCACAACCTCTAGTGCCTTTAACTTGTTTCCTTTAGTTTTCTATTAATTTCTATTGGAGTTTAGCTGCTTTACAATGTTGTTGTGGGTTTCTTCTGTACAACACAGTCATATGTATACATACCACCCTCTTCTTTAGATTTCCTTCCCTCTAGTTTCTTTAACATTTAACTGATGCTGCCACATTTCACACATAAAATGTAACACTGTTCAGACATAACCATTTTGATCTCTAACAGTGCAGTACAGATCATTATTAACAATGAGATGCAGTGCCTGCTATATTCAATCACAATATACTTTTTAAACAAGTATTCACTTTTGGCTGTTCTGGGTCTTCGTTGCTGCTTGTGGGGTTTCTCTTGCTGCAGAGAGCAAGGACTGCTCTCTGCTGTGGTGCCTGGGCTTCTCTTGCTCCTGAGCACAGGCTGTAGAGCACGCAGGCTCAGTGGTTGAGGCTCACGGGCTTAGCTGCTCCGTGGCACGTGGAATCTTCCCAGACCAGGAATCGAACCTGTGACCCCTGCATTGGCAGGTGGATTCCTACCCACTGTGCCACCAGGGAAGGCCCAGAATAGCCTTTGAAAGTCACTTCCTTATCTAGGACAGGGCCCTGGACCAAGTGGAGTGCTGAGCACACAGTGTCTGAAACTCTCCCGACACAGACACAGGGCCTTCTGGAAGTTTCCACTCAGGCGGACTGGCTCACCTTCAGGCTGCAGCCTCTCCCTGGAAAGAACAACCGTGACTCCCCAAATGAAGTCTGACCCCTGCATTCAGTTTAACGCTGCACACTACCTGAGCCTTCCCAGTCTTCCCAGACCTCCTTCCTCAGCCCCTTCTGGCTTGTTTTGTCTACAGCACATATCGCCTCTAACCTAACAATTTCCTTCTCCCACTATGAACGTGAATTCCACCTGGGAAGGGAGCTTTGTAGTTTTGTTCACCAACATATTCCAAGTGCCCAGACAGCGTCTGAAACAGGACAGGTGTTTCAGAAACATGTGGAAAGGAGTTGCCACGGGCTCCCTCCCAGGATTCCCGTGGGCCAGCCCCACACAGCCCTGTCCTGTCACCAGCTCCCCGGAGATGGCTGCGGGCTCTGCTGATGGAGCCTCCTGCGTCCCAGAGGCGTGAAGCCGCTTACCCTGTGCTCGCGGTTCAAGCTGCTGTCCTTCCGAATGCTCTCCCGGAGGCTGTGCCGCCGGCGGATCAGGATCTCCTTGGCCTGCCTCTCACTTGTGTCTGCCGTCAGACTGTGTCGGTTGTAGGACAAGGTCTGAAATGAAGACACCGGTGACATTTTACTAAAATGCCGATCACTGCCAGGAAGTTCCAGCGCTTCACTACATTTCTTTGGCTTTGCACCTTGAAGAGATATTTAACGATGAACGTACAGAGTGGGGTGGGGGAAAGAAGAGAAGTTAACACTTGGGCAGAATTAGGTACATTTTCAGAGGACTTCCCTGGTGGCTCAGATGGTAAAGCATCTGTCTACAATGCGGGAGACCTGGGTTCGATCCCTGGGTTGGGCAGATCCCCTGGAGAAGGAAATGGCAACCCACTCCAGTACTATTGCCTGGAAAATCCTGTGGACAGAGGAGCCTGGTAGGCTACAGTCCATGGGGTCGCAAAGAGTCAGACACACTGAGTGACTTCACTTTCACTTTCAGAGCTTTCCAGGTGGCGCTAGTGGTAAGCAATCTGCTTGCCTATGCAGGAGACACCAGAGATGCGCCTTGGATTCCTGAAAGGCTAGAGTTTGATCCCTGGGTGGGGAAGATCCCTTGGAGAAGGAAATGGCAGCCCACTCCAGCGTTTTTGCCTGAAAAATTCCATGGACAAAGGACGTTGTAGGGTTATGCTCCTTGGGGCCGCAAAGAGTCAGATACAACTGTGCTAAGAAGCATGCATTAAACTTTACAGACTGCTGAGCACCTTGCATTGAGGTTGGGGGAGGAGAATGTCTTCCTGCTGCTCTCCTGGCTCAGTAAAGCTCAGCATCCTAACCTTAGTCAGGCGCCAGACTGGAGAGTCATGGCAATGGTTGTCACACACTGTATATGGATTTCTCCATACCTTTAACCAGATGAGTGTATCTTACTGTAGAATGCAATTATGAGTTCTTGTTTGCTCAAAAATTTAGATATTGTCCTTAAAAAAAAAAATCAGTTTAGAGTCAAGATTCCACTTAAAAAATACCCAGGCCTCTGTTTCCAATTTGCATTAAGCAGCAATTTGTTGTTTAGGATTTGTTTGGTGTGAGCATGGTCGTCCCTTTACTGAGCGTTCATGTCAAGTCTCTTGGAGCAAGTCCAACGGTTGCTGGCATAGTAGGTGAGTAGGTTAATCCTGCAGCTTTTCAGAGCACTGAATTTTAAGCTCCCTAAACTGAGTACCTGGAAACAAATCAGTCTTTTAGCTAAGTAATATCCAAAGGTAAAATAAAAAGTGTATAAGATGAATTTTCAGAATATTTCAAAGTCTGGCCCTGGAGCAAATGTGATTCATTTTTTCCTGGACTACATATATTCAGAGAGGTTTCCTGGTACAGTTCACCCCCATGCCCTGCCCCACCAATGCCATCACAGGTAACTTACTAAGTCTCTCCAGGGGCTCTGGTCATGCCTGTTAATAAGAGTTAGGTATTGACGCCTGCCTGCAGGGACCTGTAACCTAATGGGAGACCAGAGAGACATGATCTACAGAAATCACACCACGAAGACCAGATTGCTTACAGGCTTCCTTCACCACCACCAGAAGACCTTAGAGGGCTTCTCTCTCTGTGCAGCGTAGTATCTCCATTCAGAAGTTGTCGATTTACCCAGGGAACAGTGGGGGTAGGATTCTGCTAATTAATGAGAAATTGATAAAAACTCACAGCCTTTGATCATTCACAAACGAGAAGAGCAGATGTGTTGGGGGAGTTTTGTACATAATATTTGGAAACTCCTGAGCCATACTGTGGCTTGCATTTCCCCGGAAAAGTTTATGTTGAGTTACACTGGCCCACCCAGCAGAGGGAAGGGGTCTTTGAAGAGCAGAAGGAATGTATTCTGTGATAGGATGGAGCTGAAAGCGCTCCATAAAACTTTGTAAGTTCTTTACAAAGCAAGCATTTTATAAAACTGAAATGTTAGAGACATAGGAGGTAATGTTAACATTTTAAGACTTGGTCGAGACTTTGTGGGATTCAGATTTCTACTCCTGCGTACATACGTCATGCAGGGTAAGAAGCACTGTCTCAAGATCCCTAAGGGTGATCTCGGCCTTCAGTCTCTTTTCTGCTTTCCCTCAATTTTACTCTGAAGACCTGTACTAAACACTGTATGACCTGACTCTTCATCTGAAAAAAGTATAGGGTCATTTCCTTTTTAAAATGGTCTTTTTCTCCTAATGTTTTCTATTAATTTCATCCACCTTCTTGACAAATCTAGCTTATTTAACAGGTGTCACTTGTTTTTTGCAGGCTCCTCCTATGGCATTTTGCAACTCTTTTCCAGCACGTTAGTGGTAAGTTCTCTTCCGTCTGGCAGCACATCCCAAAAGCTTCTATGCCCAAAAGTCCCCATGCCTCTGAGGGCCATCCACCATGCTGTAGAAAAATCACGGCTTTAGGTTTACCCAAAAGGAAGTGTGTGGATGGCAAGGACCTAAGTGTCCTTAGACCAAGAAAGATGTGTTGGTCATCTCTCTCCCTTAGTCAACCTCTGAGAAGACATAGGCCTGAAGGGGTTGGATGGCTGGGTCTAAAAGGACCTGGTTGAGTCAGAGTGAGCGCCTGCTTTTTAAATCATAACATGTTCTTCCCAGGATTCCTTTTCACTAGGAGAAGAGGATGCAAACAGACGTTATGACCAGTTTTGTTTGTTTCAAGTAACTGACAGTCATCAAATCCATTCAGATTCTAGGATTCTATGTGAAGTTGTGCCTTTTGAATGGCATGGCTTATCAGTTATAAAACTTAAGTGTATAGACAGAGGAGCCACAGGCAGTGATGGGTTGGACATTGACCACAGAAAGTAGAAAGACCCAGAGCTGATCTCGCCAACCCCACCCACTTCTTTTATTATTGGCCATGCTGTTTGGGCTTGTGGGATCCTAGTGTCCCGACTAGAATCAAACTGGTGCCCCCTATGTTGGAAGCTCGGAGTCTTAACCCACTGGGCCTCCAAGGCAGTCCCCACCACTCCTGCTTCTGACCGTGCAATGGCTTGAAATTCAGAATCCTTCACTGATTCTGTCTGCCCTCTATGTAACACTGATCCTGGGGTCTCGGCCTCCGGAGGTTCATGCTGTTCAAACAGAAAAGGCAGGGACTGATCAGCTGTGACCTTGGTCTAAATAACTGGTCTCACCTCGAGTGAGCACCAGGTGTACAGCACTGTGCTTCCCAAGAGTGGCTCATGTGTGAAATATATTTTAACATCAAAGGGCAATCTGGTGAGATTCCATTACAGATTCTCAGATAACTAAACAGCTACTGCCTGATTTATCTTTGTTACAGTGTTTCATGCTTTAAATTGGCATAGCAGTAATAGTCATATTCTCATTTAATCATTAAAATGACCCAGGAAAGTAGTTAGTAGTCTGCCTTTTATTGAGGAGGAAATTAAAACTTAAAAAGTTTAAGTAATTTGACAAGGTTACCTAATCTCAATATCTAAACTCTTAAATGCTTTTTTCTCTCCATGCCATCTGCCACTGCCTTAATGATCTAGTAAATAGATAGCAAATATCAAACTGTATAGGAAACCAGTGTATTTACTTGTAGGGCAGCACGTCATATTTCATATTCTTTCTCATGAAAGAACCGTCTGGGATACATCTTAGTAAATATCTTTTCTGTTGTCTTTGGGAACTCCATACCAAAATACTTTATATGTGTGTGTATATTGGCTTCCCAGGTAGTCCAGTGGTAAAGAATCTGCCTGCCAGTGTAGGAGACGCAGTTTTGATTCCTGGGTCGGGAAGATCCTTTGGAGGAGGACATGGCAACCCACTCCAGCATTCTTGCCTGGAGAATCCCATGGACAGAGGAGCCTGGCGGGCTACAGTCCATGGGGTCGCAAAGAATCGTACACAACTGAGCATTCACACACATGTATATACTAGACCAGTTAAATCGCAGTGTGTTTTAAATACTCAAGTGCCTTTCTCCTACTGGACTCTGACCTCCCTGAGAATATAGACCGGGCTTGATTTGTTTACGTATGTTTATCAGCAGCCTTTATCAGAGAACCTGGAACGCAGCAGCACTTTATGAGTTTTTATTGCCAGGCACGGCCCAACCCTGTTTTTCAAATTGATCCTTTGCTGTATGATAGTAGTACTTACAAAGCACATTTCATAGCTCTCAGCTGTAATTTAATGAGACCCTTCCTTAGACATCCTTCAGTTAAAGGAAGACCTACTTAAAGGGTCCTCTTTAACCACTACTTTTTTAAGTACATATTTTAATTAAGTTTTATAAAAACATTTTAATTTTAAAAAATATTTTTGAAAAGGTTTGCTAAATCACGTGAGGTTTAATATTTTTTTATATGTGTATTTTAATAAAAATGACCAGCATTTATTATCTGTGATACGTCAAGCTCTACTCTCAGCACATTATTAGATTTAATCTTCGTAATAACCAGTCTCAACCACCAGGCTGGGAGTTGTGGGTTTTTAATGATTCATTTTAACTCAAAGCATGTAGCAAGTGTTGATGGGAAAGAGGAGTGGCTGAGGCAGATATGATTACTCTGACTTTATGGTAGAGAAACTGACCTCAGAGATACGCCTGTATGTGTAATTACATTGACTAATACTTGGGCTGTATGTGGGATGACAGGAGTTCGGAGCTGAACCCGGACAGCCTGGCCCAGGGTGTTAACTGCCAGATTACATCATGCCCTGTGAACACAGGAGGCCAGTAACCTCTCCCACACTGAAAGAGGGGAGACTTTCTAAAAATCCGTTGAAAAGTGAGGAAAGATAAAAGCAACTTTTTCACAACATGAAATGATGTTCAAGAGATACTGTTAAGTGGAAAAGCGTGTTCCAAAATGGAATGTATAGGATGGTCATTTTGTTAAAAACATAGGGGGCTTCCCTGGTGGCTCAGTGGTGAAGAATCCACCAGCCAGTGCAGGAGACACAGGTTCAAGCCCTGGTCTGGGAAGATTCCACATGCCACAGAGCAACTAAGCCCATGCACCCCAACTGTGGAGCCTGTGCTCTGGAAGCTGTGAGCTACAGATCATGAGCCTTGTACTGCAGCTGCTGAAGCCCAAACCCTCGAGCCCGTGCTCTGCAACAAGAGATGATACCACAGTATGAAACCCGTACACCACAACTGGAGAGTAGCCCCTGCTATCTGCACCTAGAGGAAAGCCCATGCAGCAGTGAAGACCCGGCACAGCCAAAAGTATATGTATAAATGTTTTCTAAAAAGCATAAAGGGAAGAAATGACCAGGTCTCAAAGGACTATTAAAAAAATATGTAGATTCAGGATTACGAGGTTTTATATTCATTTTGTTTTTCAGTGTTTTCTAAATTTCTAAACCATGAATATAGTTGCTAAGAAGTTAAGTTGCATAAAGTATTGAGAATGAAGACAAAACGAGGCTTTAGAAATTATCCCTCACCATCTCCACAGCCATTCTTTGCTATTAGGTCATCGTAGATGCTTCCTTTGGTATCTTAGGCTGTTTAAAAAATAAAACTGTGTTGTATTTTCCCATTCCACATGGGAAAGGCCGCAGAACGTAACTTACGTGGCAAGGGGCGTAACAGAATTGATCTATGGATCTTAAACCCCGTTCCCCCGTGATTTCCACGGGGGTCACGTGTTCAGGCGTTTCCGGGGTGGCCAGGTTGTTTTAGGAGGAGTCAGAGGCTTTCCCTTGTCCCCTTGCTTCCTCAGGGCTGCTGGAGCGACGTCGTCGGAAGACGGTCTTCCTTACTGGTGTGCATCCTGGGCAGCGCCCTGGGTTACCTTCTGCTCGGAGCATCTACCAACGTGTTCCTGTTCACCCTGGCTAGAGTCCCTGCGGGTGAGTTCTCGCCCCGTGGCTGGGTGTCCATCCAGAACAATCAGTTTATGCGTCTGCATCGAGAGAGCCTGTCCCTGCCTAGCAGTGCCTCTTTGATCAGACTTTGTCTTTTGATATTTATTCATTCTTAGCTACACAGCGTCTTTTTTGTCTGCACGGGCTCTCTCTCATCGCAGAGTGGGGGCTCTTCTCTGGCTGGGGTGTGCAGGTTTCTGATGGCAGTGCCTTCCCTTGTGGCACAGCATGGGCTTCAGTAGTTGTGACTGTAGGGCTTCACTGCCCTGCAGCATGTCGGTCTATCCAGACCAGTGATCGAACCCATCTCTTCTGCACTGCAAGGCGGATTCTTAACCACTGGACCGTCAGGGACGTCCCTGGTTAGACTTTATGTGCAGAGCCTGTCATGATGATAGCAGTTAGGACTGTAACACCGACAGCTGCTGTCGATCGAACACTCGGCACTGCCAGGCTCTTCTGATTGCTCCAGGATTACAGACCTTGCACTCACAGAACCTGGAGCCCTCCTCGCCCCTCGGCATGAACACCCATGCCTCAGTCATAGGACCTGACTGCTGCAGTCCACCTCTCTCTGCATCCAGTCAGTAGGAATTCCCTACATGTCTTCAGCCAGCAGCACAGTTGCTGTTCTCTCCCTCGGTGAGCTTGTAGTTTTGAAATTGGGCTTTCTGACCTCAAATTGAGAACAGCAGCAGCAGTCAGGCCCGCCATATGTTGGTCAGGACAGTGGACGGCCTGTGGCTTTAGCACCCATCCACGTGTGAGTGTGTGTGGGTGTTCAGCAGATGGTGACACGCACAGGTCCCTTATATCAGCACAAGCTTGAGGGATGTAAAGTTGTTATGTACATTATCATCTCTCATTAAGGCAGGTCACAGCTTTCAGTTTGGCAACAAACTGCCAAGCTGCTTGTGGTAGAAAGTTGGCATTGGTTAGATGACCATGTCGTGGCGTTTTTATACTTTTAGTCATGCTCAGTCTTTCATACCCCTGCTCTGTTTGTCTTTATAGCACTTATCACCCTCCCGTGTCTTGTGTGTGTGTAAAATGATATGTAGACTCTGTGAGAACAAGGATGAGTGTGTGTTTTATTTCGGTTTCTTGCTCTCTGTTCTTTGCATTATCCTCAGGGTCACAGTGAGTGCTGGGCTTGCAGAAGGCATGTGGGAATTGTTTATTTATGGAGCAAATAAAGAGTGGTTAGTCTTTGCATAGAAACCACCGTGAACTGCACTTGGACCGCAGACATGGCTGGAGACCCTGGAATGTCCTGATGGAGGGTGGACAAGCTGAGGGCTCCGGGGGCTTGGTTTAGATGCAGGTGGCCCACTCGGGTCTGGGGCCGGGCCAGGAGTCCAGCCACAGTGGGATGGGACCTGCAGGCCTTGGCACAGAGGTCCCCAACCTTTCTGACATCAGGGACAGGTTTCATGGAAGATAGCTTTTCCATTAGGGGGACAAGATTATTTTGGGGTGATTTAAACACATCACATTTCTAATGCACTTTATTGTTATTACATCAGCTCCACCTCAGACCATTAGGCATTAGATCCTGGAGGGTGGAGACTGCTGCCTTAGAGGGTCACAGAAAATTGAGATCAAAACTCCATCTGGGACGGGGATGAAGCTCAGGATCCCAAGTGAGATGCTTTTGGTTGGAAAATGCACAGACGCGTTTCTTGTCACCTCGCAGGTATCTTTAAGCACACACTCTCCATCTCAAGGGCCCTGCTCGCTGACCTGGTCACAGAGGAGGAACGGCCGGTGGTGCTGGGACAGTTCAACACAGCGTCCAGCATGGGCTTCATCTTGGGCCCAGTGGTCGGCGGGTATCTGGCTGAGCTGGACGGTGGGTTTTATCTCACGGCCTTCGTCTGCTCTTCTGTCTTCGTTCTCAATGCTGGTAAGTTGACATGAATCATGAGGAGATGGTTTGCTTGATGTGATTATCCCCACCAGTCTTACCCCCTTTCTCTCATTACAGTGTTTTCCTTAGAATGTATTGTGTTCGTGCTCAGTTGTATCCAACTCTTTGCAACTCCATGGACCAGGCTACTCTGTCCATGGATTTTCCCAGGCAAGAATATTGAGTGGGTTGCTGTTTCCTTCTCCAGGGGATCTTCCTGACCCAGGAATCGAACACGCATCTCCTGTGTCTCCTGCATTGCAGGCAGAATCTTTACCTAGTAAGCCATCAGGGTAGCCCTTTCTTAGGATAGACAGACTCATTACTCACAGAGGACAGTCAGGTCACATCGGCCCTGCTGGGGGCCCGCTCAGTGGCTCCCGTCATGTGTGTGCCTGTGGGTCTGTCTGTCTCACGCCCACTTGATGTGGGCCAGCCACCCACTGCCTCCCCCACAAATGTCGGCTTCTTCTCACAGGGGGACTCTAATCACGTCTTTCCTCCACCTACAGTATTCTTTTCACATATCTATACTGACTGTTTCTTGGCTGATCATTCAATTTTCAGATGTTTGCTTCCTTAGACTGGCCGTCCCTGTTCCTTGTCTAAAATAACTCAATTTTTTGGTAGCACTTCTGAAATCAGCAATTTATTTTGTTATGTTCCATTGCTCCAGTACATACACAATTAGAAAATAAAGTCCACAAGGATAGGGGCATTCAGTCAACATTAGTTGCTGTGAGTGTGATCGTTTTATCATCATTTAAATTATACTCTTCCTCTTGGTTCATCAACAACAATCCTTTTGCACTTGTATCAAGATTCTGTGAAACGTCCAAGGCCCTTTGTCAAGGATGAGGACAGATGAAAAGCCCTCACAGGCCCACGTTCTCTGTGGTTGGTTTTCTGCATGAATCAGTTGTCCCTCAGCTCCCAGCCCACTTACACTGTATTTCGAGGAACCGCAGACATCAGTGTTATGGGTGAGAACAGCCCCAGGCAGGCCTGAGCAGCACCAGTCCACGTGGTGCTGAAGTGATGAAGGGCTGAAAACCACGGGGATGAATTCAGAAAGATGTCCAAGAAGGGCAGGTTTGCATGTGAAAGAAAGGGTCATTCACTCAGTCGTGTCCAACTCGTGGTGACCCCATGGAACGCAGCACTCCAGGCTTCCCTGTCCATCACCAACTCCCAGAGCTTACTCAAACTCATATCCATCGAGTCGGTGATGCCTTCCAACCATCTCATCCTGTGTCCCCTTCTCCTCCTGCCTTCTATCTTTCTCAGCATCAGGGTCTTTTCCAGTGAGTCAGTTCTTCGCATCAGGTGGCCAAAGTATTGGAATTTCAGCTTTAGCATCAGTCCTTCCAATGAATATTCAGAGTTGATTTTTTTTCTTAAGGTGAATAGCAGAATTCTGATATCAAAATGGAATCTAAGTAGCTGTGGGAATGGTTAAACACAGGTTTCAAAAATCCACCTAGTAAGTGGACTAATACAGGAAAACAAAGTAATTGCTCCCCCTGAGGAGGCCCTGCATGGGTTCTCTGCGGCTCTAACAGATCTCGTGCCGTGTTGACAGGTCTTGTTTGGCTGTTTCCATGGAGTGAAGTAAAACTCAGAGGTCCAGAGGATGACTTGCCACGGGGTAGGGACCAGGCGCTTTGGGTAAAGGCAGACTCTGCCGTGCAGAGGGCGGCCAGTGCCCAGGCGACCCCAGCCAGCCCCCAGGGGACCCCAGTGAGCAAGGGGCCGGCCAGACTGCGCTGGGCGGAGGTGCTGGCCACCCTGTGGGGCCTGAGGAGCCTGGTGCTCTCCGCCCTGTGGGTCGTGTTTGTGGTGCGCCTGCTGATGGCTGTGGCCGTCATGCTCTACCACAGTAACTTCGTCCTGGCCCTGGAGGAGCGCTTCGGCATGGGGCCCAGGGCGGCTGGCTATCTCACCAGCTGCAGCAGCGCCCTGGGCGTCCTGGCTGGCTTCGCCCTGGGGCCCCTCCTGCGGCTGTACGGCCACCAGTCTTACCGGCTCCTGCTGCACTCCAGCGTGCTCACGTCTACGCTGTTGCTGCTCTTCGCCTCGGCACGCAGCCTGGACATCGCAGTCGTCTGCTCTGTGCTCCTGTCCTTTTCCACCGCCATCGGCAGGACCTGCATCACCGACCTCCAGCTGACCGTGGGCGGGGTGCGGGCTGGCGGCAGCCTCCTGGGCATGGGGCAGTCGGTGACAGCCGTGGGCCGGGTCCTTGCCCCCATCCTCTCGGGGGTGGCCCAGGAGGTAAGCCCCTGCGGCCCTCCCAGCCTGGGGGCGGCCTTAGGCTTTGTGGCTGTTGTCATCATGTCACGAAACAGACCTCACTCTGGTGGCCAAGGGGGTGAGGAATTAAAAAGCGAGTAGGTGGATTTAGACAGCAGGAAGAGACAAAACCAGAGGTGTGTGGATGTGGGCAGAGGCCCCAAGATGGGTGCTATAGAAAGGATCGATGGTAAAGAGAAATGACTTCTCTCCAAAAAGAAGCTCTGGTGGTGGGTGTCCCATCAGGCTTGCGGGACGGGTGGAATCAAAGCAGTACATAGACACATGAAGACGGGAGCTGAGTTTGGCGGGAGGGGAAGGTTGTCAGCGTTCCCCTAAGAATCTGCTCTTCATCTGGCCAGTGAGCCTGGGGTTTTCAAGGGGAAATGGTGGTGGGCTCACAGAGCAGGACACGTGCCAGGAGGGGAGAGACTGCAGGAATGTCCCTGCTGAACAGAAATAAGGAAACATGAATGAGATGCTGGTCAGCTGGATGCAATATCAGGTGAAGTTCATGAGCTCCAAGGAGGCTTTCCTGCCACCAAAATGCCAGAGATCGAAGAAGCTGCTGTGCTGAAACCACTCTGTCCCTTCTTCAGGGCCTCACAGCATTCCACCCGGGGAGCTGGCTTAAAACCAGAGATGCCCATCTGAGCCCGTGGACCCAGGCGAGGCCCTGGAATCTGGTATGTTTAGTGAGTCCTGTTTCCAGTTTCGCCCGGAGGTAGAGAAAGGCTCATTCCGAGACCTGCTGGTTTGGATTAAAGTAAAAGTCAGAGACTCGGTTGTTATTAATAGCTAACGCGTTTGGATTGTCTGTTAAATTCATGTGATCACACACAGTGGGTTCCGCGTCCCCCGGCTCTCGGCAGTCACACTGTATACCAGGGGAACTCAGTCCTAGGGGCCCTTCCCCTGTGCCCAGGGGCCCTGAGGCCCCCGCCCTGCAGAGGCCCAAGCCTGCCTGCAGCCACATCTCCCAGAGACCAGGCGTGATGACCTGTCTGCTCCTGGAAGAGGGGAAAGAACCTGGTGGAGAAACCAAATCAAATGCTTTTCAGATGAACGTCTTCTTCAGGATAACAGAGAGATATCAGGCCCTGTCACAGGTGCTACAGCGTCTTTGTTGAAAATCATTTCCTCACTTTCATGTTGACATCACACCTGAGAACAGAAGCACTGTGTTGACCTACAGGGAAACATTCTGGGTGCCTCCAGGGGCCTCGGAAGCAGGGTGAGCACAGATGCCCGGGAGGCTGCAAGCACTCACTGACTCTCCAAGGTGACGTCAGTTACTGGTACAGACAGTTTAGGGGCCCCCTGTCCACACAGATCCCCAGAGCTCACGTTCCTTTCGGTCCTTTTAATCAGTCTGCTAGGGTTGGATTCCAGTCTTCCACCTGATGTGTGTAATTATAAATGATGCTTTAATAAATGAATTTGTTGTAACTTTAATACTTGCAGAGCAGAAAAAAATTGTTCTGCAGCTGCAGACGTGTGTTGGGTAAACTCAAGTATTTATGATGAAGAATTAACTGCAGGTTTGAAGATTGTCCTTGTTCCTGTTTAGCTACAAGAAAAATGTTAGCTTCTAATTAAGTGTGAACTTTTGTACAGGTGCTTTTGAGGAAACCAAAATATATAAAATGGCCTCGCTCTGAGTGAGTGTACCAAGTTGTCACAGAGATTAGACTCAAAAGAACTATATATAATCAAAAGTTTATGCCATGAAGGAGAATTTCAAAAGAATTTCTCCAAAGATTGTCTTTTCTTCACTCTCAGAAATAGGTTTCTGAGAAGCTTTTAAATCTAGCCATGTGTTTATTTTTTTTAAACTGTAGCACTTTATTTTTGAAGTTAAAGCCTGTAGACTTAATGAGGTTTTATAACAAACTAGAGACATAGAAATACTGAGAACCGTAAAAATTGATCTCAGTATGGAGAGCAGAAACACACTTGGTATTCTCTACTACTACAAATTTTAGTGTTTTGTTCACGTGAATTTTTCAGATATTTATATTAGATAGTCTAACATGTTGCTACTCAAAGTGTGGCCCGGGGACCAGCTACGTCCCGTCCCTGGAGCTCCTTGGACATGCAGACACTGGCCCACCCCACACCTGCGGGAGTCGTGCACAAGACACCCAGCTGCTTTGTTTGCACAGTGAAGTGTGAAAACCACCACCAGTCTGATGGACACTGTTTGTTTATAATATGGCCTCAGGGAAATTAAATCTGCTCAAAGTTTGTTTTTCGTTTGTTTTTTTAATTTTGAGTATCTTCTGTCATCTTTTGCAATGCGTTAGGTCAAGCCACATGAAATTGCAGTTTTTATATGTCAGAAGTTTACATCTGGCTCAACTTAAATTAACTGTTATGATGAAATCTCACTTCAGAGACATTGAATGTGCCCAAGAAGTTTGTAAAGGAAATGGCCCCCTGTCCAGCACTGTGTTACCAGAGCTGGTACATTCTCTGAAACAGCCTGGGGCTTGGACATCCGAAAGACTTGGCCTTTTCCAAAGAGAAAGGCGCGCCTATGCACATGTCCACCTGTTCACGTGTTCAGAGAGATGAGCAGGGAGGGAGCAGAGTGTGCCTGGCTAGCAGAGACATGTACTCGGCTCCACACCCGGGTACCTGTGCCCTCCTGGATCCTGAGGTGTGGAGGGTTACACCTGGAGCACGGAAGCACGGGCTGGAGTGAGGGGCTCCTTTGCCCTGGCTCCATGTTCGAGTCGCCTGATGCCCAGAGCCTGCCCTGCACCTCAGGGCAGCCCTAGGTGCTCAGCATACACCCAGAGCTGAGCAGCACGGGGTTAAATCACCAAGGGCTTACCCACCAGGCTCAGGGTAACCTTGTGTGCTAACATGATTGAGAGCCCTAAGCATTCCTGCTGGATGGTGTGCCAGGGGCCTTCACATTCCAGGAAGCCCCCTGTGGCTGCAGGGAGGAGGACCAGCTGGAGGCTGGAAGGAGGAGTCTGGGCTGAGCAGCCGGGGGAGAGGCGGGCCTGAGGCTGGAGGGAGAGTCCCAGAGGCTTCAGGGAGGCCTGGGAGGAGCTGCGGTGCCGCCCAGGTCTCTGGTCTGGCAGAGCTCTGCCAGCTTGGAGAGGCTCCTCCCAAGCAAGTGTCCAGTACGTTGTGCCCTTCCTGTGTTACCTGGCAGGGAACATTTATGGAACATTCAGAACACTGAGAAGGCGTCTTTTCCTGAGGACACGTGTAGGTATGGAGCAATCTGTCGGGGAGAGAAGCAACCCACTTGGGGAAATTTTAGGCATCTGGAAGGGAAGAGCTTTTCATTTGGAATCCACAGTAAAAGCCAGCCTGAGCTTCCCAGGTGGTGCAGTGGTAAAGAATCTGCCTGCAGTGCAGGAGCTGAGGGAGACCCATGTTCAATCCCTGAGTCAGGAAGATCCCCTGGAGGAAGAAATGTCAACCCACTCCAGTATTCTTGTCTGGAGAATCCCATGGACAGAGGAGCCTGGCAGGCTACAGCCCATGGGGTCCCAAAACAGTCAGACACGATTTAATGACTAAACAACAACATTCTAAAATACATCTTGATAGTAAAAACAACAAGCCCTTGGCTTGTAAACCATATCATATCCAGTATATACATAATCTGAAATTTATTCTACACTGATGGTGAGCCAGTTGTTTTCAGGTCATCACAGTAGAATTTATTTCTAATTTGATATAAAAATACTAACTTACTTAAAAGTGAAAGTGAAAGTCGCTCAGTTGTGTCCAACTCTTTACAACCCCATGGACTACACAGTCCATGGAATTCTCCAGGCCACAGTACTGGAGTGGGTAGCCGTTCCCTTCTCCATGGGATCTTCCCAACCCAGGGATCAAACCCAGGTCTCCCGCATTGCAGGTGGATTCTTTACCAGGTGAGCTATCGGGGAAGCCCAACTTACTTTAAAGCATTATTTTTACTTTAGATCTGTTTTTCTCAAGTATCTAAACTCACCATTTTACAGATAATTGTGAAAACAAAACTAACAAAATTTCTACTGTGTTCTTGATTCAATCCATTTTAAGTGTGCTGATTCTTATTTTGAAAGTGGATACTCTCAAATAGTTTTATGTTGGTCCTCAAGGGAAAAAGATAATTATGAACATTAAAGATTGTTAATTATTACTATTGAACAGTATAAAAGTGGACTGTAAAGATCTTGTTAGAAAAATGATTTGTATTTTGATTGTTGTTCAGTGGCTTAGTCGTGTCCAACTCTGTGCGACCCCATGGACTGTAGCCTACCACACTCCTCTGTCCATGGGATTCTCCAGGCAAGAATACTGGAGTGGGTTGCCATGCCCTCCTCCAGGGGATCTTCCCCAGGGATTGAACCCAGGTCTCCTGAGTCTCATGCATTTTCAGGCAGATTCTTTACCACTGAGACACCTGGGAAGCCCCTTTATCCATATTTATTCTGGATATTCATAGATTGGAATTCACGTTGCCAGTTATAGCCACAAAAAAAATTTTTTTAATTGCTTTAAAGATGACTTGAAAAAATAATTTAAAAAATAAAGTACCAGCAAGCTACACATTTTGCTCTAAAAGTGGGGAAAACAAAAACAGAAAACCCCAGAATACCACTCATGAGCCTGACTTATTCAGGCTGAGGAAAGAAATCAATATTCAGTGTTCAGGCCTCAAGAGATAATATCACAGCTACTTCAACCGGACAAAAAAACCCTCTATCACTCTTGAGAGAGTAAAGTCAAGTATGCACAAGGAACTAATAAAATACTACAGTTCTCATACGCGCTTGTGAAATGCCAGTTTTAACATCAACGTGATTTGTGTGATGTAACAAATGCAAAACATGCTGAACATGTAATAACCATGCTTCTCTCTTTTTATATAAACAAATATCCCCCCCCACCCAGGTAAAATGGTACACCCCCACTACAAAGCTTAGCAAGAGCCCAAGGGAATTGCATTCCAGATGTTTGGGGCATATACAGCAAACGCATGCTTTTAAGAAGTGCCAAACTTTGGGACTCACTTCTAACTGTCTGCTAACTGACATAACTGCTCTCAGCTCCCAACAGCCAGTCTTAGCATAATATATAAAGTAATCAGCTGGGTGCTCCTGTGGTTAAGACTTGGAGCTTCCAATGCAGAGGTCATGGGTTCCATCCCTAACCAGGGAACTAAGATCTCACATGCTGTGTGGTGCAGTCAAAATATAAATTAAATTAGTTAAAAATTAATATATAAATAATATTTTATATATAAACAATACATTATATATATAATAATTAATAAAAATAAATCGTTTAAAATGTTCCCAAACCTAAAAAAAAAATGAAAATATAAAAAGAAATAAGCCCTGACTCTGCATTTGTAAATAGTTCAAATTTGTTACAGCAAACACCAAAGACACAGCAAAATTCCACAGTCACATTGGAACTTGATTGTATCAAGTGCTATTTGAAACGGGAATTATTCATAAGGGTGGGGATATTTCTGTACCACAGAAATTTAGATTGTTAGGATATTTAAAGGGTTTCAACTCCATACATGCTCCCATAATGTCTAGAATTTAATTACATAAAAAGAAGTATAGAGAAAAGTTAAAGTCAGATTTATTTTTCATTAATTTTACCATTCCACAAATAAGGAAAAATTTTACTAATTATAAATAAAATGACACATGTTCATGTTTTTAGAAATTGACACAATAACCGAGTTTTTTTTAATCTGACTTTTAATTAGTGAAAGCTGAATTTGGTCTATGTGCTTAACAAGAAGTATCTAATCAACAGTTTTAGGTTTTCTCCTTTAGTTCCAGAACATTAGACTCCTTGTGATATTTATTAATCTAGGACACCAGGAAAAATCAGGACATTTATTTTAAGGTTATTATTTTACATTTCAACTTTCCATTTCAGATTTCATAAACTGTAACTTACTCTTCAAATTCTCAAAAATATACGTCACATCTCTTGATGAATCATAATCCTATAATAAAGATTCTACATTAAAATTCAGCTTTATTTCCAGCAGATGAAATATATACTTTTTATATAAATATTTCCATTTAAAATTAAGAATTTTGGCACAGAGTCCTAAGCTCGTAGTCTTCAAATTGTGTCTACATTGCTTTCCACCAATCAACCTGGGAGAGTTTGGGGAAGAAAGCATGCTCTTTTTACACTTGTACCTTGTGTGTTTACCCTTCCCTCTGCCTCGTGCTTGACAATCCAGCAGTATTCAAGATTTTAGAACATGAGAAAAAAGGGTAGAAGATTTAGTTCTCCATGTCAGTGAGGGTAGACGAAAGGGACAAGATCTAAGCCTGAGAATTTCTAAGTACCGGATCTTTTTGTTTAATTTATTCTTGTTTTTCCAGCAGTTCTATGTGGTCACTTATATCCTTTGCTATGTCTCCAAGAGAAAGACATAGCAAATGTCTCTCCAATGTGAATCCATCGAGTGGCTTCATTTCATATCTAAACCCCAGAAAATTCAAGTCTTATTCAAGTCAAATTTTTATAGAAAGGTTTTTCAGGGGGAAATGACAGGCCAATAAAATCTACAGTCTGAGCGATTCCAATATTAATCTTTAATAGTTATGTTCCATTTCTAGTCTTTCTGCTGTAGTTTTAAAAAGTACTCAGATGAGTAGAATTCATTTTCATATGAAGAATTTGAGCTACTACTTTCTTGACAGGGGAGAGGTAACAAATTAGACTAGTGCAAAAAAAAAAAAAACAAAACAGAACTCCCACATTCTCCAGAGTGCTTCCTGTATGAAATTCAAAACCTGAATCCCCACCAGTTTGTTAAGGGTCGGAATATCATTTATCTCAACCTTTATCCTTGTCTGCTTGGAGCCTCTGTCCTGGATTCAAAGTTCTAGAATGTTCTACAGAAAAATCCTAAAGCAGGTGGTCGCAGATGGGCGTGACGGGATCTCCTGCACCGTCCCCCAAGTATTGCACAAAACCCGCCAGCCAGCTGCAAGCAGGCACTGTCCTGTCACCCCTCACCCAGCACGAGGCCAAGTTCCATCCCACGCTGACCCTGAGTCTGTCATACAGCGTAAGCTGGTTCCACCCACACCTTCCACATTTCTCTTGGTACCATTTAAACACGACGGGGAGATGGAATCTGTACATCGCCCACAAACACAGTAGAATGAGGAACACATTAAAAACCAGCTGACTCTCACAACTTCAGAGGACCTACAGTCTGGCAGCCAGGCCTCGTCCGCCCAGGTGTTCTGGCTGTTGGCGTCCTCAGGAATCTCTGCTCCATGCTGTGATCTTTCTTAACCAACAGCCATCAGCTCAGAATCATCAGGAAACACCCCACCATCCGGAGCTGATGACCTGGCCCCCATCCTGTGGAAGCTGCCCCGGATGCCGTGGAAAGGTGTTCTGAGTATTTTTAGTGCCATTCACTGAAAAACTAATTACAGATATACATATTTTTTCATAAATAAAATCTGAGGCATATATGTATATATTAAAACTTTCACCAACAAGGGTGTGTTAAAAATTTCAAGTTCTGTCCTTCAAGTTCAATAAAGGCACAACTGTTTTTTGTTTTGGTTTGGGTTTTTTCCTCTCTCTTTCTTTAGGCTTGCAAAGAACACAGTTGCCAGCAACAAGTCATCAAAGACACTAGGGGACTTTTCTTTGACTTTCTTCTTCCTGGGGTGACTATTTGTCCCGTGGATCACTGGCCACTGGCATGATTTCTACCTAAGGACAGTATTTAAATGCATAGAGGGTTTAAGTGGATTCCGTTGCTGTGTCAGGTTGCTAGGTAACACGCCACAGCTGGGCGGGGCCGTTCCCCCCAGGTCTGCTTTGGCCATTTCCATTAAGGCTTCTCGCTCCCAAATCGACCCTTCCGGTTTCCAGGTTCCGAGGCCCTTCGGACCAGCCTGGGGGGTGGCTTGGGTCGGATGCCTTCGTGGACACGGTCACCGCGCACGGAGCCAAAATGGCCTTTGGAGAGGAGGGGCTGGCAGAGCACACCCGGGGTCTGGGGGCACCCCTCTTTACTGTGGGCAGCTGGGGAGCTGCGGGGTTGATCCTGCCTGGAATCCATGTCCACCTCGTTCTTCCACTCCATTCTATAGGCCTGGGGGGCTTTCTTCGAGAACTGTTCTGGCAAGAAGCGCCTGGCCCGAGGCTGCAGGTTGAGCACCGTGGTCCCAGCCTCCAGGTCGGAGTCGCTGCTGTTGCCACCTGCCAGGGAGCAAAAGAAAGCATGGGCAGGCATTTTAGGGAGAAGATGATACAAGCAACTGCTCCAGCACCTGCTTGGCCCTCCGTGGGGCTCTGGGGGCCACAGGAAGGCCAGAGGACTCACCCTGACTCCAGCTGAGTCCTGGGCCTGTGCATAAGCTCTGTGAAGTTCTGTGTCCACAAGTGTGCACACTTACTATTTCTAAAGAGCTTCTGATGTACCAGCCGCTCGCTGTACTGAGCACTTTCAAATGCATTAACCTATGGAATCCTCACAATCACCCACTTTACATATGAAGTAACTAAGGTTCAAGAGATGTTAGTAAAGGACGAATGAGTGTGTGTGTGCACCAAGTCGTGTCCGACTCTGTGACCCCGTGGACTGTAGCCCGCCAGGCTCCTCTGTCCATGGGATTCTCCAGGCAAGAATACTGGAGTGGGTTGCCATTTCCTTCTCCAGAGGATCTTCCCAACTCAGGGATCGAACTTGTGTCTCCTGAGTCTCCTGCTTTGGCAGGAGGATTTTTTAACCACTGAGCCTCCTGCTGGATGTCAAACAGACCATTTGGCAGCAGTTGCCTGCCCACTTGCCCCATCCAAATGGTCCTGGACTGCTCAGCTCAATGTCTGGCACACAGTAGACAGATCAATAATTAGCTGCTATTATGCAGATTCTTGTCCTGCTCTACAATCTCATGCGCAGGTTTATTTCCTTTATATTTTCATAAAATGGTCAAAACACCAGTATGGCTTGAAATCTACACAAAGATTACCATCAAATAAAGAGATATTAGCCTTCATGTCAAAGCTTGAATAATGAGGCCTGGAAGTCAATTATATGGTTGCCTTTATGAAAATATATTAAAATTATGAACATTTAAGTTATAAATATAGTAAGAATTACAGAATTAAATGTAAACCTTTGAAGATGGACAACTATTTACCTGTTCACCAATCACATGGTGACAATAGTTCCTTTTGCTGTGTCAGATAGAATCATTATGGGATGAAACTAAATTATGTACAGCGTGCACCGAACTCGATTCCAAAAGGATGCAACACTAATAAAGGTCACCATGTTATTATGTTTGCAAATGACCAAACTCATTGTCTTTTTTTTTTTTAATCAGTCCTCATTGTCTTTAATGAAGAAGAAAACATGGAAAAGTTTTCTATTTTATAAGCATTGATAAATAGGTTTAAAGTCTTTTTGCTCCAACTGCCTTCATTACCTGCATTAGAAACATTCTTTTTCTTCTGTAGCTTTTCTGGTAGCTTTGTATTTTTGGGTAAGGATAAATATCGGGAGGTTGAAGTGGAAGCCTGTCAAAAAAATAGTAGAAAACCTTATTTATGTGTCACGCCATTTATTGTATGTTCGTTTACAATTCTACAGCAAACCTTGGTGTTAAAAATTAAAATCTTAGTTCTCGATTCCAAAATTACTGGGTGAGGAACTGTAAGGATGGGGAATACACATCCAAGTGATAATCATTTGATATAAAATGTAGAAAGCCTCTTTTAAAATGTCACAGAAATCAGTACTATTAAGGAAAACAGAAATAAACTGGGACCCTTAGGAACAGGATATGAAAACCTCTGGCTTTTCTTAAAGAAAAGCTACAGAAACATTCACTTATAAGAGCATTACTAAAAAAAGATTTAGAACCTACATATATAAGGAGGAAGATATATGAAAAATGTAGCATCTTTAAGTTGTATTCACTTTAATAAATCTTGAAAATGATAAAAATATCACTGTAGCTAACTTGCTGGCCTTTCCAATGCCACAACCTCTAGTGTCTTTAACTTGTTTCCTTTAGTTTTCTATTAATTTCTATTGGAGTTTAGCTGCTTTACAATGTTGTTGTGGGTTTCTTCTGGACAACACAGTCATATGTATACATACCACCCTCTTCTTTAGATTTCCTTCCCTCTAGTTTCTTTAACATTTAACTGATGCTGCCACATTTCACACATAAAATGTAACACTGTTCAGACATAACCATTTTGATCTCTAACAGTGCAATACAGATCATTATTAACAATGAGATGCAGTGCCTGCTATATTCAATCACAATATACTTTTAAACAAGTATTCACTTTTGGCTGTTCTGGGTCTTTGTTGCTGCTTGTGGGGTTTCTCTCGCTGCAGAGAGCAAGGACTGCTCTCTGCTGCGGTGCCTGGGCTTCTCTTGCTCCTGAGCACAGGCTGTAGAGCACTCAGGCTCAGTGGTTGAGGCTCACGGGCTTAGCTGCTCCGTGGCACGTGGAATCTTCCCAGACCAGGAATCGCACCTGTGACCCCTGCATTGGCAGGTGGATTCCTACCCACTGTGCCACCAGGGAAGGCCCAGAATAGCCTTTGAAAGTCACTTCCTTATCTAGGACAGGGCCCTGGACCAAGTGGAGTGCTGAGCACACAGTGTCTGAAACTCTCCCGACACAGACACAGGGCCTTCTGGAAGTTTCCACTCAGGCGGACTGGCTCACCTTCAGGCTGCGGCCTCTCCCTGGAAAGAACAACCATGACTCCCCAAATGAAGTCTGACCCCTGCATTCAGTTTAACGCTGCACACTACCTGAGCCTTCCCCGCCTTCCCAAACCTCCCTCCTCAGCCCCTTCTGGCTTATTGTGTCCACAGCACATATCGCCTCTAACCTAACAGTTTCCTTATTCGGTCCGTTCCTGGTGGCCTTCTCCCCACTAGAACGCGAATTCCACCTGGGAAGGGAGCTTTGTAGTTTTGTTCACCAACGTATTCCAAGTGCCCAGACAGCGTCTGAAACAGGACAGGTGTTTCAGAAACATGTGGAAAGGAGTTGCCACGAGCTCCCTCCCAGGATTCCCGTGGGCCAGCCCCACACAGCCCTGTCCTGTCACCAGCTCCCCGGAGATGGCTGCGGGCTCTGCTGATGGAGCCTCCTGCGTCCCAGAGGCGTGAAGCCGCTTACCCTGTGCTCGCGGTTCAAGCTGCTGTCCTTCCGAATGCTCTCCCGGAGGCTGTGCCGCCGGCGGATCAGGATCTCCTTGGCCTGCCTCTCACTTGTGTCTGCCGTCAGATTGTGTCGGTTGTAGGACAAGGTCTGAAATGAAGGCACCGGTGACATTTTACTAAAACGCCGATCACTGCCAGGAAGTTCCAGCGCTTCACTACATTTCTTTGGCTTTACACCTCGAAGAGATATTTAACGATGAACGTACAGGGGTGGGGGAATAGAAGTTAACACTCTTTCAAATTTTGTTAACATTCAAAGGTTATTGATATTCATGAATTTTGAAAGAATTCATGGTCTATCAAACGTCAAATTTGGTAACAAATTTGGGTAACAATGGTAGTAATTGCAGGTTGTGTTGTTATGTGTTGTTACTCGCTCAGTCATTGTCCAACTCTTTGTGACCCTCTGGACTGAAGCCCACCAGGCTCCTCTGTCCATGGGGATTGTCCAGGCAAGACTACTGGAGCTGCTTGCCGTTTCCTTCTCCTGGGGGTCTTCCCAACGCAGGGATCACACTCATGTCTCTCGTGTCTCCTGCATGGGCAGATGGATTCTTTACTACTGCGTCACCTTGGAAGCCCCACATATATTCAATAACTGTGTTTGATTGTGGAGAAGGCAATGGCACCCCACTCCAGTACTCCTGCCTGGAAACTCCCATGGACGGAGGAGCCTGGTAGGCTGCAGTCCATGGGGTTGCGACTGAGCAACTTCACTTTCACTTTCCACTTTGATGTATTGGAGAAGGAAATGGCAACCCACTCCAGTGTTCTTGCCTGGAAAATCCCAGGGACAGGGGAGCCTGGTGGGCTGCCGTCTATGGGGTCACACAGAGTCGGACACGATGGACGTGACTTAGCAGCAGCAGCAGCAGCAGTGTTTGATTGAACCAAATAAAACTCTCTACTTATGGGGGGGAAAAAAACCTCATGTTTTAGTAAAAGTCAGCTAATACTTTTCATTGAAAAGTATGATCTTTATAAATCAGAAAATGACTGAATTCATCAAGCATCTTTGACTTCTTTGCAATATCTTATATGTATTTACTCATCAGTAGCGGCTGGGGAAAAAAAAGTCATACATTCTCTACTGATAGTGAGAACTGGTAGGAAACCAACCACTTTGGGCCACTTGGTGGTGCTATGACCCTCTAATTAAGAGCGTTTCTTTTCAAATTGAGAAAAGTGGCTGTCTCCACCAGCAATAATCATATCCTAATATTTGAAGCCACACAACTTATAAAGTAGGGCTGTCCAGGGTATACATTTTTAGTTCTATAAGCTATCAGTCAGTTCAGTCGCTCGGTCATGTCCGACTCTTTGCAACCCCATGGACCACAGCACACCAAGCCTCCCTGTCCATCAGCAACTCCTGGGGTTTACTCAAACTCATGTATACTGAGTAGGTGATGCCATCCAACCATCTCATCCTCTGTTATCCCCTTTTCCTCCTGCCTTCAATCTTCCTCAGCATCAGGGTCTTTTCCAGTGAGTCAGCTCTTCACATCAGGTGGCCAAAGTACTGGAGTTTCAGCTTCAGCGTCAGTCCTTCCAATGAATATCCAGGACTGATCCCCTTCAGAATGGACTGGTTGGATCTGCTTGCAGTCCAAGGGACTCTCAAGAGTCTTCTCCCACACCACAGTTCAAAAGCATTAATTCTTCGGCACTCAACTTTCTTTATAGTCCAACTTTCACATCCATACATGACTACTAGAAAAACCATAACCTTGACTAGATGGACCTTTGTTGGCAAAGTAATGTCTCTGTTTTTTAATATGCTGTCTAGGTTGGTCAGAACGTTTCTTCCAAGCAGCAAGCATCTTTTAATGTCATGGCTGCAGTCACCATCTGCAGTGATTTTGGAGCCCCCAAAAATAAAGTCAGCCACTGTTTCCACTGTTTTCCCATCTATTTCCCATGAAGTGATGGGACCAGATGCCATGATCTTAGATTTCTAAATGCTGAGCTTTAAGCCAACTTTTTCACTCTCCTCTTTCACTTTCATCAAGAAGCTCTTTAGTTCTTCTTCACTTTCTGCCATAAGGGTGGAGTCATCTGCATATCTGAGGTTATTGCTATTTCTCTCAGCAATCTTGATTCCAGCTTGTGCTTCATCCAGCCCAGCGTTTCTCATGATGTACTCTGCATACAAGTTAAATAAGCAGGGTGACAGTATACAGCCTTAGCGTACTCCTTTCCCGATTTGGAACCAGTCTGTTGTTCCATGTCCAGGTCTAACTATTGCTTCCTGAATCTGCACACAGATTTCTCAAGAGGCAGGTCAAGTAGTCTGGTATTCCCATCTCTTGAAGAATTTTCCACAGTTTGTTGTGATCCACACAGTCAAAGCCTTTGGCATAGTCAATAAAGCAGAAGTAGATGGTTTTTCTGGAACTCTCTTGCTTTTTCAGTGATCCAGCAGATGTTGGCAATTTGATCTCCGGTTCCTCTGCCTTTTCTAAATCCAGCTTGAATGTCAGGAAGTTCACAGTTCATGTACTGTTGAAGCCTGGCTTGGAGAAGTATAGCTATGAGCTATATAGAATTCCATTTCCTAAAATAAACTGTAGTCAGTAATTAAGTTCATTTTCTGATAGAATTAATGTGTACTTCTTGGGAATAGTCTTATCCCCAGAACTATATTAGACCTGGGCTTCCCAGGTGACTCAGTGGTAAAGAATCCACCTGCCAATACAGGAGACAAGGGTTTGATTCCTGGGTGGGGAATATTCCCTGGAGAAGGAAATGGCAACCCACTCCAGTGTTCTTGCCTGGGAAATCCCATGGACAGAGCAGCCTGGCAGGCTACAGTCCTTGGGGTCGCAAAGAGTCGGACACAACATAGTGACTAAACAACATATCAGATCTAGTAGAGATAAACAGAAGTACCGCAGAACCACACTCATTTCCTGCCTTGAGGAATCTGCTATCTAGTTGAGCATGTATAATATGAAATTGTGAAAAGAAATGCTAAAATGATATGATATGTACGAGCTCTAAGTGATAGCCCATTCAAAGACAGGCCGGGGAATAATTTAGAGGGTGTTGAGGAAACCTTAAAAATCGGAGAATATGGATCAACTGGCAGGAAGGAGTGGGGCATTTCAAGTGGAGATGCAAAAGACAGCAACACAGTCTCAGGAATGAATCCAGACCCATAGCTCTGAGGGTGATGGGTAGGTGGGTGAGGGGTGGTTGGAAACACAGCTGGTTAAGAGGGAACCTGAATACAGATCCCAAAGACTGAAAGAATAGTTGAGCCTGGAAGCTACAACTGTTTTGTCTTATTTTAAATAGAAAGATGCTTTATTAAAAGGGGCTTTAAGGGACATCTCTGGTGGTCCAGTGGTTAAGACTTCACTTCCCAATCCAAGGGGTGTGGGTTCAATCCCTGGTTGGGGAACTAAGATTCCCATATGCCTCCAGGCCCAAAAGCCAGAACATAAACAACAGAAACAATATTGAATTCAACAACAACTGAAAAAACATTTTCTATAAATAAAAAGAACTTTAAGAAAAGAGTAGAACCGCCATGATGTCAGACGGAATGGGATGGGCTGTGAGGTCAGCTAGGAAGCTTCAGAAAAGCCCTTGATGTGAGTGACCGGGATCCCTGACAAGCACTGCGTCCGTGTACCAGGTCACCTCATTGTGTCTCAGTTTCTTCATCCATAAAATGGAGACAATAGCAACACCACTTGCTGGAGAATGAAGAGTTAAGACACACAACACACGGAAATGGGGGCTGGCAAACCGCACACACCAAGTGTTGGCTGTATTATTAGCAAACTATGAGAATGAGGCTTCGAGATGGAAATGGGTTGAAAGAAGTGGCTCAGAAGATACAGCAGAGGAAGAAATGGTTGCATTTTACAAACAATGAAGAAGGTTAAATACATTTTGAAAAGTCTTCTAAGTGATAAAGCTATTTCATTCAAAAAGTTTAAAGAGCAATCCATTAACTTTCTTTACCATTAGATAACACATGTTTTTATCTCCAAGTCTTTGGTAGCAGAACTCTTACCTCCCTGGGATTCCAGGCTCCAGCCTTGACCAAGGTGTCTGGGAGGAGAGCTGTATGCTAACGGGACAGGCCCCTGGGGGGCAGGGGGGTCTGAGGGAAGGAAGTGCCTGGTGTGGGACCTGCAGAGGCTGGCACGATGGTGGCAACAGCCCCTGTAACTGAACAGCGTCAAATCTGCAGGTACATTTTTAACCAAAGGCAAGTATGTGCGTGCTCAGTCGCTCAGTCGTGTCTGACTTTGCAACCCCATGGACTATAGCCCCGCAGGCTCCTCTGCCCATGAGATTCTCCATGCAAGAATATTGGAACGGGTTGCCATTTCCTCCTCCAAAGGCAAGGACATATTTTGCTAAATAAATTATTCTTACTCGCTGACGGATCTGATAGAGATTTCTTGACAATATTTCTCGGATTTCATCCATTTCACCAGGTGTGAGCTTCCTTACTTTTTCTTCACGACAGTCACTGTGAACGTTCAGGAAAAAATATTTTACTATTCAACAAGTATTAAATTCATCTATGTTCTTTCTATCATCATTTAAGAAGAAGAAACTTAATGAATAAAACTCAGGAATTATTTAGTAGTTTAAAATAATGTTTAAAATCTAAAACAGTTATTTCAGTGTCAAAATCATTCACAAGTTGTTTCAGCCTGTTCATGCAACTATTTAAAGAGGAAAAACTAGAGTAGCTTGCAATGCTATCACTTTATTATTTCTAATGCTCCATAAATAAAGTAGCATAGAATTGTTATATTCCCACAGAACTTAATTAGCTGAATTTTACTGTTATGGCTCTATTTTTTAAAATACCTCATTAGAAATATTTACAAAGACACCATTTATACTATGTATGTCCATACAGTTGATCTTCTTTATTCAAGGAGTCCATATTTGCAAATTCACTGACTTGCTACAATTTATTTATAAACACATTACCAGTACTCAGGGTACTGTCCCAGTCATTCTCAGACACTTGCAAAGTGAATAAAAATTTGAATCGTTGGGCATGCAGGTTTCTGAATGAGGCCAAATATGTCAGCCCTTTGCCTCTTAGTCTCCGTGCTCATGCTGTTAAAAAAAAATGTCCTTTTCACCACCTAGTGGAATGTTCTTCATATTTTTGTGCTTTTTATTGGCGATCCTGTTGTTTTAAATGGTTCCCAAGTATAGTTCTGAACTGCTGTCTAGGGTTCCTAAGTGCAAGAAGTTCCTAAGTTTTAATTCTACTTTTTTAAAGGATATTTTAGCAAGATATGGATTTCTAGGTTCAGTTACATTTTTTCAGAATTTTGAAGCTACCAATAGTGTCTGCTGGTTTTACTGAAAAATCAGTGGTCAGGTTTTTTCTCTTTTGAAGAAAATAGGTCTCTTTTTTTCCCTCTGAGTATGTTTAAGATTTTCTCTTTGTATTTCTGACTTTCAGCAGTTTTATGAACCTGTATCTACATTTGCTTCTCTCCTTATCTAATCTGCTTGAGGCTGTCAGAATTCATGTCTTTTATCTGTTTGGGGAGATCCTCAGTAAATATTACTTAAGACATTGTTTCTACCAGTTTTGCTCTCATCTCCTTCTGGAGCTTTTCAGTATATATGAATGTATCCCATATATTTCTCACTTTCTTTTCCATCTTTTTTTTTTTCATACTGTTTTTCATTCTGGTCTTTCCTTCTGTCCTATCTTTCAATTAATTCCTTTTCTCTTCAACTTTATCTAGTCTGCTTTGATAGCTGTCAAATGAGATCCTAAATTTAGTTACTTTATTTTCAGCTCAAATACTTCACTTTGGTCTTTTTTGTTTATATAATCTCCATGACAATGCCCAAAGTGTCAATGCCATTTTCTTTCCTTAAACATGTTTTTATTTCTATTTTAAAGTCCCTGTCTGACAATTCAATGATCTGAATCCCTTTTGTGTCAACTATTATTTTATATTTTGTTGACTGTTTCTCAGTATTTTTAGTCACATTTCCTGTCTACTCATATGCTTGGTTATTTTGGATTGAGTATTAGACATATATAAAACAATCATGGGGATACTTTAATGCTCTTTACAATCTTATTTTCTTCCAGAGAACATTTAAACTTACTTCTCTTGAGCAGCTGAGATAGAGGCGATCTCAGTCTCTGATGATTTAAACAGTCAAGAATTGAGATAATTCTAGGCTGGGTCTCTTTCCCTTGAGGGTTAAGGTGTAGGATTTTGAAGTAAAAACCTATCGCTGAGTACATACAAATGGTCCTCCTTCTTGGTAGGTTCTGAATTCTAATTTTATTCTCTAAGACCAATTAGTCTGTCAAAAACCCTGTTTTAGCTTTTTAGACTCTTAAGACACGTTCTCCAAATTCCAGACAGAAAATAGCAATAAACGCCAGTTCTATCCTCTTGAACTTCCCTCTTTTTTGACTTCTAGCCAAGAAATTCCTCACTGTATGGATACTGTCCAGCTTTCCAGCAGATATTTAAAATATATTTTGTCCTTTTCCTCTAGTTTTCTCAGTAGTTTGGTCTGGACTCAGTTCATTATTGCTAGAAATATGATGCCTCCCTGCCTCTCTTTTTCGCTTCTATCCTCCTCCAAAGAAAACACTTCAGAAGAGGTGGAAAAGTGAACATGGCAATCATTTACCCATGTAAATGATATGTAGCTATCCATCAATTTTTGTTACCCACTCCCCTAACCCTAAACCTTTGCCTTTACTCCACTTCAGACTGGCTTCAAGATGAACTGTGAACAGAGGTAAAGCTGAGATTTCCTTCTTCTATGACCACGAAGTCAATGACTCCCTTTTGAGAAGCTGGATAGTTGAATTATTTTGTGCTGCACCCACAAAAAGAACAGTGCCTAAGAAAGATCATAAATGGTAAACCAGGAGTAAACTTCAAGGAGCAAGTATACCCCCATTTTCTACTTGAAGAAACTCAATCTCAGGGAAACAGATGGACCTGCTTAAGGTCACACAGCGAGTTATTTGCAGAGCTGGGACTATAAATCAGTCATTCTGCTCAATCACTGCTATTTCCAGTGCAATATAATGCCTTTATTTCTGAGTCATCCTGACCACTACTACTTTTTACTCTGGATTGTGTAAACTACAATAATTTTTATAGGGGACTATCATCCTAGTGAAAATCGCAGTTTATATGGTTGGGTGTGATTTGGAGTTTCTTTTATTTCAACCTTTCCATAGCTAGCATTTTAATTTAGGTGACACTTTGCTGAAACGAGCTTCAAGCTCATCAATGAAAGAAGAAATCATCGTAACCTGAAATTTGTCATGTAGAGGAGAAATGATGCTTATGTGATAAACTCATTTGCTAATTTGCTGACAGTATTTATTATTCTGCTATGGATTTGCTATAAGTGTTTAAGTCACTTTACATCCTGGATATTCATCTTCTCGTTTTTAAAATTAGGGAGACAGACTAGGTCAATGCACCTCAATACTGGATTCCTTATTATAAACTTCTACAAGTTTACATATATTTTTACTGGAATATGATTGCTTTACAATGTGGTGTTAGTTTGCTGTACAACATGGTGAATCAGCTATATGTGTGTATATATCCCCTCCCTCTTGGACCTCCCTCTCACCCGCCTCATCTCCCACTCCCCTGGGTCATCACAGAGCACCAAGCTGAGCTCCCTGTGCTATACAGCAGCTTCCCGCCAGCTATCTATCTCATACATATAAGTCAGAGCTACTCTCTCAAAGCATCCCACCCTCTCCTGCCCACTCTGTAGTCACAAGTCCATTCTCTATGTTGGTATCTCTGTTCCTGCCCTGCAAATAGATTTATCAGGACCATTTTTCTAGATTCCATATATACAGCCTGATACGTGATATCTGGTTTTCTCTAACTTAACTTCATTCTGTACGACAGGCTCTAGGTTCCTACACATCACTTATATATAAAAAACCTATACCTAAGCCTCAACACCAGAGATCCTGATTTTATTGGTCCGGGTGGGGCCCAGGCATGTGTGTTATTTAAATGCTCCTACAGTATTTCCAATGCACAGCCTGTGTTGAGCACCTCTGCGCGAGATCGCCACTAAATGTTCTTTCCAAGCCTTAAATTATGACTCTGTGAATAATCCATGAGGAAATAGCTATGTAATTACATGCGTCTTTATAACTGCAAATCATAACACACCTTAAACTATTCCATTTCAAAATGCTTGCTAAAGAGGCTTTACTTTCAGAACACACTGAACTGTCCAAAGCAAATACAATAAATACATAATCATCCTAAACATGACCAGGTACTTTCTGACTGGTCCATTCGACAATAACATGGTGTGACAGGACATGACATGACATGATATAAAATAAAGGACACACTTCCAGGTTTTCACATTTTAACCAGCAGCTCTTTCTGCTGTGAGGTCTTAAGGACTCATGTTAGGACATAAGTCAAATTTCTTATTATTACCGGTTTCACAAAACTATAAACACCTACTTAGCAATAAGTTGCTCAGATGCTCAGTTGAGTCCGACTCTCTGCAACCTCATGGGCTGTAGCCCACTGGGCTTCTATGTCCATGGGATTTTCCAGGCAAGAATACTGGAGTGGGTTGCCATTTCCTCCTCCAGGGGATCTTCCTGACTCAGGGATTGAACCTGTTTTTCTCTTGCACTGGCAGCTAGGTTCTTTTACCACTGAGGTACTTGGGAAGCCACACTAACTTCTATTTTCAAAATAGGACTTACTTTAAAGATGCAAAAGAAGGAACAGTGCTTATCATCCCAGTTTCTGCCATCTCGATGGCATGTTTTATTTCAAGCTTTTTGTATAAAGATACAATGCTTGACTTGGGTTGGTTCTCCCGAATCAAAAGCTTCCGCAGGTACTTGTCATCAAACTTCTTAAACCTGGAAATAACCAAAATCAAAACTTCAATTAATTAACATGACACGGATTAAGAAAAAAAATCTGTTTTTACCAATAAAATAATTTCCACTACTCCCAGGGGAAAAACATAGTAGCAGTGTTTACTTAGTCTGATCATTGTATTTATTTTTGTAGGTGCATACCTGAATATATAAAGACCACATATTAGTATATTTTTGTTTTAACCACAACAAACTTATACCTAAAGGGGATGCCCTTCTCCAGTATTTTTGCCTGGAGAATTCCATGGACAGAGGAACCTGACGGGCTACAACCCATGGGTTCACAAAGAGCCGGACATGACTGAGTGACGAACACTTTCACTTTTCATGCCCAAGACTCCCAAATGTGTGTCTCCAGCTCCAACTTCTCTCCCAAACCCCAGAAGTGAGTATCCAGACTCCTGCTCAACTTCTCCACTTGGACATCTCAAACTTGGCATGCTCTAATTGATCTTCTCCCAAGTCATCCCCATTTCAGTTAGCAACAACTCCATTTGGTCAAAAACCCTGATGTCATCTCCGATTCTTTGCCTTCTCTCATATTCCACATTATGGCCTGAACTGTGTTCCCCCCAAAATCCATATGTTACAGTCCTGGTCCCTAGGACCTCAGAATGTGACTGTATTTGGAGATAGCTGATTAAGTTAAAGTGAGGTCATTAGTGGGCCTGAATCCAATATGACCGGTGTGTGTATTGTAAGAGGAAATTCAGACCCAGACATGTAAAGAGAGAAGACGATGTGAAGAAGCAGGAAAAAGAAGGATATCCACAAGCCAAGAAAGGATGCCTGGAGCAGACCTTTCCCTCTCAGTTCCAAAGGAACCAGTTTCACTGACATCTTATTCTTGGACTTCCAGCCCCTAGAACTATGAGAAAATAAACTCCTATTTAAGGCATGAACATGTGGTACTTTGTGACAGCAGCTCTGGCAAACAAATACTCTACCTCCACTCTATCAACAACTGCTGTTGGTCCCACCATTACAATACACACACAAGCTAATCATTCTCCTGCCATCGCCCTGGGCCCAGCATTGCGTGCTAAGTCATGTCCAACTCTGTGCAACCCAATGGACTGTAGCCCGCCAGGCTCTTCTGTCCATGGGATTCTCCAGGCAAGAATACTGCAGTGGGCTGCCATGCCCTCCTCCAGGGGATCTTCCCAGCCCAGGGATGGAACCCATGTCTCCTCTGTCTCCTGCACTGGCAGGCGGGTTCTTTACCACTAGTGCCACCTGAGCATTACCATCTCTCAATGGGTTATTGCAACAGGCACCAAATCGGTTTTCCTGCTTCTGCCACTGTGTTGCTATAGCCTATCCTTGATGCAAACCAGCTGCTGCTCCTAAGTCGCTTCAGCCGTGTCCAACTCTTTGCAACCCCATGGACTGTAGCCCACGAGGCTCTTCTGTCCATGGGGATGCTCCAGGTAAGAATACTGGAGTGGGTTGTCATGCCCTTCCCCAGGGGATCTTCCCAACCTAGAGAGAAAACCAGTGCCCCTTACGTCTCCTGCACTGGCAAACAGGTCCTTTACCACTAATGCCACAGGGATCCCGTTAAAGTGTAAATCAAGGACTTCCCTGGTGGCCCAGTGGTTGAGAATCCGCCTGCCAATGCAGGAGATATGGGTTTGATCCCTGGCCAGAAAAGGTCCCACATGCTAAGCCTGTGCACTGCAAGTAGTGCTTGGGCACTACTGAGCCCAAGGATTGCAACTATGAAAACTAAAGTTGCTCTGCAACAAGACAGGCCACCACGGTGAGAAGCTCATGCACCAACTGGAGAGTAGCACCCACTCGTTAAAAAACAAGTGGAGAAAGCCCACACAGCAATGAAGACCCAGCACAGCCAAAAATAAATAACAAATAAATAAAATTCTCAATAAAAACGAAGTCAAACCACGCCACTCCTCTGCCTCTCACTGAGTACAAGTACAATGACCTGGAGGCCCTACACCACTTGGAGCTGCCCACCTCAGGGCTGTGATGCCCTAACTCAGGTCCAGCCTCTCTGAGGCTGCCCCTGTCCCAGAAACATGCCAGCCCTGCTCCTACCTCGGGGTCTCTGTACTTACTATTCCTTCATTCAGGAACAGTCTTCCCCAAACACCTGCAGGGCTTGTTCTCAGACCTCCTCTAAGTCTTTTCTTGAAGGTCATTTTCTCACAAGAGCCTTTCCTATCTACCCCACTAGAACTGCACTCCAGAACTTGCTCTTCTTCTTCCCAGACACATTTTCCGGTTTTCCTGTCTTACCAGTGTCCAGGACACAGCCAGGTGCTGTGTAAGCTGAGAGGCAGACCGGTGCAGTTCCTCCCTGGACCCACACCCTGTAACAGATCAGCTTACTTGGTGAGGCCCTCCCACCATGGCCGAGGTGACCTGCTCAGTCCTGCCTCCTGCCACTGACATCAGTAATGTCAACCTGCTTTGGTCAATGGGCAGTTAGGAGACGTGATGTTGAGAGCAGAGGCTATGAATGGGCTTGCTCACTGGAGCTCACTTCTTATGCTGCCGCATGGCATGAGAGGGATGTACATGGAGTGACTCCTTGGTCCCAGGACAAAGGTGAACGTCCCATGGAGCAGAGTTAAATGACCCCACTTACATCAGAGAAGGCCAGCCAGGATCAGCTGATGACCCACTGATGCTCTGAAGCTGGAGCAAGACCTGGCCAGATGAGCTGACTCTCTGCCTCCTAACTTAAGTACTTTATTTCCTTTTTCTGCTGCAAAAAGTCAGTGTATTTCATTTTACTTTTTCCTATCAAAAATAATACACTTTCTTAAGCAGCATCATAGATTCTGAGGACATTTGTGCAGCATGTTCATGTGATGATAGAAGATGAATGCTTCCTGCATATGTCACCCTGAATTTGGTTCTTTGTGAAATATTGAACAATTTTTCCCCTTTGCTTTTGAGGGTTTTTTTTTATTCTTTATTTTTTAATTGGCGTATAATTGCTTCACAATGCTGTGTTCGTTTCTGCTGTACAACAACGTGAATCAGCTATAACAAGTGACTGCTCCTGTAAGCACTCAAATATTGAGGTTGGTTTGTATATAACTATTGGTTTGGTTTGTATATAACTATTAAGCCAATATTCAAGTGAATCAGGATGCACTAAATATTTTATGAGAAAAAATTAATGCGTTACAGTGATTGCTATAAGTCCAAGGTGGTTTATAGGCACACCTGTGCTATGCAAGTCAACAATGTTAAGCTACATTCATGATACCAGTCCTTTGTTCCAAATACGGGAGTGCTAAGAACAACTGCAGAAAGCTATCTTGAAAGAGTTTTGCTATTGACTGGTCTCCACACAAAACACCGGGCCTATTTTTGTCTAAGTTTATTTTGAATTTCATGTGAAGCTCACTGAACCAGGACACCAGGCAGCAACACAACACATTTTCAAACTTGTATTAATATTATTGTTGTTGTTGCTTTAGGTTTTTTTTTTTTTTTTTGCCCAGTTGTGTCTGACTCTTTGCAACCTCATGGACTGCAGCCCTCCAGGCTCCTCTGTCCATAGAATTCTCCAGGCAAGAATCCTAGAGTGGATTGCCATTTTCTACTCCAGGGGATCCTCCTGACCCAGGGATCAAATCCACATCTTCTGTACTGGCAGGTAGATTGTTTACCATTGTGCCACCTGGGAAGCCCAACTAGAGATTCACGAAAAGAATAAACATTAAAGACAGTCACATCTGATCTATGCAGTGTAGGATTTATACTGTTTATTTGCTATATCTCCATACTTTTCGTTTCTCCACCAAGCTACACATAGGTGGCTTTTTTACTATCATCAGACAACTTTTGCCAAACATGAGAAACATCCTTACTGCACGACCCTTTCATTTCATTTTCAAAGGGTCAAATGGCTCAAGGACCCTCTGGAAGGACCATTAGAAATCTACAGTAAAAGGATTTCAGAGGGAAGAGCAGGATACCCAGCACACCTACAACAGTCGCTTGTTTTTTATGCCATTTTTGTAACATCTACAATTATGTACAGACGAGAAATGAGATCTGAGAACTCATTTCAAGAATGGCGTGTGTCAGCATCAAACCCCTTCACACGAACGTCTCTACTCTACCTGCAGTGCACAGTGCGCCTGACAATCCAGAAAATTATTTGTATTTACCTGGAAAACTTCATGCATGCAAATATGTAAGGCTTCACACATTTCTTCACTGAAGTATGTACACTGCAGAGAAAGTGTCAGGCATGTCGCAATATTACCTTCCAGACATGAATCAAAGTTGGCTCCACCATGTTTTGTATTTGTGGTCCAATTAGCCCAGAGCTTACAGATGTCTGCCCAGAACAGACTCATCTATGGAGACGAGGTGTCTTTGCCTAGAAGGCAGGATGAAGCTAGACTTTCTCTAGTCCTTCACCTTCTGGACCAAATCACATGATCACAGGGCTCCCCTCTTCCATCACCTACCACTGCCCCAGGGCCAACCAACCTCATTCCTGCACCATATCTATGTTTCCTTCTGTTTGGATGTCAGAGAAGTGGGATAAATCTTTAGTTCAGTCTCCCCTTGGGAAAAGGACAAACTGCTCTGGATTACCATGCTCACTTATCACTTCAGAAAAGGACTGATACGATGCAAGAGAAAGAAAAGTGGTTGGGTTGAAACGGATGCTGAAAATGGATAAAGGCATGGGGCTTCCCTGTGGCTCAGAAAGTACAGAATCCATCTGCAATGCAGGAGGCCTGGTTTCAATCCCTAAGTCAGGGAAGATCCCTTGGAGAAAGAAATGGCTCCCCACTCCAGTGTTCCTGCCTGGAGAATTCCATGGACAGTGGGCTACAGTCAATGAGGTTGCAAAGAGTCGGACACGACTGAGTGACTCACTTTCATGCAAACAACAAAGAACAGGAGGCAGAAAAGCCTGTATCATGGGCTTGGCATAGACATCCAGAGACCTAAAGCAGGATGATGTAGGCAGTTACAGCAGGGTGTTCTGCTCTGCCTCCTGCCTCCAAAAAAGTGAATACCACCAAGACAATTGGCCTTTTGTTTCATGTTTTGACAGCAGAGATTTTAATTCACTTTATTTTATTACTAAGTGCTCCCATCTCGCTAATCAAGTACTCTGTTCATACAAACAAAATATTTTTCCTTTAGTTATGAAGGAAGGCTGTGTCCAGGGGCCTCTGTACATTAGCAAACAACGTGGTCAGGCTTGCGAAGGTTGTGCCAGCACTTATAGTCTCTATAACTCATTACTTAATGATGTCACACACACACACCCCCCTGTTTACTGTGTGACGGTTTAGTTGCCTTTACTATATTGCAAAATTTTAAAGGCCCAAGTCTATGGGTTCTACTTCTCTTGTAGTCCACTGTCATGTCAGAATATGTAAGCAAACAGTAAGCACTCAAAAATGTACTTATGTTAAATTATGTAAATTGGTATGTTGGTGAACTTCATGAAAATTTGCAAGGGGGTGGAAATCTGCTTGCAAGTTAGGAAAGAAAAGACAAGAGGTTGAACAGGGATCCACCAAATATATCTTGGGACCTGTCTGTCTCTCTTCAAGGACCAGCTGAAACACCCTCCTTGAAAAGTCTTTCCCAGACAGTGATGTGCCAGCAAATTTAACACATGTATGACTTGTAGCATTTGTCAGTTCCCTGGTTCACTCCCCCATAGCTGAGTCAAGTCACCAACGTGGACGGCAATGACTTAAATACACACAGTCAGCTCCCGCCAGCCCATGGGAGCTGCTCCTGTACCACACGGGTCCTAACCCTGCTATTAGAATGAATCCTTATTTCTTGATCCCGTAAGTCTGTGTTTCAGTATATGTTAAAGTGTGCACCTAATTCTGCTTGGTAGTATACCACTTTCATTTCAGCCATAAGATCCTTGAGAAAGGTTCTGACTCTTATCATACATGTATACACGCTGTGTGGATTACAATAAACTGGAAAATTCTGAAAGAGATGGGAATACCTGCCTCTTGGGAAACCTGTATGCAGGTCAGGAAGCAACAGTTAGAACTAGACATGGAACAACAGACTGGTTCCAAATAGTAAAGGAGTACGTCAAGGCTGTATATTGTCACCCTGCTTATTTAACTTCTATGCAGAGTACATCATGAGAAATGCTGGGCTGGAAGAAGCACAAACCAGAATCAAGATTGCCGGGAGAAATATCAATAACCTCAGATATACAGATGACACCACCCTTATGGCAGAAAGTGAAGAGGAACTAAAAAGCCCCTTGATGAAAGTGAAAGAGGAGTGAAAAAGTTGGCTTAAAGCTCAACATTCAGAAAACAAAGATCATGGCATCTGGTCCCATCACTTCATGGGAAATAGATGGGGAAACAGTGGAAACAGTGTCAGACTTTATTTTTGGGGGCTCCAAAATCACTGCAGATGGTGACTGCAGCCATGAAATTAAAAGACGCTTACTCCTTGGAAGAAAAGTTATGACCAACCTATATAGCATATTCAAAAGCAGAGACATTACTTTGCGAACAAAGGTCCATCTAGTCAAGGCTATGGTTTCTCCAGCAGTCATGTATGGATGTCAGAGTTGAACTGTGAAGAAAGCTGAGCACCAAAGAATTTATACTTTTGAACTGTGGTGTTGGAGAAGACTCTTGAGAGTTCCTTGGACTGCAAGGAGATCCAACCAGTCCATCCTAAAGGAGATCAGTCCTAGGTGTTCTTTGGAAGGACTGATGCTAAAGCTGAAACTCCAGTACTCTGGGCACCTCATGTGAAGAGTTGACTCATTGGAAAAGACTCTGATGCTGGGAGGGATTGGGGGCAGGAGGAGAAAGGGACGACAGAGGATGAGATGGCTGGATGGTATCACCGACTCAATGGACGTGAATTTAAGTGAACTCTGGGAGTTGGTGATGGACAGGGAGGCCTGGCGTGCTGCAATTCATGGGGCCGCAAAGAGTCAGACATGACTGAGTGACTGAACTGAACTGAACTGATACACACATATATGTGTGTGTGTGTGTGTGTGTGTATGTACATATAAATTATATATTAGCTTAGACAGTAAAGAATCTGCCTGCAATGCAGGAGATCCGGGTTTGATACCTAGGTTGGGAAGATCCCCTGGAGAAGGAAATGGCAACCCACTCCAGTATTCCTGCCTGGAAAATCCATGACAGGCTACAGTCATGGGGTCGCAAGAGTCGGACACAACTTAGCAACTAAACCACCACATAAATTATATATATACAGAAAGAGATACACATTTATGTGTGTGCGTGCATGTTTAGTCGTGTCCAGTTCTTTGCGATCCCGTGGACTATAGCCCACCAGGCTTCTTTGTCCATGCAATTCTTCAGGCAAGAATACTGGAGTGGGTTGCCATTTCTTCCTCCAGGGGATCTTCTCAACCCAGGGATCAAACCCATTGGCATGCAGATTCTTTACTACTGTGCCACCTGGGAAGCCCACACATCTATGTAAATGCACATAATTTTTCAGAGAAGTGTAACTTTAAAAATATTTGCTATTTTTGCAAGTCTATGTGTCTCCTCAGGTGCTCTGGAGCTCTGCATTTGACAAAGCCCCTCAACATGTGTGGGAGAACAGACAGTAATGGAACCCCCAGTTTTAAACCAAACAGACTGCATTCCTCGGCCTCCCCCACAGTAAGAAATGCCCATATAAGTCGTCCTGGTCATGCAAGGCCAGGCCATGTGATTCAACTGGAAGAACTGAGTGAGGCCTCTGATAACTCTGATTAGGAGGAAGCTAGTACATATGCTTTGTCTCTTTGTTGACTTTCTTCCTGGAATCTGCACATAATAGCTAGTGCCGCAGCAGCCATTTTTGGTCTGAAAGGCAACCTTGGAAATGGAGGTTCTTGGTGGAGGAAGGGTCCTGGGACCATGAGGAGTCTGTGGAGCATAATTCACCTGTTAACGGTACACTGCCTACCTGATACTTACATAAGAGAGAAATAAGCTTCTACCTTGTTAAAGCTACTATTGTTCTAAGCCTCTATGAGAGCCAAACTTTATCTTAAAGGACAGACTATGGCACAACAGGGAAGATCTGAAAGTCTGAAAAATAACAGAAGTCAATGTGTCCTGCTCCCAGACTGATCCAGAGCCACTTAAAGCCTTCTTACTTGTCTCTCCAAAAGTTGTGACCCCAGTGACCACAAACATCTTCAATCCCGGTCTTCACGTGATCAAAAAACTAAAACAGAAAAAGCCAGCTGGTTGATTAATTTTTACCCAAAATCAGTCATTTCTGTTTCTATTTATAGAAATTATTAATTCCTACTTATAGAAATGATCGTGATTATTTCTGTGTGTAGAAATTATAACTATAGAAATTTATAGAATTCTAATAGACATACTACTACTATTTCTATCATGCCTAAACTTCAAAGATGCTGATACTTTTTGGTTTGGGTTTGCTTGAGTTTTAACTGAAAACAAATAAGACAACAATTCATCTTCAAACAAATTCATGAGATGTTTGTCATATCAATAATTAGAATTCATATTTTTTAACACAGTAGTTTGTACTTTTGGAAACTAGGAAATATGGTCACAATTTTCCAGTAGAAACATTTCAGGCTGAAGTAAGGGCTAAAAGAGGATTCCTTGTCCCTGTATTCCTGCAGGTGTACACATGGGGGGGCTATGTTCATTCTACCCTCAATTCACCTCTTCCTCAGCCCACCCCCCACACCCCATCACCCTCTGCCAGTTACCTCTTCTTCAGGAAGTGAGATCATGGTGTCAAGCTGTCTGACTTAATCCCATAATTTTTTCCCTTTGACCATTTAAATTGATCTGCTACATAACACCTACCCGACAATGGATTTCCTCACTGACAGCTTGCTGTTTCTTATTGGACCTCTTAACATCAAGGAACTCCACCAGTGGTCGGATAGTTATTCCCTGCACAAAAGAAGGGGGAAGAAAACCTTATAAAATTCAAGAATAATTTGTAACCTCCTAATACTTGATAACCAACAAAAGATACCCTGCCCCCAAGACTTAACGGAGCATAAGTAACATTTTGTTCATTTCTCCTTCCTCTTTAAAAGCTGGCATATTTTCAGAGGGCCATGTCCCAAAAGCTACTACTACAAACAAAATATGGACAGAACGCAAGAAACTGAAAATGTGATACTCTGTCAGTCTAAAAAAAGGAAAATCCTAAGAAATAATAAAGGCTCATCCAGTTCAGAGGAATCATCTACTTGTCTTATTCACAGAAAACATTTCAATGATTCATTCATTAATCTGTTAAACAATCTGAATTGAGCTTTTACGGTGTCCATGTCAGAGAGATGGACAGTTAAGAACCTCAGCTTGAGGACGTCATAGTCTTGTGAGGAGAACGATACACACAAAACAGTTAACAAAGTAGAAGCAGGAAGAGAGGGATACACAGAGAGCAGGTCAAGGAAGGCTCTATAGAAAGGTAACCCTGGATCTGAACCTTACAAGATGTGCTGCTGTGCTGACTTGTGTCTGACTCTGGGACTCCACGGACCATAGCCTGCCAGGCTCCTCTGCCCATGGGGATTCTCCAGGCAAGAATACTGGAGTGGGTTGCCATTTCCTCCTCCCGGGGATATTCCTGACCCAGGAATCAAACCTGTGTCTCCTGCATTGGCAGGTAGATTCTTTACCACTGAGCCACCTGGGAAGCCCATTATATACATAATACCATATAAATACTAAGTGTATATATATATATATAAATAATTATATACTCTCTGCATATGCATGAAATATATAATCCTACTTATGAAATGCACAAAACTATAAATGTAATTAAAGGATACTGAAAATATTTGAGTTTTAAAAAGACACAATTCCTAGATAGCATTATATAACACCATCATGATAACAATTTTATCTCAATGTATATGCAATACAATTCCAGTCACATGTTCCAAAGGATTTTAAACAGAACTTGAATATTAAGAAGTCAAGAAAATGTTCAAAATTAACCTGGAAGAGTAAACATAACCAGAAAAATTTAGACAAAAGAGAATGGTGGTGAACTTATAGCTACCAAAATAAACTCTCAGCTAATATGTTTAAAATTATGTGATATGGATACTAAAATAGGCCAGGGTAAGGATGGGGTGAGAATGCGGGGGTCAAGGAGGATCCCCAAGTTACTCGACTGGTTGGCAGATGGCTGCTACCACTGGGCATGAAGAATTCATGGGGTCACTGGACTTGGGGAAGGGGTGAATATGTTAAGGGATGCTCCCTGACATGAATTTGATTGCTATTTCATCTCCCTGCACATCTTTAAGTCTTTCCTTGGTGGCTCAGACAGTAAACAATCTGCCTGCAATGCTGGAGACCCAGGTTCGATCCCTGGGTCGAAGATCCCCTGGAGAAGGGAATGGTTACCCACTCCAGTATTATTGCCTAGGAAATCCCATGGATGGAGGAGCCTGGTGGGCTACAGACCACAGGGTTGCCCAGAGTGGGACATGACTTTGCGACTAACACTTTCATTTGAGAATATAAACTGTGAGACACAGATATTTTAAAGGAGGTCGTTAATTTTGTCCCATCAATCCAGCTTCAAACATTTTTCATCTTTAATTTTCTAAAGCATGAATGATTTTAAGCAAATCTGGAATAAGACACACCTTGTGTTCTACCTGTATTTCTATCTGCCACTTTGAAATAACATAGGTGGTAATAACCACTTTTCAATCAATACATAATCTGCCATTTTTAACTTATGTGATTGAAAATAGGTATTAGCACATGGTTTGCAGCGATGGGTGATTTCATGAGTTTCAGATTCCATGAAGCCTCAAGGTTAATAATAGCTCTAGGGGAAAAAAATCAACATAGTCTATGCTATTTATAAAATGATATAATGTGTTCTCAGTATACAAAGTGCTGTTTCATATGCTTTTACCTACCAGTATCCATTCAGTTAATAATAAGGCAGTGTCTTATATTTATAACAATAAAGCATTGAAGAGATGCAATGGAACATTGACACTCTCTTTTTTTTCACTGCCTCACTTTATTTTTTATTTTATATTGGAGTATAGCTGATGGTTGTTGTTCACTCGCTAAGTCATGTCCAACTCATTTGGATTCCATGGACTGCAGCACACCAAGCCTAGTATGCTTCCCTGTCCTTCACTATCTCCCAAAGTTTGCTCAAACTCATGTCCATTGAGTCAGTGATGCCATCCAACCATCTCATCCTCTGTGGGCCCCTTCTCCTCTTGCCGTCAGTCTTTCCCAGCATCGAGGTCTTTTCCAATGAGTTGGTTCTTCACATCAGGTGGCCAAAGTATTAGAGCTTCAAGCTTCAGCATCAGTCCTTCCAATGAATATTCAAGGTTGATTTCCTTTAGGATGGACTGATTTGATCTTGCAGTTCAAAGTGAAAATGAAAGTCGCTCAGTCATGTCTGACTCTTTGCCACCCATGGACTGTCGTTGATGGAATTCTCCAGGCCAGAATACTGGAGTAGGTAGCCTTTTCCTTCTCCAGGGGATCTTCCCAACCCAGTGATCCAAACCCAGGTCTGACGGGCTACAGGAGCCTGGCAGGCTACAGTCCATAAGGCCACAAAGAGTCGCACACAACTGAATCGAGTTAGCATGCACTTAGCACACATATTCTAGTATTACATAGTCTCTCTCTATTTTTCACTAGTCTTCTGTAGGTGTTTATGTTTTCTTTTTTAATTACCAATGAGTTAATTATCAAACGGGATGAATTTGTGTATGTTCATTTTACGTCTAGCCATGTGGGTTAAAAAATAAAGAAATCCCTTAGTTTTCCAACAAACCACTGAAAGACATATTTACAAAGCATAAGTTAAATTTTCATACTTTCATGCAGCTTTGGTGCAATGAACACAACACCCTAGAGCCAGGCCTGGCAGAGAGGAATGGTTATGCAGTAGCCCCAGGGAACACATCAGCACAGTGAGGTTTGTTTTTCCCCTGGGCTTCCCAGACGGCTCTAGTGGTAAAGAAACCACCTGCCAAAGCAGGAGACAAAGGAGACAGGATTTTGATCCCTGGGTGGGGAGATTCCTGGAGGAGGAAAGAACAGCCCACTCCAGTATTCTTGCCTGGAGAATCCCATGGACAGAGGAGGCTGGTGGGCTACAGTCCATGGGGTCACAAAGAGTCGGACATGACTGAAGTGACTTAGCATGCACGCACGTGCCATCTCTGCTTTTTGCCCACCCTTAAACCCTCACTCTTCTCCCCCCAGCAAAGTGGGAAAGAAAAAGGAACTGCTGTCTGATTAAATAAGGTGCATTCTTTGGGTTTGTTCTTTGGAAAGAATTTTCTTTTGTTTTCTTTGGAATTAAATTTTCTTAAAAAAAAAAAAGGTGAGGGTGCTGTGGCAGGGGTGAGAGGGTATGGCTTTATATTTCTTTGCTGATTTAGCAGAAAACTTCCAGAACAACTTGAAGAAACAGTTTTCATTCATTAAAAAATATCACTATCATGCTATCCTGTATAAGGCTTTCTCACATTCCAAGTTTGATCAGAGAGATTCATAAATTCAGTTGTACAGAGTGTTTACTTTAGAATAATAAATAAATCCTACCTACCCCATTTTAGCATGAGGTAAGTAGGGTGATAACCATAAAAGTATTCAAGGAGGAGCCTGTGAACTTGCAAATCCAGGTACCTCACAGTTCCAGACAATGACTTAACAACCGGATATGAAACCAGTCTACTATGGAGGCAAAAGGAGACTCCATTCTTGCAGTTCCTGTCAACTGTGCTCCTTGATGGACTTCTAGTTAATAACTGAATGAATCTACAAATTGTGACAATCTGCTCTATAATTATAAGGACTAACCGAATAATAATTATTGGGCTCTAAAATATATTGAAAGGAGTTGAGTTTTCCTTTTTTTAATATCATTTTACTTTCTGTTATGATGAAGACAGGGAAAATCCCCAGGTTGAACACTGGCATCAGATATTGTGTTTACATACATATTTCCTCTGTATTGCCTGGGAGGGAGGTTCCACGATTCAGAGCTTACAGCAAAGCAAACAGAGGCTCATGGAGGCTGTTAGAACACCGACCCAGAACAGCTTTACTCCAAAACCTGCACTTTCCACTACTGAGCTCTAGCTCTTCTCAATCTGGATGATCATTTGAAAACCAGAGAGACAGCTTATACTGTCTATGTCATTACCAACCTCATTTAAATGAAACTGAATGTACACATACGAGTAATCAAAATTGTTTACTCATTCAATGTTCTGTGTCAGACGGTCAGGAGTCTGCTTGCAATTTGGGTTCAGTCCCTGGGTCAGGAAGATCCTCTGGAGAAGGGAAAGGCAACCCACTCCAGTATCTTTGCCTAGAGAATCTCATGGACAGAGGAGCCTGGCAGTCCATGGGGTCTCAAAGAGTCAGACACAGCTGAGCACAGCACAGCACAGCACAGTTGATTTACAATGTTGTGCTATTTTGGGGTATATAGCAAAGTGTTCCCATTATACATTTACATATATCTATTCTTTTTCAGATTCTTTTCCCATATAGGTTATTACAGAGTACTGAGTTCCTGTGTTGAGTAGTCCCTTATTGCTTATCTTATTTTATATACATAGTAGTGTTTATATGTTAATTCTAAACTCCCAATTTATCACTCCCACAATGAACTTATTTACAGACACACTGCTCTTTTTTAACTTGACACATTAAAAACTTTCTTAATCAGTGTTAACTACTGATATACATGGTGTTCGTTCAAAGTGGATGCGCAGTCTTCTAACATGGGGAATCAAAACCTCACTTGTATCTTTTGGTTGAGCTCCAATTCCAAAAAATCCAAAATACCAAGAGTGTAGTAATAATACTTTATATTAACCACCTATGCACACACATTCAATGAGTCAATAGTATAAATTTATCATAACATTTTTCTTTTTCCTATTGATGTCTGTTCTGATTGTAGAAGGGCAATTCTCCGTCTGTCCGACCTATTCAATAGTATCTAAAATCTGAGTTGGCAATCTGTGTGTCCTCTCTCGGATTACATCTTTTTATTCAGCCTTTTTTATTTCATTTTACAAAGCCTCACCCATGGTGTTGGGGCAGGGGGCTGTTATTACACTGTGGATATTTGTGTAGATAATAAGAGCTGATAGATTCATCTCCAAACGACCTGGCTGCTACTTGCTCTAGACTGACACGGTTCTATTTTTATATTTGACACTCAGACATGATACCTTGAGCTCTGAGAGTGTGGAGAGGAGTCCGGAGCATTGACTCAGCCTGGCCAGGGCTTCCGGTGAGGTGTAAGGACAGAGCAGCAGGCTTGGGAAGAGGAAGAGCGTGACACCCTTGGTCTGACTTGTCCCCTCAACCACTCTGCCCTAAGCTGCTGTTGCAACATTAAAACTCTCAAGGCAAAATGGATTCACTTTCTTTTTCAAATTCTTTTCCTACATAGGCTGTTATGTAATATTAAGCATTGTTTAGAAAAGAAGAGTTACATGTATAATGGAATCACTTTGCTGCTCGCCTGAAACTAGCACAAGACTGTTGCTCAACTATACTCTCATATAAAACAAAGAGTTACACACATGGATTCAGTATATATTACCATATTTAAAGTAGACAGCCAGTGGGAATTTGCTGTATGATGCAGGGAGCTCAAACCAGAGCTCTGTGACAGCCTAGAGGGGTGGGATGGGGTGGGAGGTGGGAGGCAGGCTCGAGAGGGAGGGGACATACATATACTGATAGCTGATTCATGTTGATATATAGCAGAAAACAATGCAATATTGTAAAGCAGTCACCCTCCAATTAAAAATAAAAAATTTTAATGGATTCATTTCATAGCATCATCTCCCCACTACTCTGAGAGCAGCTACTTGGATGCTTGTGCCAAGGTTCCTGTAAACACAATGTGAGAAGATGGAGACAGGGTCTCTGCTTCTCTCCACCCAGAGGCTCCATGCTGTCTCCCTGCATTTACGACGGGAGCTCTAACCAAACAGAGATGTCTGAACCCAATAAGTATGTTAATCAAATGAACTATAGCTAACCATAACCTGGTAAAGACTATCTTCTCTCAGGGGTCAGCAGAACCCCAGGGTTCTGAGCCTGTCTCTGGAGACAGGGTCCCCGGCTCACCCCAAGCTTCCATCACTCACCAACCTGTGCCCTGATCAGCTCGCTCTCCCTCTCTGAGCTTCAGCTTCCTCAGCTGGTCTCCTTCACCAGGGCTTGTCTGGAGGATGAAACGAGATTGTGCACCTAGGATAGCCCTTGTCTCAGTTGCTCAGCCGTGTCTGACTCTCTACGACCCCATGAACCGCGGCACGCCAGGCCTCTCTGTCCATCACCAACTCCCGGAGTCCACCCAAACCCACGTCCATGGAGTCAGTGATGCCATCCTGCCATCTCATCCTCTGTCGTCCCCTTCTCTGCTTGCCCTCAATCCTTCCCATGCCCAGCACAACAAGGAAGAAGTCACTGGAAGGCACTGCATGGCAAAGATGCTAGAGACAAGGACCTTGGGGGACAGTGGCCATTTCTCCACTCGGGGAAGGATCTCCCCAGGCTTCCTCTTTCCTTCCTCCCCAGGATTCCTTAGCCTGAACAAACTACCGTCCACAGGTTGGCAGGTATGAGTGAGTGAAGGATGAAAGGCTACGTGGAGAGGTAACTAGAAGAAATAGCAGGCCATACAATACACTCACTCTGCACGGGCCACTCTAGCAGGCACTTTATTGCTTTAAGGATTTTTTTTTTTAACATGGACCATTTTTAAAGTCTTTATGAATCCGTTACAATATTGTTTCTGTTTTATGCTTTGGTTTTTTGGCCGCGAGGCAGGTGGGATCTTAGCTCACTGACCAGGGATGGGACCCACACGTCCTGTACTGGAAGTCAGGAGTCTTAACCACTGAACCACCAGAGAAGTCTCGCAGGGACATTTAGAGTTAAGACCAAACTGCTCTCGACCCCCCTGAGCCACCTTTTTCCTGGCTGTGTAAATCTGGGGAAGGGTCTTCACCTGGGCTTCAGTGTCTCAGCTTCCCTGTATATGAAATGGGAGCAAAGACAGTGATTCCTCCCAGAGTGTGTGCCTTAGAACAGTTATGAGGATTTAAAGAGCTAACATCAAAGGTGCTTACATCTGAGTCAGGCACCTAGAAAGCATTCCGTGACTACCTGGAAAATAAATTTTTTTTTTTTTTTAATCAAACGAAACATCTCCTGGTGTTCTCATGGTGAGTGTCACTCATCACTCTTCCTCAGTCTCATTGCCTGCCTTGTCTCCTCCCAGGGTCTTAAGGTTGGGCTGCCCCAGAGCCCAGTTACTGGTCCTCTCTTGGTTTCCTCAGTGGATTTTCACCCTCTTGGTGATCACTTCCAGCTTCCCAGCTGTGGATCCCAGCTCTGTGCTGCTGACCCAGCTCCTTCCTGGACTCCAGGCTCAGGTATCATCACGCCCACCTGCAGGTCTCACAGCCCCAGCCCCTCCCACCCCGCCACCCGCAGCCCTCCTCTTCTCACGCGGGGCCAGTCAGTCCTTAACGATAGTTCGGTCCCTCATGGCTCCTTTTTCCGCCACCCCACACTGAACCCATCAGGGGTCCTGCAGTTTCCACCTTCAGAAGTCAGGTGGAACCAGGACCCCAGCCCTTTCGCCGCCTGGTCACCATCCTCCTGCTTTGTCTGCTGACTGGCTGCACTGCCCCCCCGCCCCACTCCCCACCGTATCGGCTCATCTTCACTGTCCTTCCCCACAGCAGCCGGTGGGATGCTCTTAAAAGCGAAGCACACCCACAGCTGCACCAAACGTCCCATGCTGCTTTCATTTCACCTGGAGAAGAGCCCATGTCTTGACACCGGCCCACCTGACCCCACATGACCCAGGACCCTAGACCCTCCACGTGGTCCATGACCACACTGCCTTCAGATCTTCCTCTTTAGCCCCCTTTGCCTGGAATGTCCTTCAGCTTAGCTAATCCCTTTACCTCCTACAAACCTTTATTCAAATACATGTTTTTCATTGTTGTCTTCTATGACTATTCAATCGAGAACTATAACCCTGCTCCCCACTCCCCTGGCCTGAGCCCCACTGTTTCTTTCCTTTATATTTTTTAATGATTATTTATTTTTGACTGCACTGGGTCTTTGCTCCTTGCATGGGCCTTCTCTAGTTGCAGTGACTGGGGGCTACTCTCTAGTTAGAGTGCACAGGCTTCTCAATGCAGGGTCATCTCTTGTTGTGGAGCACAGGCTTCAGGGCATTCAGACTTCAGCAGCTGTGGCGCATGGGCTCAGCAGTTGTGGCCCCCAGGCTCTTGGGCTCAGGCTTAACAGTCGTGGCGCATGGGCTTCGCTGCTCTGTGGCGTGTGGGCTCTTCCTGGATCAGGGATCCAACCTGTGTCTCCTTCGTTAACAGACAGACTCTTTACCACTGAGCCACCACCACCAGGGAAGACCCTACTGTTTCGTACAGTCCAGCATCTTTCACCTTCTTATGGACTCTCATTGCCTCACTGGAATAGAACCAGTGAGGGTTGGGGATACTTCTGGATATTTTGCTCACTCTTGGATTTTAAAAGCCCAGAGCTCTGTCTGGCACACAGCAGGAGCCCTAGGCATATTTTCTAAATGTGTATGTGTTAGTCACTCAGTGGTGTCTGATTCTTTGCGACCCCATGGACTGTAGCCTACCAGACTCCTCTGTCCATGGGATTCTCTGGGCAAGAATACTAGAGTGGCTTGCCATTTCCGTCTCCGATTTTCTAAATGAATATCCACAAAATAGAATCTCTTAAGAGCTGGATGATTAACATAAAGTAAAAGTTTCTCAGTTGTGTCTGACTCTCTATGACCCCACAGACTATATAGTCCATAGAATTCTCCAGGCCAGAGTGGGTAGCCATTCCCTTTCCAAGGGATCTTCCCAACCCAGGGATTGAACCCAGGTCTCCTGCATTGTTGGTGGATTCTTTACCAGATGAGCCACCAGGGAAGCCCAAAGTGAAAGTCGCTCAGATGATTAACCTAAAGAGGTTGGTTAACTTGCAAAGTCAGGATCCTGATTCAGGCCCATGCCCTCCTACCACAGTCTCTGTCCCTCCCCATGTTAAAATTGCACTCACCTCTCCCTCCATTCAATGCACAGCTCTACAGTGAACCTACATCCCAGAGCTGCTGGAAGGTCATAGCACAGCTATCGTTAACACACACCTTTACAAGGTCAACGAGGAAGACAAATATCAAGGATTAGCAAGAGCAGTTAATAAGTTTCCAGGAGGAAGCTCAGCTCACACAGCTGTTTCCTTAAATAGTAATTCTTCTGTGCTGGCCAAGTGGCCAAATTGGACTCTCTGAGACTGCTGCACAATCCAGTGACCTGATAAAATACTGTCTCTCTCCTGCCCTAATGACCAAAGCCTCAAGTTGTTGCTGTTGTTCAGTCACTAAGTTATGTCCAACTCCCACAGACGATAGGCCTGGAGAATTCCACGGACTATCCATGGGGTCACAAAGAGTTGGACAGGACTGAGCAACTTTCATTTCTTCTTCATAGCCCCCCAGGCTCCTCTGTCCATGGGATTCTCCAAGCAAGAATACTGGAGGAGTGGGTTGCCATTTCCTCCTCCAGGGGATGTTTCCAATCCAAGGATCAAATCCATATCTCCTGTACTGGCAGGTGAGTTCTTTACCACTGAGCCACCAGAGCCTCAAGACACCTCAGGAACATGGCATCCTATGAGAGAAGTTCAGGATGACCCTTTCCTCCTGGTAAAAGGAGGGACTTTGCTGGGAGACAGAGCTCTACTCACCAGGATGAAGACAGTGAAGAATATGACCACGATTGCTGCCGTGATGAACAACTTCTTCCGGGGGAACACTGAGGACGGAAGGAGAAACACCAGCGCGAAGCAGATGGCCCCCCGGAGCCCCCCATAGGCAATGATGAACTGGTCCTTGAAGGTCAGGGGAATTGTCCGGAACCAGTTAATAACCTGAGTCAGGACGAAGACACCTGAGAAGGAAAACAAAACCGAAGGGAACGGAACGTGTCAGGCCAGGACACGGGAACAGGAAGGTGAGTTTTCTGTTTCAGGGCAAAGTACAGTTAAGTCCCCAACACAGGAACTTTCAGGTTTCGAACTTTCAAAGATGTGAACGTTTGTTCCCATGTCTAACCATAAACGAGCTCACTTGTCTGGCTTACACTGTGACTTGTCAAATGCCTGCATCCTCTACAAGTGGCTGTGGTTTTGTACTTTACTGTACAGCACTCTACAGACTGGGCTTCCCAGGTGGCTCAGTGGTTAAAAAAAAAAAAAAAATCTGCCTGCCAGTGCAGGAGATGTGGTTTTAATCCCTGACTGGGAAGATCCCCTGGAGGAAAATATGGCAACCCATGCCAGTATTCTTGCCTGGGAAATCCCATGGACAGAGAAGCCTGCCAGGCTACAGTCCACGTGGTCGCAAAGAGTCAGACACAACTGAGCGACTAAACAACAACAACTCTGTAGAGTACAGTTAGTATAGTATCTTCATTTTAAGCCCAGGATGTCGTCTATGATGAGATAAAAAGAGCTACCACCTAGAAGTTACAGGATCGTTTTTTCAAGAGGGTACATAGAATTGAACACAGTAAGGAACCAGAACATGTGCAGTCAATGTCAGGCATGAGTGAGGTTGCAGCTTGCCCTTCGTCTCCTGTTGCTGACGATCTTTCAGCTCTACCATCTCCCACCTCCTTTCCCTCCTCCAGGAAGTAACTCTTCGTGCCTGTTCACTCGATGCCAGCCCCTGGATGCCAGCTGCTGTACTGTTACTACTGTACTTTTCAAGATAGAGTAAGATTAAAAATCTTTTCTTTATTTTTTGTTTTTGTTAGTTTTTTATTAGAACTGTTTGTGTGCAAGGTATCATAAACCTATTATAGGACAGTACTATATAGCTGATTGTGTTAGTTGGGTACCTAGGCTAACTCTGTCAGACTTATTAACAAACTGGACATATGACCATGCTCTTTGAACCAAATTAGTTCATACACAGAGGATCTACTGTATTTCAGAAGAAGCCCTTTCCTACCATCCTGGCTCACATCACGGGGTTCTGGGCCCTGTGTTGTTCCAAGACAGTGAGTGAGAACCTGGAGTCAGAGACACCAAGAGAGGTTAATTCCACTTAAAGCAAAAGCCATAAAAATACTCCAGGAAGAAAAAAAATATGTCAGGATGCAGGGAAAGGAGGAGGAGGAGGACGTGGAGAATAAGGAGGAAGAGAAGGAACTGGAGGAAGGAGATAAGAAAGACAAGAACCTAAGATGAAGGGATGTAACAAGAGCAACCACAAGCAGAGGGAAAGAAGGAAAGACCAGTCCTTCGGTGCCAGACTCCCAGGCCCATGGAGGAGACGTGCTCATTACCCAGCGCCCTCCAGATCAGGCAGAAGGCCAGGGTGAAGCAGACAAAGGCCCAGTTCCACTCGTGGTTCTTCCCCACGGTGGACACGCCCATGAAGATGAAGATCAGGGTCTCGCTGACGCTGCTTAGCATTTTCATGAAATACTTGATGGTCGTGTAGGATTTCTGAGACACGTTCTCTTCCACATACTTATTCATGGTCATCGCACAAGCCGTGATTCTGCAAGAAGAAATTAGCTTCTGTTTAAACAGGATAATGGTCCCAATCAGAATAGGAGTCAGCAGGTGGCTGACGAGGCTGGCTCTACCCTTCCGCCCACCACTATGTCACTGATTGATTTTTGTAAGTGTCTGTAATTTGCATCCTTGTAAACCCTACTGTTTCTGGAAGTCTTCATCAATATCCAAGGCTCCAGCTTGGCTCTGCCCAGCTTTCTAGTCTCTGGATGTGGACATAAGTACAGCATCCAGGACAGCCAGCATCACAAATAAAACAAGCTCCTAATAAATTCAAAACCCGTTATCTTCCTCGAAGGCCAGTTCCATCTTCTTTTTTCCTCTAGTGCCTCAACTGCTGCACTATTGCCTAAGATCCTAAATTTGAAACCGTGGTCACACTGGACTTCTCTTTGCACATCCTCAGTGCCCCTCACCATTTGTCTGCTCACCAGTCATCTTCTGTCCCTCATCCTGAATCTTCTGGACCTACTTACTCACTGTGACTCTGACGCCTTACTTCTGGTTCTCATTTCTACTGGGTTAGCCCAAAAGTTTGTTCAAGTTTTTCCATTAACATCTCACGGAAATAATCTGAAAGAACTTTTGGACCAATGCAATGCTTATCTACTATATTCACTTCTGGGAAATTCAAAATGTATTCATAGGCTCTGAAAATTCCAAAAGGAAGGAAACTGTTTTGCTTGTTTTCCCCACATTTCCAAAACTCTGGGCCCACAGAGCTCTTTATGCTCCTTTCTCTTGACCTCTATGTTTTTAACTTTCTATTTTGTATTGAAGTATAGTTGATTAACATTGTGGTGTGAGTTTCAGGTGTACAGCAAAGTGATTCAGTTATACATATATGTGTATTTATTCTTTTTCAAATTCTTTTCCCATTTAGGTTGTTACATAATATTGTGCAGAGTTCCCTGTGTTACACAGTAGGTCCTTGTTAGTTGTATAGAATTTTTTAAAGTTTTTTTATTGGAATAAATAAAACATAAAAATGGCCAAGAGGCACATGAAAAGATGCTCAACATTACTAATTACTACAGAAATGCAAATCTAAACTACAATCAAGTTACCATCTCACACCAATCAGAATCGGTATCATCAAAAAATTTACAGACAATAAATGCTGGAGAGGGTGTGGACAAAAACGAACACTCCCACCCTGTCATTGGGAACGTAAATCAGTGCAGCCACTATGGACAACAGTAAGAAGATTCCTCAAAAAACTAAAAATAGAGTGGCCGTATGATCCAGCAATCCCACTCCCAGGCATATATCGAGAGAAAACCACAAATCAAAAAGATATACCTGAGTGTTCACTGAAGCACTATTTACAATAGCCAAGATGTGGAAGCAACCTAACTATCCAATCACTTTTATTTTTAATAATAAACCATCAGCCACAGAATTGAAGAACCCACCAGTGCCTCATCAGTAAAAAACACACCTGCCATCTCTAGGTCAGAAAGATTCTCTGGAGAATAGAACGGCAACCCACTCCAGTATTCTGCCTGGGAAATCCCACAGACAGAGGAGAATGGCAGAGTGCAGTCCACAGGGTTGCAAGAGTAGGACACGCCTTAGCGACTAAGTAACAACAGAGTATTGAAGCCCCTACTTGTCTCACACTAACCCTATTTCCCTCAGTCCCACTTGGATTTGGATTTTTTCTTTATCATTCAAGAAGTGAGTTTTGAAAGGTTAAAGAAAGTTGTTTTGTGAGCATGTTATTTATTTCCCTCTGAGATCATGCTCACGTTCATTCACTGGGAAAGATATAAACCACACAGGTGAAAAGTAATCTTTAGTTCATTCAGGGAGTGATTTAACAAAAATTTCTATTCAGAAATTATTAAAAACTACAGCTTTGCTGTAGGAATTTTAAAAATACATGAATTTTACAGGAATGTTCACAGGATCATTTTCATGACACCAAGTGAGGCTTCTGTCTGCCAGACACCTCCCTGTAACTCAACACTGCCTCTGACCAGCACAGGGGCAATCCTCCAGGGTGAGAAACAGCCTCGGCAGGTACCAGGGACCCAGAGCCCACGGCGCCCTTGGCGGGGAAACGTGGGCATCTTTACGATATGGCTGCAATGTTCAGACTGGGGACAAGTGTTCCAAGGGTCACTTTCTAGTCTGTCACGCACAGATCAATGCACACGACCTCTCAAACAAAGGCCAGGAGGTATTTCACTGCAAAGAGGGATCTTTCTTTGCCACAGGGGTACGCTAAGCCAGTCAAACCACCTCCCCTTCAATAACACCCTATGTACACAAAACTACAAATGAGCTTTGTTGTTGTTCAGTCGCTCAGTCGTATCTGACTCTTCGCAACCCCTTCCCTCCAGTTAGGGAGGCAAACACATGGCATACTTAGACAGTGTAATAAAGAGCAGAGACATCATTCAATGACAAAGATCCCTACAAGCCAAAGCTATGGTTTTTCCAGTACTCATGTACAGATGTGAGAGTTGGACCATAATGAAAGCTGAGCACAGAAGAATTGATGCTTTTGAACTGTGGTGCTGGAGTAAACTCTTGAGAGTCCCTTGGACAGCAAGGAGCTCAAACCAGTCAATCGTAAAGGAAATCAGCCCTGAGTACTCATTGGAAGGACGGATACGGAGGCTGAAGCACCAGTTCTTTAGCCCCCTGATGCAAAGAGCCAAATCATTGGTAAAGACCCCGATGCTGGGCAAGAGTGAAGGCAGGAGAAGGGGGCAACAGAGGATGAGATGTTTTGATAGCATCACTTATTCAATGGACATGAGTTTGAGCCAACTCTGGGAGATGGTGAAGAACAAGGAAGCCTAGTGTGCTGCAGTCCATGGGGTCGCAGAGGCAGACATGACTTAGCGACTGAACAATGACACGTGACACTCTTATATTGAATATGTGATGCTTAAGAGCCTATTCTATAGGCTGGAGGGGAAAATATGAGATTATATCTTCAACAATATAATTAAAGTTTATCTCCACAGCCCAACTGGAAGCTTCATGGGGGAAACAGTGTCATCAATGCTTATCACAGTGCCTGGCACCTCGCTAATGTATTCTCAGCCAATGACAACATGGATCCAAGGATGCCTTATTCATGGGAATGGTGGAGTATCATCAACAGATCTGTATTTCAGAAAGAAATCATAAGTACACATGCAGGACAGATCTGGATGGGCACAACCAGAGACTACAGTTACCTTCTTTCCCACAGTGGTTGTTGGTTTTCAAAATCCCCTGCAGCACTCGGTCCATATAATCTCCCCAGACAGGTCCACCTTTGAACAAGTCTTAGGTTCTATTCCATGGGACTACGTGGAGGGAAGGTACATACAGAATTCATTAGTGCCCTCCACTTTGTTAAACCCATATTAGGGTTTAACATATTATCACCAATTTAGAGATGGAGAAGCTAAAGCACCATAATTAGTGGGTTTTAGATTCACCAGCAGTTGAGATTTTTTTTCTTCATCACTGTCCCACTCTCAATGCAGTATAGAAAAATTTCAGGCCAGCTAATACTGTCTCAACAGTCTTCAGGGGGAAAACAGACTTTCTATTCTGATAATCTGTCATTAGACTATTTTCTGAGCAGAAAACTCCAACCAACACTTTTTTCCTTATTGTACTCCATGCCTCCACCCTGGTTGGTCAATGAAACAACGTTCGCTTCCTTTCCACCAGCATGCAGGCTCTCCAAGCTAGGGTTGGCCTTCTTCCTCCACCGTGGCTCCCTGCACACAGTGGTACCACGTGTATGTTCGCCTGCTGCTGGCGGAAAGTGAAAGTGTTAGCCACTCAGGCATGTCCAACTCTTTACGACCCCATGGACTGTAGCCCAGTAGGCTCCTCTGTCCATGGGATTTCCCAGGCAAGAATATTGGACTGGATTGCCATTTCCTTCTCCAGGGGATCTCCCCAACCCAGGGATCAACCAGACCTTCTATCTTGCAGGTTGATTCTTTCATCTGAGCCACCAGGAAGCTGCTGGCTGAGTCTAGCTTAATAGAGACCCAGAATCCTTCACTAGGCAGTCGGCAACTGTAGAACCAAAGAGAAAGGCATCCATACAGATGGTGGGTGGTGAAGGCAGACTTCTGGCTGTGAAGATAAAATATGTACACACCTTGTCTACATACTGTGTAGCCATGACTCAGTTCATTCACTTTATGAATACAAGTGCTTTTATGTTTTTCAAGAGTGATCAATTCTCTAATTTCAATTGCAACATTGGGAGAACTGCTTAGAATTAGAATTAAACTGGTAGAAAGGATGTTGCAAAAGTCTTTGGTGTCCATGCCATGCCTGTGTGTGATCTTAAAATGTATGGATTCAGTTGCAGGAAAAGACAGCCCAAACAACAGTTGCCTATTCTCCATAAAGCCTTCATCAAACATAAAAGCCTGCTGCACTAATCAGAGCCGAGCATTAGCAAAGACGAAGGACAATTAACAAGCTTTCTCTGCACTGATTAAAGCCAGGTCTGCGGTGACTCAGGGTACACTGCATGTTCTCAGAATAAAGTACTCACTCATGTGAGGTAAATTAATTATTCCAGGGCACGGATTACTATATAACGGATCGCCTCTTCCAGTAAACCTGACAACCCAGAGAGAGTGAGTTTGACACATGAGAAAATGGAAAAAAAAAAAAAACTTTTGCAAAGAAATATCCAACCACAAAAACTGAACAACCTTTCCTAAAATTTCAAAATGAAATAAATTCCAACAAATATAGACGTTTGGTTATTCGTGAAGTGTTGTCCATTTCATGGATTTTCCACATCTTTTGTATTTTTCTCCTTTGGATGTGTTCAATTCAACTTATTTGAATTGAATCAACTTATTCAACTTATTATTTATAGTTCATTTTCTGGCTCCTAAAGTTTGGTCCCTGTGTCAAGAAGATCTGGAGGGGAAATGGCAACCTGCTCCAGTTTTCTTGTCTGGAGAATCCCACGGACAGAGGAGCCTGGTGGGCCATGGTCCATAGGCTCGCAAAGAGTCAGAGACAATTGCAGCGACTTAACACACACAAAGCAATCATGGTTTTGAGCAAAAACACATAAGAGGCCGCAGCTCATTGTCAAAAGTATGATATGAGAAACAAGGCATCAAGGGACCCGTGGTGTCCACTGACTCTAGTTGAGGACTGCTGATGAAGGCATGAGTGACAGGAAGACTGGACTAAGATTACAATGATGGGATTAAAGTTTTCCAGCTGGAGAACACCTGGTGGACATTGGGAGAGGGTTGCAGACAGGTATGAGCATCAGCTGCTGTGTGACAAGCCTGCGCCAGTGAACAGGCAGAGTGTTCCCAGGATTTACCTGAGACCCTCATTGGAGGCTGCCACCTTCTGGAAGTCTTCCTGCTCATCACACTAGTAGCCGAGAAGTATTTCTAAAAGTGTAGTTTGTAGACCACATGATTCTGAGTAGTCCTTGGAAGAACGCAAATGCCAAGACCCCCATCTGAAACCTATGAACTCAGAATCTCTGGTGGGACCCTGGGATTCTGTATCCACAGCAACTTTCTCAGGTGATTTCAAAATACATCAAAGTTTGAGGAAACCAAGGGAGCCCAGGAAGAAGGTTCAGATGAGGAAGAATGAAACAGAAAAAGAGCTGACACTTGAATCCTGTTATTTAAAGATCTTTTGGAGAGTGAAAACAAGGGCTAACATGAGATGTGAGGACTGCTGTGGATTTAATTACGCTTTGCCATCTGTTTTCCCTTCCCTTCTCACAATATTCATTATTTGCATCCGGGTATACATTCCCACCTTCTCTTGCCTAGACTAGTATGCAGGCACCTTCGCTCTGCTGCTGGACACACATTCCCACGCTCCTGCCTGGACAGACTCCTCATCCCTAGGCATCTAGCAAGGCTGAGGCCCTGCCTTCTAGTTTCCACCACAATTCTTATTGTTGTTCAGTTGTCAGGCTCCCCTGTCCTTCACTATCTCCTGGAGTTTGCTCAGATTCATGTCCATTGAGTCAGTGATGCTATCTAACCATCTTACCCTCTGCAGCCCCTCTTCTCCTCCTGCCCTCAGTCTCTCCCAGCATCAGGGTCTTTTCCAATGAGTTGGCTCTTCACATCAAGTGGCCAATGTATTGGAGCTTCAGCTTCAGCATCAGTCCTTCCAATAAATATTCAGGTTTGATTTCCTTTAGGATTGATTGGTTTGATTTCCTTGCAATCCAGGAGACTCTCAAGAATTTTCTCCAGCACCACAATTTGAAAACATCAGTTCTTCTTCGGCGCTCCACCTTCTTTATGGTCCATCTCTCACATCTATACATGACTACTGGAAAAACCACAGCTTTGATTTTACACAGAGGACTATTCAAACATTATCAGTGTCCTGAGGGATGGTGTAAAAGGGTTTAGAAGCTCTCCAATCATGGATTCACTAGAGAGCAAAAACAGAGCAAGTCACCTCCCTGCTTACAGTTTCCAAAGACTCCCGAGTATCTACAGAACACAGGCCAAGACTAGGCATCTGCTGGGGGTGGGGAAAGAACAGAGTGGGAGTTTGGGGTTAGCAGATGCCAGCTTTTATATATAGGATGGATAAACAGCCAGGTCCTATTGTATATGATTAAGCTGGACTACTAAATAGCTTAGATATGGAAGCAACCTAAGTGTCCATCAACAGATAAATAATCTGTTGTCCATATACATAATGGAATACTGCTCAGCCAGAAAAAAGAATGAATTAATGCCATCTGCAGAAACATGGATGGATCTAGAGATGATCATATGAAGAGTTTGGGATTACCAGATGCAAACTATCATATGTAGGGTGGATAAATAACAAGATCCGACTGTATAGCACAGGGAACTATATTCAATATCCTGAAATAAACCATAATGGAAAAGAATCTGAAAAGAAACATATATATACATATTTATAACTGAAATATGTATATATGTATAATTGAGTCACTTCACTGTACAGCAGAAACTAACACAGCATTGCAAATCAACTAGACTTCAATAAAAAAGAAAAAAGAAAAGTAGGCATGTACCTCTCTTATCACCCTAGACTCAGTTCTTATGTGTAGGTGGTCGCTTCACCTGGGGGCCTTCTGTCTCTCTCCAGGATGCCCTTCTCTTCATCACTGAGGCTTCAACTCGGCATCACCAGCTCCACCCCCACTGTATTATTTATATGTTTTATTATCAAGGATCGAGCTTCCCTTAATGACTTATAATCGACACAGTTGGAGATGGCCATCTCTCCCAGTGAGTTTATTCTCACTGCTTTCTTCTGCTAACAGACTCTCTTTCTCATACCGTCAGCTGGTCATGAGACACAGGCTGATCCAATCACAGTTCTCCAAATCCCTGGGCCAATCACAGTCCTTCCTTCAAAATGTCTTCTGCCTGGGGCTGGCAGGGTAGATCTCTGTTAATAGGGACGAGGTTCTAGAGACAGAAAGCCCAGGGTGTCTGTGACCTTTGATGAGAAGGTAGTCATCACATGGAGAAAGACAAAACTGAAAGAGAAAGACTGTCCAGGTGGCCAGGTGACCTGGAGTCCCTGTTACCATCACACTAAGGCCAGACCTACAAGAATTTATTTATATGAGCCAATACATTCCCCCTTTAAGGTGGAATCTGGTTTGATTTGGAGTTTGCCTGGTGGCTGAAAGGTAAAAAAATCTGTCTGCATGTGCGAGAGACCCAGGTTGGATCCCTGGGTCAGGGAAGATCCCTGGAGCAGGGAATGACAAGCCACTCCAGTATTCTTGCCTGGAGAATTCCATGGACAGAGGAGCCTGGTGGGCTACAGTCCATAAGGTCGCAAAGAGTCAGACAAGACTTAGCAACTAACACTTTCACTTCACTAATCCAGAGCCTCCCTCTACTGTTTCAGCTGGGGCCCCTGCTTACAGAGCTCCTTTGATGGCTCAGCAGTAAAGAATCTGCCTGCCAATGCAAGAGACACAGGTTCGATCCTTGGGTTGGGAAGATCCCTGGAGGAGAAAAGGGCAACCCACTCCAGTATTCTTGCCTGAGAAATCCCATGAATAGAGGAGCCTGGTAGGCTGAGGTCCGTGGGCTTTCAAAGAGTCAGACATGACTTAGCAAGTAAACAACAACTGGTTTTGGAAGGTGGATCTGCATCCATAGCTGAATTCCCTGGTCTAACGCTCTCATGAAAGGAATGAAAATGTGACTTTAATCATGTGTTCAAAGCTGTCATACTCAAAAGTGTGAAGTGAGTGGTCCCTGTACACTGTGTTTCACTGTGAGTTTTCTGAATTTATTTCTCAGCAATTATATCATATTTACATTTCTGATTACAACCTCGTTTTGCACCTTGGCCTACACAGACTTATAGCAAGTCTCAGACTCGAGAGTTTGAAAGAGGAAAATGCAACTTTAAATTGTAAGCTCCAGGGCTTCCCTGGTGGCTCAGTGGTAAAGAAGTCACCTGCCAACGCTGGAGATGTGGATGTGATCTCTGATCAGGGAAGCTCCCAGATGCCTCGGGGCAACTAAGCCCCTGCACCACAACTACTGAGCACGTGCTCTAGAGCCCGGGAACCACAGCTCCTGAAGCCTGCGTGGCCCAGGGCCTGTGCTCTGCAACAAGAGAAGCCGCCGCAATGAGAAGCTTGCGCACTACAACTAGAGAGGCGTCCCCGACCGCAACCAGAGAAAGCCCGTGCAAGGAGACTCAGCACAGCCGAAAAAAAAAAAAAATTGTTAAGCTCTAGACCAAGAGCAAGCCAGTGATGACTTGATCAACGAATCGAGTTATTTTCTACAATTTCCATGAAGCATAGACCTGAAGCAATATAATCATTTTTAGATAAAGACAAGAAACAGTTGGAAAAGCAAAGGGATGCACAATCAGTATCACCCGGTTATGTGAAAACTGTTTAGCCATTCAGGCATGTCCGACTGTTTGTGACTCCGTGGACTGCAGCACGCCAGGCTCCTCTGTCCTCCACACTCTTTCACTATGCCAAACTTTCCTTTCACTAGGCGAAAATATCCATTCTTCAAATAGATCTTGGGGAACCCGCTCTTAATCCAACAAACTGTTACAGTTTCATGAAACTTAAATTTACCAAGAAAATACGAGATATTTTCCTGTCTAAGAATTCTCAACCCAGCCTAAAACTCTCGATTAGCTGCACTCACTGAGAAGAGCAGTGGCGGATTAGTCCTAAAGAATAACCAAAAAGTTACCCCCAGTCGGTCTTTTAGGTAAATGTCATCTGAGAAGGTAATGAATGGGTTTTCACAAGCTGCTTAAATACAGCATTTATTGGATTGACTATAACATGGTACCAATTCTTCCTCAGAAATTTAACTTTTCTTTTTGTGTTTCATATAAACTAAAATTATTTTTCCTTCAGCACGACTGATAAACACAAGATTCCAAAAACATTTTAGGAGATGGGGAGAGACTGAGTAGCTTTAAAAATCTATCCTTGATCATCCGCAACAATGGGGTACTATATTTTACTTAGGTTTTTGTTTTGTTTTGTTTTTGCCTCCACCAAAATCAAATCTTTTTTGAGTCTACCTGGAATAAGGCTCCTTGAAAATGACCCACTTCAGAAGCCACCACAAACCTTGGATGAGAAAGGCCCCAAATTATATCACTTTATTCATTTGGACTTTAATAGAAATCTGTAAAACATTGTTCACAAAAGAAAATGCTCTCTGGTAGCATTTATTACGGCAGCTATTTTAAATTTTTGTTCTTTGTTTTTTAACTACTACTATGAAATACCCCATATACTATTTCTTGCATTCTTAACATACCTTAAAACACCTAATTACAACCTGTGTAATTGAACCACATAGGACTTATGTAATTGAAATTTCACGGACTGCATAAGTAAACTGCATTTCCCATACAGACCAAAATATATAGTTGTTATTGACCTTAGTCTGCAGAACAAATACAGACAAAAACAGAGATTAAAATAGTGTTTGAAGGGTTGTTTTACCTCTAAGAAAATGGGGTGAGAAAATGTATTATTCTGAATATTACATATTGGATAAGTTTGCAATTTTAGTTCATAAAAAATATGAAATCTCCAAACATAGGGAATCTGTTTTAAAGGATTTTGTTCATCCCTGTATTGTGTGTATGTGTGTGTGTGTGTGTGTGTGTGTGTGTGTGTGTATGCGTGTGAGTGCTCAGTTGTGTCTGACTCTTTTGCAACCCCATGGACTATTGCCCCCCAGGCTCCTCTGCCCATGGAATTTTCCAGACAGGAATACTGAAGTAGGTTGCCTTACCCTCCTCCAGGGGATCTTCTCAACTCAGGGATCAAACCTGGGTCTCATTATGTCTCCTGCATTAGCAAGGATATTCTTTACCACTGGGCTACCCGGGGAAGCCCATGCCTATAGGAGGGACAATTTTTCCTCAGAGAGAATCCCACCACTGAGCCAGATGTTGAAGGTGTTTATATCAAAACCCCTCCTCATACTGTTCACGGGGTTCTTGAGGCGTGAATGCTGGGGTGGTCTGCCATTCTCTTCTCTAGTAGCGAAGGACAGGGGAGCCTGGTGTGCTGCAGTCCATGAGGTCGCAAAGAGTTGGACATAACTGAGCCACTGAACAACAGCATAGCAAAACCCCCAAATGCAGGTTTGGGGCAACAGTTTTCCTTTTTTATGGTGGCTTCAACTTGACTTCTTAATAATCTCAAGCTGCCTCAGAAGATTCCCCCACCCTCCCTTCAGTGATCTTCCCCTTCCTTTCTGACCGTCCTGTTCTGAAAGAAAGGTTCTTTAAAAACCACACTGTTCCCACTGATGGAGAAATTGCACATCAGCTCTATTTTTCCCATTTTTTCACACCCTCATTTTTTTTTCTTTTACTTTATCAAAGGGAAGAAAACACATTTCAACAAATCTTTAATTATCCAAGTAGCAAAACTAACACTGGTAATATATATGTCCCAGTGCCATTCTCTCAAATCATCCCACCCTCTTCTTCTCCCACTGAATCCAAAAGTCTGTCCTTTACCTCTGTGTCTCCTCTGCTGCAGATGGAGGGGACACATGTATGCCTATGTCAAAGTCACTTAGTTGTGTCTGACTCTTTGTGAGCCCATGGACGATACAGTCCATGGAGTTCTCTAGGTCAGAATACTACAGTAGGTAGCTGTTCCCTTCTCCAGGGGATCTTCCCAACCCAGGGATCGAACCCAGGTCTCCCACATAGCAGGCAGATTCTTTACCAGCTGAGCCACCAGGGAAGCCCATATATGCCTATGGCTGACTCATACTGATGTATGGCCAAAACCATCACAGTATTGTAAAGTAACTATCTTCCATTTAAAATAAATAAATACATTTAAAAAAGAATAGGTAATAAAATGTCTATATGCAAATTAAAAAGAAAAACCTAAGTGAATGCTAAGGAACAAAGCTAACAGAGATGGGATACAAGGTACATAAGTAATCTTCAATTTCCTAGTGGTCACGGTTAAAAATGTAAAAATAAACCAGTGAAGGCAACTTTCATAATGTATTTATTTAATCCAACAGATATAACACATTTTCATTTCAACATGCAAACAAGCAATATAAAAAGCATTAATGAGATACTCTACAGTCTCTTTCAACTAAATCTTAAAAATCTGGTGTATATTTTACACTTAGAGCCCACCTCAAGTTAGAATGACCACATTTTAAGTGCTCAAAAGCCACATTTGGCCGATGACTACAGGACTGGACAACACCCAGGGGAGAAAACAGTGACAGCCCACCAGTTTTCTTCCTCCTTCAAAAAAAGCCAAGCAAACACTGGAACTCACCAGCTGGAATGAGTTCATTAAAAGTTTAAACCATCAAAACAAGTGAAAATAATTTCCCAAATCACTTACACTTTGCTGTTTCTGTTGCTGCTCAGTCGCTCAGTCGTGTCCGACTCTTTGCGACCCCATGTATCACCCCAGGCTCCTCTGTCCCCCTGTCTCCAAGTGTTTGATCAAGTTCATAGCCACTGAATCAGCAATGCTATCTAACTATCTAACTTCTCCTTTTGCCATTTTTTAAAAATAAAAAACAGTATTTTGGGTGAATTTACATACTTTAGGCAAATAGTATATTATTTCACTCACATCTCGAATCTTAAAAAAAAAAAGCAAAGTCACAGAAACAGAGTGTCAATTGATGGTTGCCAGGGGTTTGGAGGGGGTGTAAGGGGGAAAGGTGAAAATTGATCACAGGCTACAAATTTCCAATTACAGGATAACTTCTGGGATCTAAGGGGCCATATGGTGACTGGACAATCCTGCATAGGATGGTACATTTGGGCAGTTAATAACGCTGTATTGTGCACTTGAAAGTTCTCACTACACACATACAAGGATGGGTAACTATGTGAGGCGATGAATATGTCAGTTAACTTCATGGTGGTGATCATTCTGCAATACACACCTATTATCTAATCATCACATTTTATACCTTAAATTTATACAGTGACGTGTGCCCATCACATCTCAGTAAAGTTAGAAAAAAAAAACGGGTTATAATTTCAAATTCCTCCCTGCATTTTCTAGTTTTGCCATGTAGGTGAGGGAAAATTATACAAAATAAAACAGAAGATAGGTGAGTCACCATTAAAAAAATAATGCAGTTTTGTTTCTTTCTCACGTTTTTTCTTGAACAGGGCCAAAAATTAGGGGAGATATGATTTGTTTCTCTATTATTTAACTAATTTCCTGCCTCATTCTACTGTCTTCCTCCCCTCCCCCACTCCTCCACTCCATTCAGTGACAGAGGTGGTAATAGAAGATTTAAAAAAATTTTTAATTTATATTTTTGATTGAAGTTGATTTACAATGTTTCAGGTGTATAGCAAACTGACTCAGTTATATACTTATATATGTATTCCTTTTTTAATCGGAGTATAGTCATCTATGTCAAAGAGACAAGAATATTCAGTGGAACAGACAGCCTCTTCAATAAATGGTGCTGGGAAAACTGAACAGTTACATGTAAAAGAATGAAATTAGAACACTCCTTTATACTATACACAAAAATAAACTCAAAATGGATTAAAGATCTAAATGTAAGACTGGATACTATAAAATTCTTAGAGGAAAAACATAGGAAGAACACTCTCCGACACAGATCACTGCAAGATCTTTTTCTGACCCACCTCCTAGAGAAATGAAAATACAAACAAAAATAAACAAATTGGACCTAATCAAACTTAAAAGTTTTCACATAGCAAAGAAAACCATAAATGAGACAAAAACCCCTCAGAATGGGAGAAAATGTTTGCAAATGAAGCAACTGACAAAGGGTCAATCTCCAAAATATACAAACAGCTCATGAAGCTCAATATCAAAAAAATACCTAAGATTTTAACGAGGTCTGTTTGGATCAGTCTATGATATAACTGAAGTTACCAAAAGCATCACCAAAAATAAAGCTTTTATTTGCCAAGACAACATAAGGTACAGAGACAGTGAACAGAGCGGGAGACCCAGAGCCATAGATGGAAGCCGGTGTTATGGCCCCTCTCTCCTGCCCTCAACTGTTCTTTGTGATTCACTGGGTTGTTCTTTGAGATTCAATGGGTTCTTCATGATTCAATGGGTTCTTCGATTCAATGCGTTGATGTAAACGGGATGCTCTGTCTCTGAGGATGCCTGCATGGTGTGGCAGGGATTCACTCAACAGAACAAACAAGGCTTGCTCTAAGCCTCTTAATACTTCATCTTCCTCCCCACCTTCCCCATCAGAGGAACTCCCGTCACAAATGCCCTGTGCCGATCTTGGAAAAAGAAACCCCTCATCTGGAGCAACTGCAGCCTTTAGACCCCGAGGCTCTTCCGAAAGCATGCTCATGAATACTCCAACATCAACGTCTAAAGAATTTTCTTTTCAAGTTAAAAGTGGGTTCTTACTCATTCTTAGGACCCAGCCCATGTTACGTGCACCAGGGCCTTCCCTGGGACTGCTCTTTGAGGCAGTGGCCACAGGGGTGAGGTATTTTGGGAAACTTCAAGAGAAGCCTGTATACCAGAGGCCAGGGCTGGTACCTGCCTTAGAAACGGTTAGTAGTGTTGCTGGTTACATTTTGGATCTTTATAATCGTTGATATTCTGTTGAGCAAGTGTTTTGTTGTTCATCTTGACTTAATGATGTTAGAAATGAAATTCTACCTTGCATATTTATCTATTTATTACTTTTTTCTGACTGCACTGAGTCTTCGTTGCTGGGTGGGCTTTTCTCTAGCTGTGACGAGCACGAGCTACTCTTTAGTTGCCGTGCGCAGGCTTCTCCTTGTGACGGCTTCTTTCATTGTGGAGCATAAGCTCCAGGCACACGCGGTCTTCAGTAGTTGCAGCTCCCGGGCTCTAGAGCACAGGCTCAATAGTTGTGGTGCACGGGCTTAGCTGCTCCATGGCATGTGGGATCTTCCCAGACCAGGGATGGAACCTGTGTCTCCTGCACAATTGCCCAATTGCCCAATGCCCACCCCCCAATGAAAACCCAGCACAGCCAAAAACAAACAAACAAATGTCATGGAAAGGTGCTCATTTTTAATTTTTATTTTACTGGACATGTCTTGGGTGGGCCTGATACCTGGAGATGCAGGGTCCAGGCCTCACCCTACAGCCAAGGATTTTGCCCACCAGGGCCTCAGGTTGCTGATTCGTAAGATCTGTTGTTGTTCAGTTGCAAGTCATGTCTGACTCTTTGTAACCTCATGGACTGCAGCCCACCAGGCTTCCCTGCCCTTCACTATCTCCTGGAGTTTGTTCAAAACCATGTCCATTGAGTCAGTGATGCCACCCAACTATCTCATCCTCTGTAGTCCCCTTCTCCTCCTGCCCTCAGTCTTTCCCAGCATCAGGGTCTTTTTCAGTGAGTCAGCTCTTCTCATCAGGTGGCCATTTCAGCTTCAGCATCAGTCCTTCCAATGAATATTCAGGATATTCAATGAATATTCATAAGATGGAACTGGTCATTAACATTTCCTACTTTCTTTGCAATCATGCTGCTAAAATCACTGAAACAACAGAGCAAAACTATTTTGTGTGTGCTTGTACTTAGTCGCTCAGTCGTGTCTGACTCTGCGACCCCATGGACTGTAACCTGCCAGGCTCCTCTGTCCATGGGGATTCTCCAGGCCAGAATACTGGAGGGGGCTGCCATACTGGATCTTCCCAAGCCAGGGACAGAACCCAGGTCAGATTCTTTACCTTCTAAGCCACCAGGGAAGCCCAAGAGTATTTTAAATGTCCTCTAAAGAAGAAAGACTAAGGAATTATTAATCCATGAAAACAAAACGGGAATATTGGGTGCCCTCCATCATATCGAAAGGAGGACTTGAACATTTTTGGAAATTCTCAGAGCACAGCAAGAAGAAGTCAGTAATTGACCGGCAGGCTACTGGCTGCCATGGGAACCAAGCATTCCCTCCTCGGGACAGTGGGTTTTCAGCATCCCACTGACTGGATCCCACAGCAATGCAAGGGTGCAAGGTGAGGACCCAAAAGGGGTGATGTTCACGAGGGGGGAAGAGAGTCCCAGCTCAGTCCACATCCCTGGGGGTCTGATCTGAGGAGTTACATTAGGCATCTGTCAGTGTCCTCGGGTAAGAGCGACAATGGGAATTATCTCTGAGAAGTTTTCTGAACAGAAAGTTCAAAACACATGAACAAAGGCACGAATTTCTAAGATCAATGCTATGAGTCCCTTCTCCATCCCCAGCGATAAAGCTATGGTATTGGAGGGTCCCATGCTACTCTGGCAACGTGAAGGTTCATGTTTAAGAGACTCAAAACTTTTCATTAATCTTAGCTCCAGAGCAGTGGAAACGCACTCTGAAACACACATGCACAGACATACACAAGTATGCACCTTCCCTATTTCAACGACTTAGCCCAGTATAGAATGAACAGGAAGGTATCAGAAAATTAGAAAACAAGAAACTAGCTAACTCTTAGTGTCTGAATTTAAAACTCTCCTGAACACTTGGGAAGTGTGTTGTGGCCCTAATTTGTCCCTAAGATCCTAGTTCCCAGAGCAAGTACAGCACTGATCCCACCCTTGCAGAAGGTCAGGCACCTGCGGCATCACCAGCCTTCTGAGTTCTGTGGACTCCGACTCCCAGACACGGCTAAGCAGAGATGTACCAGGACTCTACCCCAATTAGCACTTCACCTGTTCCCCTCACACTCAAGATCTTCCCATACCAGTTGCTGCTTTGAACATCAGGAAAGTTGACAAGCATATCCAGATAGCTCCGTGGATGTTCTAGAACTTTTACATATCTTTTTACTTAACTTTTACATAACTTTTACATATGCCCAGGGTCAAAATGAGGGCTTCCCTGGTAGCTCAGTGGTAAGCAATCCACCTGCCATTGCAGGAGATCCAGGTTCGATCCCTGGGCTGGGAAGATGCCCTGGAGAAGGAAATGGCAACCCACTCCAGTATTCTTGCCTGGAGAATCCCATGGACAGGGGAGCCTGGTGGGTTATGGTCCATGAGGTTGGAATAGTCAGACACGACTGAGCGACTAAACAACAATGGTCAGGTTCTGTTCATATATATAGGCTATATATATTAAAGGTTCTTACACCAACCATTGCAAGGACACTGCTGGGAAACTAGATGCAAAGTCCCAGCCCTGTCATCTTTGCAGAGACTTTGTCACCAGCTGATCAGACACTTTCAATGACACGAGTCAAAGAACACTGAGGACACTGGAGGTCATACAAATGATATGAATAGCCACCCGGAAGACGCTGCCCCTTTCAGTACTGGGTCAGACTGGATTAGTTTGGTGCTTTATTTAGGTTCCCTGGGATACAGAACATCACACAACTTCCTGATGCATGGCTTTCATTACAGTGGGTTCCACTCTCCTTGTGGAGAGAGACGAACCTCACTGCTTCTGCTACAAAAGCGGTGAGATGGACAGAAAATACAGTCCATATTTAAAGCATCACCGAAATCAGACTGCAAAAGAAAACTCCAAGAAGAACTAGACCCACGTTTACAACACAAACCCTAAACATGGATAGCAGACCCCAGTAGAGAGGCTGGCGTGTATTAAGCTGTAAATAAATATTCGTCAAAATTAAAACCTTTAAAGGCATTCTATCACAAAGCATTTCTCACTGGCCCTCTACAAGTTATGGCCATAATGTGATAGGCTTATTTTTGGAAGCTGCAAAACACCCACACCCAACAAGTAAACTCTGTCAAAGTGACCCTCCTAATAAGCTAACATTGGACCCAAATGTAACCATTCTTCAGCTACTTGTAGAGCTTTTTGAGAACATCCTTCTGAGTCAGTTAGTGGGTGATACACAGCTATCCACTCTTGCTTTATAACCATACTTCTTTCAGCTCAAAGGCCATGATGGCGTGCCTTATTCATTGAGTTTTGCTTTGAATGATGTAAAGCTATAACCTCAAATCAAATATATCACACAGAGTGAAGTTTTTCTACTACTAACGTTGTTCAAATGAATATACAGAAGCAACTGCAGAACTCCAGACTCAGCTTGGAAAAGAATCTTGTTGGAGTAAGCTGACCTGGGCAACGCTAAATGGTCATCAAACTCAGAAAATTCTTGGTGCCTCACCATCCACCCCAACACTTTCTCCTCTTATTTCATGAGATCCAAGAGGTCACTTGTAAGTACTGTTCCATGTCAGCACTGGATCACTTTAGTACAAATCTGGTTGACCCAGACTTTCATTTCTTTGAAGCAAAAAGTAAGCAAACTCTACTTTTAATTTTTTCTTAAAAGAATTCAAGAGCATCCACTCTTTTTACATAACGTGTAAAACATAGCTTAGAGCACATGGATTCCACGAAACGCCATCACGCGCATGAGTCAAATACTTACGCCATGATGCCTGAGAGATGGAACATCTCGGCCGTGATGTAGGACAGATAGCTGTACAGGAAGACGAAGAGCGGCTCGATCACGCGGATGTTGTGTGTGAAGCGCGTGGTAAACGCCGCTATAAAGCCCAGGAAGATGCCAATCAGCACCCCACCGATCCCCACGACAAAGAAGTTCGCGATGCCAGCAAACACGTCAACGGTCTCAATGGTCTTCATCTGGCAGAAAGACTTGAACAGGTTGTACAGGACCTGTGGGAGACGCAGAGGGAGGTCAGGACCCGCCAACTTCCCCATCATCCACGAAGCCCCAGAAACACACCTGCTTCTTAATAAGGGCGTGTCTTCTGTGCTCCAGAGTGGACGGCGAGGGGGAGCGACTGGGCATCTCTTTATCTCACATTTTAACAGTACATTTAATTGTTGTTGTGTTTAGTTGCTAAGTCATGTCCCACTCTGCGACCCCACAGACTGTAGCCCACCAGGCTCCTCTGCCCATGGAATTCTCCAGGCAAGCATACAGGAGTGGGTTACCATTTCTTTCTCCAGGGAATATTCCTGTCCCAGGGATCAAACCCACATTTCCTGCATTGACAGGTGGATTCTTTACCACCAAGCCACCTGGGAAACCCCAGGCATTCAATAGCTTTAAGCAAAAAGTATTGATGAAAGCGTGTCATCAGGAAATCTATTTCTAGACGCGAGAGAGAAGAGAGTCAAGAATTATTTACATGACTTACTCCGAAAACATCATTTTTTAGACCCTAAAAGATTATTTTAAAAGACTTGGTCACCCTTCAACACGCCCTGCTTGCGTTCCCAATGCCCGACGAGGACTGTGTCACAGAGAAAGCTTGCGGGTGTCGGCTGTGAATCCAGTGACCTTTCAAGGCCCCCTTGTGGGGTCGGTCTGCCCATCCATAGTGGTCTCTTCCCTGAAGACATCCTCCCCCTCTGTCACTGAGGTCCTCACTTGGTCCCTGCCTCCCTGCCCCGCCCACACACATACTCTTATGGAACGTAAGACCTGATCAGGTTTTCTTAAAGAGGCAGCAACCACCGTATGTGCGTGTGTGTCTGCTGTAACTTCATACATATCTGTCCTTCCGAAGTAATGAGACTACATGGGAGCTCAGTTTCTGAAAAATCTATAGCCTTTTACATAGTTTAATTAAGTATTCCAAAATAACAGGCATTCACACCTGTTTTCAAACATGTTTCTAAGGATCACTGAGCACCCAGCATGGGAAACAATGCCTCACTCCTGAACATTTGTTTTTGTTTTTGTTTTTTTCACGAAACCAGCAAGTGACATACAGATAGGCACGCGCTCTGCTTCTTTTCATTGTGATGTCTGCAGCCAGAATCTCCAGGAAAGTCAGCTGATGGGACATGGGGCAAAGACCTTAAGGGTACAGTCCCTGTGACACCTTCCCTGGGTTTCTGAGAAACTCAGAATTAAACTCACTCATCCACAGGCACTCAAATACCAGAGGCGATACCAGAATCCAGGTATCCCGCCTCTGGGTCAGTTCTTCAATTTTAACCACAAGAATGAGGCAGAGACTCTTCTAATCAGGGTGTATCCCAGCAAATAGCCATTTCACTCTTTTCCTCCTCATTTAGAGTCCTTTATAGCCTACACTTTACAGGTTTCAGGGAACTTTTCCTCTTTCCTATGCGATCATAGGGATTTCCCTGGTGGCTCAGTGGTAAAGAATCCACCTGCCAATGCAGGAAACACAGATTCTATCCCTGATCTGGGAAGGTTCCCCGGAGAAGGAAATGGCAACCCACCCCAGTATTCTTGCCTGGGAAATCCCATGGACAGAGGAGCCTGGCGGACTCCAGCCCATAGTGTTGCAAAGAGTCAGACATCATTGAGCAGCCAAGCATGCACACAAGAGAAGAAATAAGCACCTTACAAACCCAAGGACTTAAACCCAAAGGACTTCCTTTTCCAGGAAGGAACTGGCTTCCAGTCGTGCTGCTTCCTACTGTCACCCAGAGCCTGCCACACACATCAGATTTCATCCGCATCAACACACCATGATTGCTTCCTGAGAGTGGACCAGAGATGCGCTATATTTATCCACTGCTCCTAAACAACCAGGCCAGAAGGTGACGGTCACCTGCTGCCCGGGGTGAGGGACAGGTTTCCCAGTCGCCAGCTCTGCATGGACAGCCCCCCCGACACCGGGCCACTCAGGTGTTCCCAGGTGCCATGGCTTCCTCTGCCCTGCTGCCAGCCTGCACAAGCAACCCACATCACTCATTTGTGTAGTGCTTCCTGGAGCCACCACAAGACTCACACCCTTTAAATACTGCCATTCCATTTCTCTGGTTTCCCTGGTGGCTTACATGGTAAAGAATCGGCCTGCAGTGCTGCAGACCTGAGTTCGATCCCTGGGTCAGGAAGATTGGCTGGAGAAGGAAATTGCAACCCATTCCAGTATTCTTTTCTGGAGAATCCCATGGACAGAGGGGCCTGGTGGGCTACAGCCCACGGGTTTGCAAAGAATCGGACACGACTGAGCATGCTCCATTCCTCACTCTCCAATTTAAAATCACTGGCTGCCTGACTCTGGGAAGAAGGCTGAATATGCCTGATGCATTTCTATTTTTGTCTGCACCATGGCAGCGTGTGGGATCTTAGTTCTGTAACCAGGTATTGAACTTGTGCCCCTGCATTGGAAAAGTGGAATCTTAACCACTGGACCACCAGGGAAGTCCCCACTTGTGCGTTTTTAAAAAATGCATTATAACACCTGCAGTCTAGGACAGAGTCTCATTACTGCTCCACAAAGCACATCGTAATTATGCACCCCTGCCCCTGGCTTCTCTTGGCAGAAACCCAGCCTGCAAACCAGGGGAAACTTTATCTGTCTTCCATGGCTCAGCTGAAGCTGCTGTTTCCCTCTGGCCTTTCTGGACTCCAACAGCCCTTGCAAATAGTCCTTCCCTCTGCCCTCCTGCACAACACAGGTGATCTCCCAAACCATTCAGCATCTGGAGACGAAGCTTCCTGTGTTGTTGGTGCTGTCTCTTGAATGCTGACCTCATTTCCTCTGAGGAATGAGAAATTTCTTGTGCAAAGAACTTATGACTTCTCTTTCTATCTCATCTCCCCACCCCACTCAATCCAGACACCAATGACGTCTCCAAAGGAAGTCAGGTGCCCATTCCTAAGGATCAGCTCACTGGCAACACCCTAAACTTCCCCAAGCAATTCTCCTGGCAGCCCCATCCATCACGCTATCAAATGTATATTCTTTGTTTTATATCCCTGTAGGTTTTGCAAAGGGTATGGCTGAGTCACAGGCTCCCCACGTTCAGAGAGCTGGCAGAAGCTCCTGTTTGATCATTCAACTTCCTCGGATGCTGGGCCACGTTAGGAGAAAGTATCTTAGGTAGAAATGTTACCTTGACAACAAGAGAGCTTTCCATAACCTCCTGCCTGTTGTACACTGAACCTGATACCTAGCGATCAGCACAAGATAAAATTCTTTTAGGTACAACCAGCCATAACCCCATGGTGAGTTCATTCCAGTTAAATACAAGGGAATTCCACTATTAATGAATACTGGAATAAATGAAGTGGATTTTGTTACTTGAATGAGGTGACTTCACTGTCTCAAAATAGCTCTCAGCTATTCTAAAAATGATGAGATGGTTAGATAGCATCACCAACTCAATGGACATGAATTTGAGCAAACTCTGGGAGACAGTGAGACACAGGGAAGCCTGGTATGCTTCAGTCCCTGGGTAGAAAGAGTCAGACATGACTTAGCAACTGAATAACATTCTAAAAATGGGGTTTCCTTATCAGAAAATTATTTTTACATAATAATTCCAGTTTACCACAAGGGAATCTATACAGAAAGGTGCTTTTGAAGCGATGATTTATATACAGTATATGTATACATATTACATATGTGGCTACAATTATGTCTCTAGCTGGTCTGTGCAAAGCTGACCTCAACTTGACAACTATATTTTTAGAAAACTGAAAAGCCAAAAGTGCCTGTTTGCTCAGTTCTGAAATGGGCTAATGTGAAAACTGGGTACTTTCAAATGTTTCTATTCGTTGTTATTATTTTTAAAATACTTGTATACATTAACATTTAATATGATCTGTTTTGAGTCAGTCCTTGTGCTCAGTCATGTCTGACTCTTTGTGATTTCATGGACTGTAGCCCACCAGACTCCTCCATCCATGGGATTCTCCAGGCAAGAATACTGGAGTGGGTTGCCATTTCCTGCTCCAGAGGATCTTCCGCACCCAGGGATTGAACCCACATCTCCTGCATTAGCAGGTGGGTTCTCTACTACTGAGCCACCTGGAAAGCCCCCAACATCTCTTCCTCAATTCTTTAAGGATACCTGACTGGGATGCAAAATTGTAATTTTGTACATCATTTTCTAATTGTTCCTAATTAATTCAGCCTACTATTAATTAATTGTTCCCGGTTAATTCAGCCTACTATTCAGCCAGCCCACCTTCTTCTGTTGTGTCACAAATCCGTCCTCTATATCTGTGTGAGATCTCTTTTTTTTTTTTAAATTTATTTAATTGGAGGAAAACTGCTTTACAATGCTGTGATGGTTTCTACAATGAACAACGCAAACCAGCCACAATTATACATATATCACCTCCCTCTTCAGCCTCCCTTCCCTCCCCTAATCCCACTCCTCTAGATCATATTAGCACATATTTATGGAATCTAGAGAACGTACCTGTGGACACAGCAGAGGAAGGAGAGGGAGAAAGTAGTATAGATATGCATCACTATCATGTGTAAAATAGAAAGCTAGTGGGAAGCTGCTGAATAACATGGGGAGCCCAGCCTGGTGCTCCATGAGGTCTGATTCTTGACACACTCAAAGACTGGACCACTGAGGTGACTGAATGTGAAATCTCAAAAAAGAAGGGACAGCAGTGTAAAGAAGTGGCAGGTCATCCTGAATCAGACCTGACGATGCTCCCCTATTCCTAAAAGCAATGCATCAGGATACTGTTATCTCTTGGTGAGGATTTCTATACACTAGATAGATCCAAGATTGTCAACTAAAATTTCCAGTCTCCCTGGTAACAGTGTATACATCGAACATCAGTCAGCAAGGAAAACGTGATGCCTCCAGAAATTAGAATGAGTTACAAAACATCTTCATCATTAGGGCAGTTTCCCACTTAAAATTTAATACTGGTGAGTGAATGACTAACCACTATTAATGAATACTGGAATAAATGAAGTGGATTTTTTACTTGAATGAGGTGATTTCACTGTCTCAAAATAGCTCTCAGCTATTCTAAAAATGATGAGATGGTTAGATAGCATCACCAACTCAATGGACATGAATTTGAGCAAACTCTGGGAGACAGTGAGACACGGGGAAGCCTGGTATGCTTCAGTCCCTGGGTAGAAAGAGTCAGACACGACTTAGCAACTGAACAACATTCTAAAAATGGGGTTTCCTTATCAGAAAATTATTTTTACATAATAATATTCACACAGAGTTAATGAATATCCTTAAAGGTGATATTTTATTCAGGTCAAGGGTGTGAATACAGATTAACAGAGAACAATGTTGGTTTCTATCTTAACTTTTATTTTGGATGTCATATTATTGTAAACTTTAACTGAATTATTAAAAAGATAGTCTGTTTGCTTCTGAAGCTGATCACAGTAACCTATCTTTGAAGAGCCGATGCCCCGTAACCTACACACAGGATACTAAATATTTTGTGTGTGTGTGTGTGTGTGTGTGTGCGCGCGCGCGCGTACGCACACACTCAGTCGTGTCCAGCTCTTTGCGACCCCATGGACTGTAGCCCACCAGGTTCCTCTGTCCATGGGATTTCCCAGGCAAGAACACTGGAGTGGGTTGCCATTCCCTTCTTCAAAGGATCTTGCTGACCCAGGGATCGAACCTGTGTCTCCTGCCTTGCTGGCAGACTACTGGCCACTCCATCACCTGGGAAGCTCAAACACACTAGAAAAGATATTATTTAAAGGACCCTCTCTCCAACTCAGATGGAGGGACTCTTTCCAGGTACTCTTAAGTTACACATACACAATAAAACTGAAGGGAACTGATTTTCTTTCCTTGTAATCTATGTGAACTTTTAAACAAATCAAGAATGCCATTTTAATGATTGGAACTAACAGAGGGGGTAAAATAAACTACTTAATTTACTTAAATACACTTTACTTAATATTTCCCTCAATTTTCCTATCTGCAAAATGGGAAGTATACCTATTTCATAGGCTGCTATAAAAATTCTGGACACAAGATATACATTCGCTATAAAAATTCTGGACACAAGATATACATTCACAAAAGGTTACTGACTATGATCCTATCACCATCACTGCTACAGAACCCTGGGTAACATAAAACAGCATCGCCAACATTCACTGACTGGTTAACATACCCAAGGTCACCTTGAGTGTCCCTGACTGGTGGAGGAGCTCCGTGCAGCTCTGTGGGTGAGGGGAGAGGCTTCTTGCCTGAGCTCGGGAAGCAGGTCAGTTCTGCTCACATTAAGCTCATAAGAGCCTCTGACTCTAATTATGTTTCAATTAGTGAAAATTAAAAACAATTTGCATTTTCTGAATGAATACCCACCTACGGAAAAATGAGGACCCAAAGTCTGCTGGCTGAGTAGGAATAGGAAGTGAGTTGGGTCATGAAAACTTTGCTTCAAATCAGGAAATAAAAAACACAGCATCCGCAGATGGAGGACGGCGCTCAGTGGGCTTGATCATTTCACTTGCACTACACATGTCACAGGCTTCTCTGGTGGCTCAGATGGTAAAGACTCCTCCTGTGATGCAGGAGACCCAGGTTCAGCCCTTGGGTCGGGAAGATCCCCTGGAGAAGAGAATGGCTACCCACTCCTGAGTCCTTTGAATTATGATCAAAGACCATTGTTGTTGAAACCGCCAGTGAGAAACCCCCAGGACACACAGCTGATAGTCACGGTGAAGCTCCTCTGGCAGCAGCAAAGCTGTGCAAACAGGATGAGCCACACAGCTGGTGTGATCCAGGCAAATGAAGATGAGGTGCCTTTATACAATCATGAATAAAACGTTGTTGTTGCTATTGTCGTTTAGTCACTCAGTCGTGTCCAGCTCTTTGAGACCCCATGGACTGTAGCCCACCGGGATCCTCTGTTCATGGGATTCTCCAGGCAAGAGTGCTGGAGTGGGACGCCATTCCCTTCACCAGGGGACCTTCCTGAACCAGGGATCAAACCTGTGTCTCCTGCATTGGCAGGCAAATTCTTTACCACTGAGCCACAGGGAAGTCCATGAATAAATAACAAATAATAAAGGTATTGAGAATGTTAAGACAGTGAGAACAGAGTGTGGAACCAAGCAAGGGGCCCTTCCCAGCACTCGGGCTGGGGACCATTCAGATGCCCACTCTGAGCACAGGGCCAGTAGGTAGGGCCCCTGCCTGAGGGAGCGACCCTGCAGGAGCTTGTTACTCACCACTGTCACAGCATCATTCAGCAGGGACTCTCCGAAGACCAGGATGTAGAGCTGCTCATTGACGTGGATGTTCTCAAAGACAGCAAGCACGGCCACAGGGTCCACAGCCGAGATTAAGCTGCCGAAGAGAAGATTCTGGAGCAAAGTGATATCACTCAGGCCAAAGGCTTCAATCTGGCAGATCCCGAACAGTGACACCCCAATGCCAATGGAATTCCAGAGTGTGCCGACCACAGCGTACCAGAAGATGGTGCCAATGTTCTCAAAGAACGGGCGGGTGGGCATGAAATAGCCCGCATCCAGCACGATGGGTGGGAGGAGGTACAAGAAAAATACATCAGTCTTCATGGCCGGGGGGGACTTCTCATCCACTCCAAAGATAATCCCCCCCAGCAGAAGTCCCACCATGATGAGTAGGCAGCTCTCAGGCACTATGGTGGGAAGCTTGTAATACAGATGGAATCCTGTTCAGGAAAACACAGGGACAAAATTCGGGTTATACAGGAATTATGGGGACTTCCCAGGTGGTACAGTGGTTAAGAATCTGCCTGCCAATGCAGGAGACTCAGGAGATGCAGGTTTGATCTCTGGGCTGGGAAGATCCCCCGGAGAAGGAAATGGCAACTCATTCCAGTATTGTTGCCTGGAAATCCCATGGACAAAGGAGCCTGGTGGGCTATATAGTCCATAGGGTCACAAAAGTGTCCCTATATAGGTATATTAATTCACATAGCAATCAGATATACATTTCTTAAAATTAAATTGCAACATGCAATAGAAACAGTGAGAAAACAGTAAATACCATTTTGATCAGATACATCAACAAGCTGCTATTACTGCATGATAATTCTAATGGACAAAGAGCAAGTAAGAGAATTTAACTCTAAAAATAAATAGAATCAGTGTAGACCTAGTGAGGACCAGGGACTCCCATGGCCATGCAGCAGTAATGAGCAGACCCTCAGTGGGCAATGGAAATGAAGTGGGGAACTTGAAAATCTACGCCTACCTGGCAATAATGATAAGGCAGCCCTTCCCCATCATACCCCCACCAGAGTAATGCCATAAGAAGCCATCTAAAACAGAAGGTATAAATAAGACCTTTGGTCTCATAATACCCCAAATGTCTGTGTTCCAACAGGAAATCACTCATCATACCAGGAACCAAGAAGACGGCGAGCTGAATAATAATAATTTTTAAAAAGATACCATCATAATGGCAGAGATGTTAGATTCAGCTGACAGAAATGTTAATACTGCCATGATAAAAATGTTGCATGAGTAATGACAATCACACCTGAAACAAATTTGAAAAATGGGAAGCCTGAGAAAAGAAAATTTAAACTCGAGTAGGGAAATACATCATACAAAGGAAAACCCTATGGAGATTTTAGAATTGAAGAATACAACAATTGAAATGTTTAAAAATTCTATTATATTGGCTTAAAAGCAGATTTATAATCTACTGGAAGTATGGATTAGTAAACAGGAAAGAATTAATAAACTAGAAGATTGAATAAGAGAAATTAACCAATCTGAATGACAGGGAGAAAACAGACTTCTAACAGACAGACCGTGAGAGGCCTGTAAAACTGTAGCGGAAGACCCAACACTCATGTCATCAGAGTTTCAGAAAGAGAAAAGGAGAAGGTGGGAGGGGAAACTACTCAAGAAATAATGGCCAAAACCTCCCAAAATCTGGCCCAAAATACATGTGCTGAGTCGCCCAGTCGTGTCCGACTCTGTGACTCCATGGACTGTAGCCCACTAGGCTTCTTTGTCCATGGGGATTTTCCAGGCAAGAATACTGGAGTGGGTTGCCATGCCCTCCTCCAGGGGATCTTCCCAACCCAGGGATCCAACCCAGGTCTCCCATACTGCAGGCAGATTCTCCCACATTGCAGGCAGCCACCAGGGAACCCAGGGCACAAAATATAAACCTACAGAATCAAGAAGATGAGTGAGATCCTCACAGAAGAAACCCACATCCAGAGAAACTACACTCAAACTTCTGAAAATATAGAAGAAAAAAAAAATCTTGATAGTAGATAGTGAAAGGACACCTTATCTATGGCAGATTTCTCTTCGAAAATTGTGGAGGCTATCAGGAAGAGGCACAGCGTTAAAAAATAAATGCCAACCCATAATTCTATATCCAGTGAGACCAGCCTTTGGTAATGAAAAAGAAATCAAAACATTCTTATTTGAAGAAAAACTAAGAAAATATGTTGCCAGCAGACCTGCCCTAAAATAATGGCCAAAGGAAATCCTCAAAATGGAAAGGGATAGAATTTTGGAACATCAAGGATTAAGAAAACACAGGGAAAGAGTGAAAATACAAGCAAATTCAATATATTTTCCTTCTCCCCTTGAATTTTCTAAATTCAGCTTGGCCACTGAAGCCAAAATTACAACACTATCTGATGTGGTTCTCAATGTATATAGAGAAAATGTTTAAGACGACTATAAGTGGGGAAAGTAAAAAAAACATTCAGGGGAAAGGTTTCTACATTCATAGTGGTAAGTGACAACAACAGTAAGCTGTTATTAGCTATATGTATATACATTTTGTAAATATACATATATATGTATATATGTGTATATATCAATATATAATACTTGGAGGAATCACTAAAAAAAAAAAGCTATACAAAGCTCAAAAACACTATCAGTAGATGGAAATGGAGTTCCAAAAAGTGTTCAAGTAACCCACAGGAAGACAGAAAAAGAAAGCAGAGAGATGAAGAACAGAGAGTAAACAGAAAGGAAAAGAAAAAGTGGCAGATTTTTAAAATCTCAAACAGCACAGACACACCAACAGTTACCAAAAAATGTAGGTTATCTAAGTGCATCACTTAAAAGATAGCTGTGAGCAAAATGTAATAAACAGCATGACCTAACCATTCGTTGGCTTTAAAAAACTTTTACTTCATATGCAGTGGGGTAGGCAGGTTGAAAATTAAAGAATGCAAAGAGTTATATCATTAAGTGTTAGTCGTATACAGCTCTTTGCAACCCCATGGGCTGTAGCCCACCAGGCTCCTCTGTCCATGGGATTCTCCAGGTGAGAATGCTGGAGTGGGTTGCCATCTCCTTCTCCAGGGGCTCTTCCCGACCCAGGGGCTAAACCAGGTCCCCTGCATTGCAGGTGGATTCTTTACAGTATAAGCCACCAGGGAATACATCATAAAAATATTAATCAAAAGATCAAAAGAAAATGGGATTGGCTAATATCCAATAAAGTAAGCTTCAGAGCAAATAAATTTCCCAGAGACAGGGAGGGACATTGGGTAATTATAAAATGGGTCAACCCACCAAGAAAACATGGCAAGTCCAAATGAGTATGCACCAAACAACAGAACTATAAAACATACGAGACAAAAACTGATGGAATTGAAAGGAGAAATAGGCAAATACATAATTATAGTTAATAACTTCAATACCTCCCCTCTCAATAATTGCTAGATCAACAGCCAACAGGATCTAATCCTATAGAACAGAGGTCCCCAGCCTCTGGGATCTAATGCCTGATGATCTGAGGTGGAGCTGATGTAATAACACTAGAAATAAAATGCACAATAAATGTAATGAGCTTGAATCACCCCCAATCCATCCCCCTGTCCTCAGTCCGTGGAAAAATTGTCTTCCATTTTAGACCGCTGCTACAGAAGACCAACCAACAACAGTAGATACACATTCTTTCCAAGAATCCACAGAACATATACCAAGACAGAACATTTCCTGGGACATAAAAGCAAACGTCAAAAAAATTAAATGTAAAAGAACTGAAATAATATAGAATATATTCTTTGATCACAGTGGAGTCAAAATGGAAATCAGTAAAATATGGAAAAATTTAAAAATCTCTAGAGACCTAACAACTTACTTCTAATTAATCTATGGGTCTCACACCCACCAAGATGGCTATAATCAACAAGACAGAAAATAACAAATGTTTTTGTGGATGTGGAGAAATTAGAACCCTTATACGATGGTGAGAATATGAGTTATGCAGCCATTTTGGAAAAGAGCCTGGAAGTTCCTCAAAAACATAAACAAAGACATCATTTGACCTACAAAATTCACCCCTAAGTATGTAAGGATGAGATGGTTAGACAGCATCACCCACTCAGTGGACATGAATTTGAGCAAACTCAGGGAGATAGCGGAGTACAGAGAAGCCTGGTGTGCAGCAGTCCACGGGGTTGGGTTGCAAAGAGCCAGACACAACTTACAACTGAACAACAATCACTTTCCTACTTCCAACTTTTCTGTCTTCTTTAACCTTTAACTTTTCTCTTTTATTTTCCAATGGAACGCTCAGCCCACTGGTTTATATCTGATTACACTAAAGGTTTATTTGCACCTGTCTCAATTTTGTTAAGGTTGTAAGAACTACACTATACAAGTAATATCTTTACTGTCTCCAAAAACAAAAGAGCAAATACTGCATGATTCAACTGATATTGACTACATTAAACAGTCAATTTCATGGAGACAGAAAGCAGAATAGAGGTTACCCAAGGCTGGGAGGAGAGAGGTGAGGACTCACTGGTTGACACGCAGAGTTTCTGCTTGAGAAGATGCAAAAGTTCTGGAAGTGTGATGGTGGCACATCGTGAATGTACTTAACGATGCCAAATTGTCACTTAAAAAGGTCTAATGGTCAACCAAGTTTCAGAGGCAGGAGAAAGACGTGCTGGCCTCCTGATGGCCACCCTAGCACTGTTTGCATGCACGGGGTCCTTATTCAAAGGGAAAAACATGAAAATCTCCCACACACAAATTCTGTAACAGCTTCCCATTTTCATCAATGGTAAAAGTATGTCACCATCTGTACTGACTTATTTCTCTCTTTGTAACATGACCCCACTCTGAGAATGGCACTCATTTTGATTATTGTTAGGTTGAATACACAACAAATTCCAAGTGACCCTAACTGTCCCAGACAACAGACAAAACTTCATGTAACATGAAAAAGTCTGGACCAGAGGTTGCAAACTGGCAGGCCATGGGCTATCATGGCCTTGAGGGCTATTTTGTTTTGTTCATCTGATGTTCTAAAATATTGAGCTAATGTCTGGAAATTGAGTCTGCAGGTACAAATTCTCTTGTCTGATTTATCCTGTAAAATCAGCAGACTGGGCCCTCTGTCCCTCACCCATACCACTGTGTTCAGGGGGACAACCAGCTTTAGCCAAGGCAAGGAGTGGCCCTCCAGCTCACCTGCCAGCTTCCCGCATCCCTGCCTCCCTACTCACATCTCACAGGTGCCCTCCCTACTCACGCACCACTAGCTCCAGTCTGTCTGCCACCTGTCAAGAGCTCAGTTCCAAAAGTCAATCTAAGATGCAGCTAAGACTATAATGTGAAAATGAAAGAGGAGAGTGAAAAAGTTGGCTTAAAGCTCAACATTTAGAAAACTAAGATCATAGCATCTGGTCGCATCACTTCATGGGAAATAGATGGGGAAACAGTGGAAACAGTGTCAGACTTTATTTTGGGGGGCTCCAAAATCACTGCAGATGGTGATTGCAGCCATGAAATTAAAAGACGCTTACTCCTTGGAAGGAAAGTTGGTCATAACTTAAAAAGCAGAGACATTACTTTGCCAACAAAGGTCTGTCTAGTAAAGGCTACAGTTTTTCCAGTGGTCATGTAGAGATGTGAGAGTTGGACTGTGAAGAAAGCTGAGCGCCGAAGAAATTGATGCATTTGAACTGTGGTGTTGGAGAAGACTCTTGAGAGTCCCTTGAACTGCAAGGAGATCCAACCAGTCCATCCTAAAGGAGATCAGTCCTGGGTGGTCATTGGAAGACTGATGTTGAAGCTGAAACTCCAATACTTTGGCCACCTCGTGCAAAGAATTGACTCATTGGAAAAGACTCTGATGCTGGGAGGGATTGGGGGCAGGAGGAGAAGGGGACGACAGAGAATGAGATGGCTGGATGGCATCACTGACTTGATAGACATGAGTTTGGGTAAACTCCGGTAGTTGGTAATGGACAGGGAGGCCTGGTGTGCTGTGATTCATGGGGTCGCAAAGAGTCAGATACAACTGAGCAACTGAACTGAACTGAAGACTATAATGAAAATGAGGTTGGCAGGGGTGAGGGGAAACATCCATTCTATTTCTCCTCACTGTTCTTTTTAGCCATGGGTGCAGGCTCAGTTGCTCACTCATGTCTGACTCTTTGCAACCCCATGAACTGTAGGCCGCCAGGCTCCTCTGCCCACAGGAATGCCCAGGCAAGAATACTAGGGTGCATTGCCATTCCCTCCTCCAGGGGATCTTCCTGATCTAGGGATTGAACCCATCCATGCCTTCTGCTTGGCAGGCAGATTCTTTACCACTGAGCCACATGGGAAACCCATATGTATGTATATGTAAAGACTATTATTTCTCTGGATTTCAAGAAAAGTCACAAATTGAAAACAGTAACAAGCTATTCCTTCAAATGAAAGAGTTCTTCAGTCCCAACCTTTGAGGAACCTGGGAGAAACCAGGCTCTGACCAGGGCTAGGGTGGCCAGGAAGATGCTCCTGGCACTGGATCCCTTGGCTCACAGGTCCTGGGGGTGAGGGGCTAGCAGACATGCCCGGGGGGAAGGGGAGGGAGGCTTCTGCTGCCCCAATCAGCCCAGGGTAGGCAGGTCACAAGGGAAGTTCTCTGGGCTGCTAAAGAGGCTAAACCATGGCGGTGAACTCAGGAACCACAGGGCAAAATAAATAGTCCACTGATACAGCCCCCTCATTCTGTGCCTCGCGGAATTTCTAGAACCCTCCAGTATCTCTTTAAAATCTAATCCAGTGAAGGGACAAGCTTGGGCCACATCTGCTAGAGGGCTACCTCTGTAGTCCAAGGGGGTCACTCTTTGTCCAGGGATTGTCCAAGAGACTGACATGAAAGAGACAGCTAATAGCATCTATGTAAAGTACACATTTTACATAATGATCTTGTCAAAAGCAAATTGATCTCTTCCTTTCCAAGATAAGAAATTGTCCTTGAAGTTGGAGGAAAGAGAAGATAGTGAAGAAACGGTAAACAAACAAATACACACACACTGTACTTTTCCGTAATCCTATTTCTCATTTCTCACTTAGAGTAATTCATGGTTTTGAATTTTATATTCAATTGTTTACCACTAACTAGTTTTCAAAAAAACGAAACCAATTATGTACTTGAAAGCCTTGATTACTTCCTGCCAAGGAAGTAGATTTCTTAGAATGCCCTTGTAATGGGTCACATTCTCCTTTTTGAAGCTACAGCTGGGAGGGGACAGGGGGATGGGTCCCAAGGATGTTCAGTTCTTACTATCAGCACACTCAGGGTCTAGGACAGCCAACAGAGGAACAATGTGAGGCTTGTATCATATCAATTCTGCTAAATACTCTGTGAGCAAAGTGCAGTCGAGGTAGAAGACACAGCCCGCACCATGCAGACAGCCTGGAGACGACCACCCCACAGCCCACCTGGCTTCCCTGGTGGCTCAGCAGTAGAGAATCCGCCTGCCAATGCAGGAGACACGGATTTGATCCCTGGGGTGGGAAGATCCCCTGGAGAGGGAATGGCTACCCACTCCAATATTCTTGCCTGGAGAATCCCATGGACAGAGGAGCCTGGCGGCCTGAAGTCCAAAGAGTCTCAAAGAGTCGGACACGACTGGAGAGACTGGGCACACACAGCCCCCCAAGGCAGCAGCTCTGCCCCAGGAAAGAGCAGTGACATCGGACAAAGTATTTCTGCAGATGCAATGCCCTGGGATGAAATACGTGCCTCCCAACACCAAGTAAAGTGATCCAGGGGGCTTTCTAACACAGCCAGGTAGGAAACAGGATCCCTGATGGCAAAATGCTGAGTGTGAGCCCTGGCCACACTGAGTATTCTTATTTAGACAAGTCTTCGGGTTATGTTTCATGTGAACTGCAACACTAAGTCATCACAGAACTTGCTCTGCATTCATTCTGCCCGCCCACCTACATTGTATGGCTATGAAACAGATCCCAAAGCCCTTATTCTATGCTGGGCATCTTTTTTTTTTTTTTTAATATTTATTTACCGGACTGTGCCAGGTCTTAGTCATAGTATATAGGTTCCTCAGTTGCCGCATGTGGAATCTAGTTCCCCAACCAGGATTGAACCTGGGCCCCCTGCATTGGGAACACAGGATCTTAGCCAGTGGACCACCAGGGAAGTCCCTCCACATCTTTAATTTTACTGAGTTTCATCTCCTTGTGGCTCTGGACCCTTATCTTTTCTCTTTTCCTTTTTCTTCATTTTCCATTTTAGTGATAGAAGGGGGATGACCAAGAAAGGATCAGGTCTGAAAAAATCATTCTGATGGTAAAGACTTTCCAATGTGCAGTGATTGTGTAGGGGGAATTTCAGAATTCAGGGACTTAGTAAGTTCTGGTGATTGTTTACATAACAGACCCTTTGCAGAGCCTGCTAGATGGGAGCCCAGAGGGAGGAAGCTCTGGGCTGGGGGAGAGGTGATAAGATTCTGTAACCTAGATTCAAAACTTTCCGTGCAGGCCAACAGCTGAAAACAATTTTTATTTTAACCCCCGGGGGTTAGATGTTAAATCCTGGCATTTGTCTTTCAGCCCATGTGTTAGTAAGTGATTGATGCTGCTTTTGGGTTTTGCCATTTGCCCACTGTCATTGTTAAGTTCTATGAGGCTATCCAGGAAGCCTACCCCACCCACCCAACCACCTTGTGCTCGGGTTTTATTTTCAGTTTGGTTTTTAATCCTTGAAGAGCCCGACTTCTAAATAAACTGACCACTTGCTTAAAATAAGTAGATCAAAGGGTAGGGAAGGAATCCACAATTGCCAGTAATTGCTACCTGATTTCATTTTTCAATCAAGTGGTTGCTCGTATTCAATCACCAGGGATTTACATGGTGGGGACCTATGAGTACACTGGAGCCTTGGGCTAAACTAAGAGACTGCCCTATTTGGTAAATTACGCTATTTCCCAAACCATCTAGAATCATAGCATGTTTATCTACTTTGCCTCCTCTCTGGCTTCTGATTTTTACCAGCTCTTTGCACAACCGAGTGTCATACCATTTGCCTTTCATTGCAAAGACTGCCAGGGTTTCAAGGACCATCAAGATGTTTGCATCTTAAGGATCCTTATGTAGAGTCTTATGGCTCCACTTTCATCGTATATATTATGTTTCATCAAAATAGCAGTCCAACCTACTAACATGCACTGAGGGGGAAAATGGAAGACTGGAGTCCTGCTAACGATGCACTTTCATCCAAAGGTTTAGAATTAGCAACAACTCCCCTGGTGTCAGGGACTTCAAAACTCAAAAGTGAAAACAGCAAAATCAAATGAAAAAAAACAGCAAAGAAACAAAATTGCTGGGGAGAGAGTGAGGTCATTCAATACATACATTAACTATCCAATCAACCAGTCCTTTCAGCAAAACTATTAGCACTCTTGAGACAGGTTAAAAATAAGATAAAACACAATAAAGACTTCCAGGAAAAGCAACATGGATGATAGATATGAAACAACTGAAAATATAAAACAATGTAGACATCCTAAGTTTTATCTCTGAACATACCAAGCTCCGCAGAGGTAGACAAACACAAAGATACATGGTTTCCATCTCAGGAGACTGTACCCTGAGGAGGGAAGGACACTTGAGTCCAGCGTAGCCAGTAAACAACCATATGTTAGATAGTGACACAGAGCTCTGCAGAAACTCAGCCTGGGCCACAGGGCGCAGACGGACTGGGGCTGGAGCTTGCATGCAGGCGTATGAGTTTTCTAATTCCCTGAAAAACATAAGCTCAAGCTAGAGGCAGCATCCTCCCTGCCTTCCAGATAGTTCACCAGAGAAGTCACAAAGAAGGATGCCCATTCTCCCAAGTGAGAATAGCTGGTACCAACAGGGTATCCTTCCCAATCCGGCACAACGGAAATGTCAGTCAGATAGGAAAGAGGGGGCTGGGATTTCTCATCGTTCCTCCTCCTCACCATTCTAGTGTTTTCTTAGAGAAAATGTACACCCAGCCACCATGCGATTCTGCCGAAGGATGCTGGTGACAGAGAGGGTCGTGTGCGTGCTAAGTCACTTCAGTTGTGTCCACCCCTTTGTGACCCCGTGGACTGTAGCCCACCAGGCTCCTCTGTCCATGGGATTCTCCAGGCAAGAATACTGGAGTGGGTTGCCACGCCCTCCTCCAGGGATCCAACTCACGTCTCTTTATATCTCCTGCATTGGCAGGCAGGTTCTTTACCATTAGTGCCACCTGGGAGGCTGAGAGAGGGTTGGTGGGTGGTTTTAAAATTGCAATAATGACTCTGAGTAGCACTTTGTTTTAAAACTCTTTCCCATCCAGATTTCTAAAGGAACCCTGTTTGTACACAATGTAAAAAGGGACTTGGAAGCATGCTGAAAAAACATGTTTCCCCCGCCGTGTGTGAGCAGACTTATCTAGGGACCTTGATGACACTGTAGACCCAAAAACTCAGGAGGTGTCAGGAGGAGGGTAGCAAAGACAGGCTGCTGGTGCAGAGAAGGACTCACCTGACCCCTGACCGAGTGTTGGGTTTCAAGACAAGAACCTGGGATAAAATAAAGAGTTTTCTCTTCCATTGCAAATTAGCTTACAAAAGCAGCATGATGGTTTTTTAAAGGTAGGCAACATCGGACACTGAGATACACAGTTTAGAGAGAAACCTACACATAACACCAGCACCTGGAGACAGGAATGTCTAGGCAATCTGACAATTGGCTGCAGAACCACTGGTCAGGAGAGACTTCTGTGGCGTAACACTGAGGCTCCGGAGAAGGAAACAGGACGTCTGCTCTCATACAAGGGCCGACCACATCTCAAGGTCTCTCAGGGAGCAGGTTTTCAAGTGGATAAACTCTGTCTCAAAACCCAATCAGGAAGCTACAGTAAGTCTCCTACATACGAGCTGTCCAGTTGTGAACTTCCAAAGATGTGAACATACGTATGGTCCCAGCAAGGAACCAGAAGCTGTGCCATTAACGTCGGGCAAGAGAGAAACTGCAGCACACCCTCCGCCTCCTGTTGCTGACAGTCCTTCAGCTCTACCATCCCCCACCTCCTCCGGTCAGTGACTCTTCTTGCCCGTTCACTCGATGCCAGCCTCTGGATGCCAGGTATTGGGCTGTTACAGTGGTACTTTTCAAGGTACTGTACTGTAAGATTAAAAATGATTTATTTTGTGTTTGTTTTTTATGCATTATTTGTGCAAAAAGTATTATGAACCTGTGACAGTACAGTACTGTATAGTCGATTGTATGAGCTGGGTGCCTAGGCTAACCTTGTTGGAGAGAACAAACCGGACTTATGAATGCTCTCTCAGAATGGAACTTGTTTGTATGCAGGGGGCTTACTGTACTGTCATTATCTACAGATGAAATAACTGAAGCTAGAGAGGTTCATTAACTCACCCCCAAATCCACAGCTAGTAAGTGGGTGCACTCAGGTTTGGGGCACCAGAGCCTAAGGCACCACTCTAAGCTGGTGCAATAATAGCAGATGCATTATATGTGGGGTGACTGAGCGAGCCACCATACAAACTAGTGTATTTGAAAAGGAAAGGGCACAGAATTAAGACACGCGCTAGGACACCAAATGTAAACCACGGACAGTTCAGGATGAATGATTCCCTTCACGACCATGTGATTAAAGTGAGAGGAAACGAAAAGCACCTCGAAATATTACTTAGTTATTTAATCAGTGATTGTCTACTGAGTACCTACTACGAGCCAGGCATTGTTCTAGACAGCGAGTCAATAAGTAAACTCCCTTCCTGCATGAAGCTTACGTCCTGAAGTGTCGTTCACATGTGCACGTGTGTCTATGTACATGTGTACGTGTGCCCGATTTAGTAAGGATGTATGCATGTGCAGCAGTGAAACAGATTTAACACCTTTTCTCCTATAACTCTGTTGAAACAGAACTTTGTCCTATTAATGTTTACACAGTGGCTCAAGTTATATGGGTTGAACCTCTAACCTATGAATATCTAACATGTTAAATAATATTGTTTTAATAAATAGTTTTTATTCAGAGATTTCACATATTTAAAAAAATGTTCTACTCATTCTTTTTTTTTTTCTATTGGAGTATAGTTGCTCTACAATGTTGAGTTAGACGGGGCTATATGTACACACACACACACACACACACATATATATATCAAAAGGAGAAGTGGGGAACAGAGGATGGGATGGTTGGATGGCATCACCGACTCAATGGACATGAATTTGCACAAACTCTGGGAGGTGGAGGAGAGGAGAGCCTGGTGTGCTAGTCCATGGGGTCACAAAGAGTTGGACAGGACTTAGCAGTGAACAACAATGTACATATATAGCTGATTCACTCTGCGGTACAGGAGAAACTAAATACATATTTCAAACACACGTTCAAATTCTACAATCCCTGAGTTAGGAAGGTGGAGAAGGCAGACAAGATTCAGGAATTCTCGATGCATGTTGAAGAATTCTAGACGCACGTTGAGGAATTCTAGGCTTACGAGGTCTGCCTTCTTGTACTGTTCTATGCTAACTCAGCACAGAGTCACCATGCGTCACACTGACCTTAACTCTGCAGTCACAGCTTGCTTTCATGTATCATTTCAGTTGGTTCCCCCCAGTGACCCTCATTACTGTCTAATTTTACAGTGAGAATCTCAGACAGTCCACACGAGATAATAAGGTTCAAGCGGGACCTCAGCACAGGTCTCTAGGTCCAGGTTAAGGTTGAATGAAACCAAGCCGGTCAAGACGTTCTGGAGACCATGGGCAGATTTCTGAACTTCATAGTCTTCTCCATGGAAGGCAGGTTGCCAGGGCAAGACACAGGGGAGTGCCCAAGCACACTCCCCACGAACCTACCTCTCCCACATAATAGCTGTGACACCTAAGCTCTCTAAACCTGTTTCCTCATTTGCTTTTTGAAACTGGGGATCGTAATGATGCCTGCCTCCAAGAGTTACTGTGAGGATTAAAGAGAATACTGGGTGTAAAGCACCTGACTCAGATTCCTGGCATGAAAAAGGCTCCAACCTCGTGAGCCATTATGACTCCATGGAAGAGGCCACCATACAGGGACTATCAGCCTCTCCCATCTCCACCCTCCAGGCCACAGGGGAAGATATTGCCGTGCTGGGGTGCATAACACGGCTCAGGTGTCCCAGCCCATGCATCGCAAGAAATAAGCTCACGAATCGGGAGTCTCAGGATCGGCAGTGGCAGGATCTCAGAAATACGGCAGTGGGGTGTTTCTTGGTCCTGGGCCTCAATGAGGAATGTCCATGGTTCACAAAATCTTCAAGTGGCCTCAGAGTGCTTTCAATGCAGGGCGCGAGTATGTGTATGTACTCTGTTTCATTATCAGTCAAAGTTGCTAAGTACAATTGTGAATTTCATTTCTCTTTCCTTGACACATAAGCCTCTGTAGGCCAACACTAAGGAATAACATGAAATTCACCTTTAAATATGACTTCTGTCCTTGTTGGTTATCTATCTTATTAATACAGATAGGAGTGTGTTGTCTGTTAATCCCAAACTACTAATTTCTCTCTCTCCCATCACCCACTCTGGTAACTGTAAGTTTGTTTTCTATGTCTGTGTTTTGTATAGAAGTTCATTTGTATCATTTTTTTTTTAAGATTCCACATATAAGTAGTATCATATATTTATCTTTCTCTGGTTTACTTCACTTAGTATGATCATCTCTAGGTCCATCCACATTGCTGCTAATGGCATTATTTCATTCTTTTTATGGCTAAGTAATACTCTGCTGTGCGTGTGTACATTTTCTTTACCCATTCATCTGTCAGTGGATGTCTAGGCTGCTTCCATGCCTTCGCTTTTGTGAACAGTGCTTCAGTGAGCACTGGGGTGTGGGTATATTTTCAAACTATGGTTTTCTCCAGATATATGCCCAGGAGTGGGGCACATGGTAACTCTATAGTTTTCTAAGGATCCTCATACTTTTCTCGATAGTGGTTGCACCAACTGTACAGCACAGAGAACTATATTCAATATTTTGTAATAAGCTATATGGGAAAAGAATCTGGAAAAGAATATGTGTGTGTGTGCACACCCAGTTACTCAGTCCGGTCTGCCTCTTTGGCGACCCCATGGACTGTAGCCTGCCAGGCTCCTCTATCCATGGAATTCTCTAAGAAAGAATACTGGAGTGGGTTGCTATTTCCTCCTCTGGGGGATCTTCCCAACCCAGGGTTCTAAGCCAAGTCTCCTGTGTTGACAGGAAGATTCTTATCGAGGGGCCACCAGGGAGGCCCCCATGTGTGTATGTAACTGAGTCAATTTGCAGTACGCCTAAAACTAACACAACATTGTAAATCAACTATCCTTCAATTAACAAATTAAATTGAACTAAATTTAAAAATATGATTTTTTCATGACCACCAGGAGAGCTTGCAGAGGGATTCCCATGCCCTCCCCTGGAACTACTGGAGAGAGAGGAACATACACATCTTCAAACAGGAATGAATCTGTAAAAATCAAGATCAGAAAGCCCTTGGACACTGATGAAGCATGTGCAGAGTTGTTGCAGGAAGTACATCAATTATGACTCATTACATTTAAAAGATGTCATTGCAAGAGAATAAGCTGTAATTGTGTACGTCTCATTTAGCATGACAAGACGCCCACAGCTCTTTAATATAATGAACACATGTTTCTCTTGGCTTAAGTTTTCTTTTGCTATAGAAAATAAAATCTTTGTTATGAATGTTTTCCTTCTCTACGGAGTCTTTCACATTATCCCTATGGAAATACTAAACAGCTGGGAGCAGATACAGATCCCTACTTCTACCCTTAAACGCAAGAACCAAGTAGGTGAAGACCTGCCGGACAAGACAATATTAATGGCAGAACCACAACTGAATAGTGTCTTTCTACCTCTGACGTTACTCTGCTGACAAAGGTCCTTATAGTCAAGGCTATGGTCTTCCCAGTGGTCACATACGGGTGTGACAGCTAAACCATAAAGAAGGCAGAACACCAAAGAACTGATGCCTTCAAACTGTGGTGATGGAGAAGACTCCTAGAATTTCCCTGGAGAGCAAGGAGATCAAATCCATCAATCTTAAGGGAAATCAACCCTGAAGACTTGTTGGAAGGACTGATGCTAAAGTTTAAGCTCCAGTATTTTGGTCATCTGATGCAAACAGACGACTCATTGGAAAAGTCCCTGAGGATGGGAAAGATTGAGGGCAGAAGGAGTAGAGGGCTTTAGAAGATGAGATGGATGGATGGCATCACTAATGCAATGGACATGAACTTGGGCAACCTTTGGGAGTTGCTGAGGGACAGGGAGGCCTGGTGTTCTGTGGTACACGGGGTTGAAAAGACTCAAACACAACTGGGCTACTGCAAAACAACAGCAACAACAACAACCTCTGACTGGGAGACAGCTTTTCCAAAAGTAGGTTCAATATATCTTCAACTGCTGAGCTATTTCTCTTTTATTCAAGTATGATAACTACAGATCAAGAGAAAAGTCAGGTTAACTCAAAGTGTGATGAGAGTGACAATGAAATTCTCCTTCACAACCAAAGAGAACAGAAAGTATGAAATAATACCTTCCAAATGGTAAGGCTTCCCCGATGGCTCACCAGGTAAAGAATCTGCCTGCAATGTAGGAGACACAGTGGACGCAGGTTCAATCCCTGGGTTGGGATGATCCCCTGGAGAAGGCAGTGGCAACCCACTCCAGCATTCTTGCCTGGAGAATTCCATGGACAGAGGAGCCTGGTGAGCTACAGTCCATGGGGTCACACAGTCTGACAAAACTGCGTGACTAATCAGTAGCAGCAGATGGTAAATGACTATAATTTCAGCTCCTATAAAGCACAAGCTGGAATCAGGATTGCTGGGAGAAATATCAATAACCTCAGATATGCAGATGACACCACCCTTATGGCAGAAAATGAAGAGGAACTAAAAAGCCTCTTGATGAAAGTGAAAGAGGAGAGTGAAAAAGTTGGCTTAAAGCTCAACATTCAGAAAACAAAGATCATGGCATCCAGTCCCATCACTTCATGGGAAATAGATGGGGAAACAGTGGAAACAGTGTCAGACTTTATTTTGGGGGGCTCCAAAATCACTGCAGATGGTGATTGCAGCCATGAAATTAAAAGACGCTTACTCCTTGGAAGGAAAGTTATGACCAACCTAGATAGTATATTCAAAAGCAGAGACATTGTCAACAAAGGTCCGTCTAGTCAAGGCTACGGTTTTTCCAGTAGTCATGTATGGATGTGAGAGTTGGACTGTGAAGAAAGCTGAGCACTGAAGAATTGATGCTTTTGAACTGTGGTGTTGGAGAAGACTCTTGAGAGTCCCTTGGACTGCAAGGAGATCCAATCAGTCCATCCTAAAGCAGATCAGTCCTGGGTGTTCTTTGAAAGGACTGATGCTAAAGCTGAAACTCCAATACTCTGGCCACTTCATGCGAAGAGCTGACTCATTGGAAAAGATTCTGATGCTGGGAGGGATTGGGGGCAGGAGGAGAAAGAGACGACAGAGGATGAGATGGCTGGAGGGCATCACCAACTCGATGGACGTGAGTTTGAGTGAACTCCGGGAGTTGGTGATGGACAGAGAGGCCTGGCGTGCTGCGATTCATGGGGTCACAAAGAGTTGGACACAACTGAGCGACTGAACTGAACTAATACTCTGTGATATAATCATTCAAGAGAATACTCAAAATAAAGACATTTTAATACAAAGATCAAGAGAATTTATCAATGGAAACCTCCCTTCCCAAAGTATCCACTAACTTACACATTTCATTAAAAAGAAAACAATCTGGAAAAAAGAGGAAACAGAAGAAGTAACAATGAAGAAAAAATGCTAAGCATGTTTAGAAATCTATGTAGACATTGTTTGCAAAAATTAAAAACTAACTCATGGAGGAAATTAAATACATATCAAGTCTAAATTATAAGGTAAAAAGATATAATTCTGAAGTTGGCAGATAGCAGGTAAAATTTTTTAATATAAATATTATTCATGAAGACAGCAAAACAATAATAAAATAGAAAATAATATGTTTACTGTGATCCCAAATGTAATTTTAACATTTTACATATATTAACAAACTTAATTCTCACAACAGCCTAGGACATTGGCACTTTTACTATCCCGATTTTACCAAAGGTAACTGAGCTCAGAATTTCAGTTATGTACCAAAAAATCATACAATTACAAAATTATGCAAGAAAATGTTCCTGAGATGTGAGCCAAGGCAGACTGGACTGGATCCTGTTTAATCTGGTATCTGATTAAAATTGAAATGTAGCCACAAAAAATGGAAAGAGAATATATGATAATATATTTAAAAATGAAGGGACAACTTGACTAAGCGAAAATATGACAAGAAAAGAGAACTGAAGAGACCAGGTAAAAGTGTAGTAAACAGACAGCAAAGTCCAAATATATCATTATGCACAACATACATAATTATCCCTCTCTCTAAACTGCAGATATTTGAAATTTTAAATTAAAGATAGAAAGTCTACTCACATGTGGTTTAACAAGATACAGCTAAAGGAAAATTACCCAGTTGATTTGATATGATAATTACGGTTAGGGAAAAAATATGTCTGGAAAATATAGGTGTGGAAAACATAGATACAGAAAAAAAATACATGTGCAAAATGAAGTTTATTTTGAATAGCAATAGGAATATAAGAAAAAATAGACTTTGAGCCACAAGAAAAATATTTAAAATAGGGACATTAATGAGTAACCTAATAAGTAAAGGAAGGATTTACTCAGAAGATTTTAACAATATTGAGCTAGTAGGTACTTAATAACAAAGCATCAAAATATTAAAGCAAAAAATAACAAACTTACAAACAGCAATTGACATCACAGTCTTAGAGAGTGGTTTTAATGTACCCCCAGAAACTAATAGATAAAGTAACCCAAAAAGTTGGTAATGCTATTTAATATTTGCACTACATAATTTGAAATTTCATCTAGTCCTCGGTGTGTATGTACATATCTGAGCCTGTATATGTGTACAAGTGCCTGCATGTAATAGGAAACATACAATCTTCTTCAATCAAAGCTTGAAATGTAGTTTTAAATGACCATCTATTAAGTCACAGAGTATGTGCGTGTGTGTGTGCACGTGCGCTCAGTTGTATCTGACCCTTTGCAACCCCAGGGACTGTAGCCTGCCAGGCTCCCCCTCCATGGAATCTTCTAGGCAAGAATACTGGAGTGGGTTGCCATTTCCTATTCCAGGAGATATCTCCAACACAGGGATGGAACACAAGTCTCTTGAGTCTCCTGCAGTGGCAGGCAAATTCTTTACCACTCACCCAGCTAGGAAGCCCCATTAAGCCACAGAAAATGTCTCAATCAATATAAAAAACCAACCAGGTCTATATAACCAACATGGACTAAACTATGAATAAAATTTTAAAAATAACCATACATCTTGAAATGTTTATAACTCAAACTATAATCCTAAATAATTATTGGGCTACAATAAAAAAAATCACAAGGAAAATTTAAAACACTGAGAATTGAGCTAAAGTGAAAACTCTATACATCAAAACCATGCAAAGCAACTGAAACAGGATCAGAAGGATATATTTCTAGCCTTAAATATGTATATTACCATTCCTTTAAATTATACACATTTGGAACAGGAGAATTCATCTTTAAGAAGAGTTTCATTTAATATTCCTATTTCACCTCAAGAGGCATTTATTTGACTTCAAAAAGACCAAATTGTATTTTACAGGTCCTGATACATCAACAGTCATGTTTCCCGCTTTACCACTAATGTATGGTGTTGAGTTCTCCTCAGAATACAGATGGTTTGCAAGTTAAAAGCAGTAATGATTTCACACCAATTATTAGGAAAGTGCAATTTCATTTGCATCATTTCCCCGAATTCTTTAGTCTTTACCATTTTCTTTATTGCTATTATTATAACTTGCAATAGATAAATTTACATAAATTTAGAGTACCATGAATGCTTTTTATTTTTTATTTTTAAAAAGTTTTTATTGGAGTATCATTGATTTTAAATGTTGTGTTAGTTTCAGGTGTACAGTAAAGTGAATCATATATATGTATATATGTACACACACACACATATATATATCTCCATTCTTTTTTTAGATTCTTTTCCCATATAGGCCATTACAGAGTACTGAATAGAGTTCCCTGTGCTATACAGCAGGTTCTTATTAGTTATCTATTTTATACATAGTAGTGTGTATATGTCAGGCTTCCCAGATAGCTCAGCTGGTAAAGAATCCACCTGAAATGCAGGAGACCCCAGTTTGATTCCTGGGTCAGGTAGATCCCCTACAGAAGAGACAGACCACCCACTCCAGTATTCTTGGGCTTCCCTGGTGGCTCAGACAGTAAAGAATCCACCTGCAAAATGGGAGACCTGGGTTCAATCCCTGGGTTGAGAACATTCCCTGGAGGAGGACATGGCCATCCACTCCAGTATTCTTGCCTGGAGAATCGCCATGGACAGAGGAGCCTGGTGGGCTCTATGGGGTTGCAAAGAGTCAGACACAACTGACTGACTCAGCACAGCACAATGTGTATAGGTCAATCTCCAATTCACAATTTTATCCCTCTTCACCCTAGTCAAGGCTATGGTTTTTCCAGTAGTCATGTATGAATGTGAGAATTGGACTATCAAGAAAGCTGAGCACCAAAGAATTGATGCTTTTGAACTGTGGTGTTGTAGAAGACTCTTGAGAGTCCCTCAGACTGCAAGGAGATCCAACCAGTCCATCCTAAAGGAAATCAGTCCTGATGTTGAAGCTGAAACTCCAATACTTTGGCCACCTGATGTGAAGAGCTGACTCATTTGAAAAGACCATGATGCTGGGAAAGATTGAAGGCGAGAGGAGAAGGGGATGACAGAGGATGAGATGGTTGGATGGCATCACCGACTCAATGGACATGAGTTTGAGTAAACTCTGGGAGTTGGTGATGGACAGGGAGGCCTGGCGTGCTACAGTCCATGGGGTTGCAAAGAGTCAGACACGACTGAGTGACTAAACTGAACTGACCTTATCCCCTGGTAACCGTAAGTTTGTTTTCTACATCTGTGACTCTTGTTTTGAAAATAAGTTCATTAGTTACTATTTTTTTAGATTCTGCATATAAACAATATCATATGATATTTGTTTTTCTGTGTCTGACTTACTTCACTCCGTATGATAATCTCTAGGCCCATCTATGTTGCTGCATATGGTTCTTTTATGGCTGAGTAATATTCCATTGTGCATATGTGCCATATCTTCTTTATCCACTACTCTGTTGATGGACATTTAGGTTGCTCCCATGTCCTAGCTATTGAAAAAGTGCTGCAATGAACACTGGGGTGTATGTCTTTTCAAATAGAGCAATCAACAGAGGATTAATCTCCAAAATAGAGTATCATAAACGTTTTGTTTATAACATAGTCTCAAGTGGCAGTTTTCCACAGCTGTGAATTTAATGAGAATAAATAAATAGCCATATTTTGGACAAGATGATGACAAGAAAATGGCTTGCTGCTGCTGCTGCTGCTGCTAAGTCGCTTCAGTCATGTCTGACTCTGTGTGATCCCAGAGACAGCAGCCCTCCAGGCTCCCCCATCCCTGGGATTCTCCAGGCAAGAATACTGGAGTGGGTTGCCATTTCCTTCTCCAATGCATGAAAGTGAAAAGTGAAAGTGAAGTGGCTCAGTCGTGTCCGACTCCAAGCGACCCCATGGACTGCAGCCTACCAGGCTCCTCCATCCATGGGACTTTCCAGGCAAGAGTACTAGAGTGGGGTGTCATTGCCTTCTCCAAGAAAATGACTTAGTAGGAGTTATAACAACTAAACTATTTAAATATCTTTGTCTACTTTAATAAGACTAATGTCATATAGCCATGCCAATTGTGGAGCTTGTCTGTTCATAAAAGTATTTATTACTGAAAATATTGAAAGTAACACTAATTATGTTTTCAATTGTAAGTGTTTTTTCAGCGATTAATAACCCTTAAAGTTTGGAGTCAACATATTGGAAAACAAGTAACTTCAATAATTAATGAGGTAAACTTTCAATTCAGTAATTTTTAAAATGATAACAAAATACACTCTAATAAATTAGAAGTAACTAAATAATAGAGAGCAGAAATTTATAAATTAGAAGCCAACCAGAATGCAATTCTTTAAAAAAAATAAAATAAATAAACTTCTATGAATTTTGATCAAAGTAAAGAAAGATAAAAATAACAATATTAGGAAAAATAAAGTAGAACGTAAATACAAATAAAGTGAAGATTTTTAAAATCATGAAAAATAGATTTCTTCCCATAAATTTAAAAATGCAAATGAAATGATGACTTTCTAGAACAATAAAAACAACAAAACTGACCTAGGAGAACATAGATAAGCCAACAGAACAATAAACTTTAAAGCAATCGAATAATTAGTGAAAATATACCCATACACAAACCAACCAATTCACCTGGGTTTACAGGTAAGCTTTTACAAGCCTCCAAGGAACAAATAAGTTTATACAAAAGGTTTTCTGTATACCTCTTTAGGACTTCAAGCTATGCAAAAGAATTCTGTAAAAGACAAAGCATCTCATTAATGATAAATATTATTCTCATTTTTAAAGTTGACCCAAAGATCAACATTTTTGGTAGGAAATCACCTGCTGTTATTTTAAAAGGTACAAAATTATATCTGTGGTAGAGTGCAGTGATAATTCTAGAAGACATTTGAAACGATCTTTAGAAAGACCCTTGAAGTCATCCTTTGGACAGAAAACAGGAAAAGTATGGTCAGCCCAATAGGAAGAGACGGTGGCTTTGAGAAAGTAAGAAATTAGACTTCTTCTTTGAGCTTTATTAGGAACAAACACACGTCATCAGGAGCACCTGGCTTTACAGGTGTGTTCAAAGTGAGATGTGGTTCAAATAATAAATGAAAATCATGAGCCTCATCCACTGACCAACCAGCTGGTGAATACGCTTCAGGAAAAGCAAACGTAACAAAGAGAAACAGATCAAAGGCAAGGATGGGTTTTTCCAGAGATCAAGATCTCAGTAATCAGGTGGATATTAACCAAAGAAACTCTGGTTTCACATTTAAATTCAGAACTACCTGGAGCCCAGAGGAGAAACACTCATGCACCAAACTGCTTTGTCTTCCCCCTCAAATAACAATACAAGTTATTTCATTTCAAGACAACAGGATGAAGAGAAGACAAAAATTCTGCAGGCTAACCCAAGTTCAAGGGCAAAGGTGAGAGATGACACCTGGAAGAGGCAAACAGGCCAGCTTCTCGTGACTGCAAGATGAGTGACAGGGTGTCTGGAGAACCACTGAGACAAACAGGGAAGCTGTGTTACCCTAAGCAGCAGGGGACACACTGCTTTGTCCCAGGACCCTGAGCAGAGTTAGAAGGTATGCCCAAGTTCACCCAGTTTAGGACAAATCCTACTAACCTACTTCTTGGGCAGGGAATTCAGAGGAGATAAGCTTAGAATGAACAAGTTTCCCAGGTGACTCAGTGGTAAAGAATCTGCTTGCCAACACAGGAGTCATGGGTTTGATCCCTCAGCCAGGACGGTGCCCTGGAGAGAGAAATGGCCACCCACTCCAGTATTCTTGCCTGGAAAATCCCATGGACAGAGGAGCCTGGCGGGCTACAGTCCACAGGGTCATAAAAGAGTTGGACACAACAATGACTAAATAAGCAACAATCTTAGAACACTCTAGGAAATTTGTCTTTTCTTCATCCTCTGGCTACCTATTATTCCAGGCTGTAGAACTCCATCCCTGCGTCCAGGATTTACCAGGCAGACTGAGCAGTTAGTTATAACTGTTTAAAAAAATCAAGTCACAAAATATAAACATCCAAAGTGAAAGAACAATAAGAGTTCAAATGCATGAGGATCTAAGTGAAAAAAATTTAGGGAGATCTTTCTTGCCAAAACCAAAACGAAACAAAACTTTTCAAAGGTGGACCAAAACTGCTGCGTTCTTTTATTTACTTAACCCACTTCACACACACACATACACAACACCATCATTACCAATTTAGGAAACTTTTCAACTACAGAACTTTCTTTTTGATCAAGTCACTAGAAAGTGGACTGTCCCTGATAATCAAGTTGCTGTTCAGTTGTTAATTTGTGTATGACTCTGCAACCCCATGGACCGCAGCATACCAGGCTTCCCTGTTCATCACTGTCTCCCAGAGTTTGTTTAAACTTATGTCCATTGAGTCAGTGGTGCAATCCAACCATCTCATTCTCTGTCTCCCCATTATTTTGCCTTCAATTTTTGCCAGCATCAGAGTCTTTTCCAGTGAGTTGACTCTTCACATCAGGTGGCCAAAGTATTGGAGTTTTGGCTTCAGCATCAGTCCTTCCAACGAATATTCAAGGTTGATTTCCTTTAGGCTTGACTGACTTGATCGCCTTACAGTCCAAGGGACTCTCAAGAGTCTTTTCCAACACAATTTGAAGGCATAAAGCTGGATCATTCAACACCACTAAAAATGCATTTTCTCACTTCTGATTGTAATATTTCTAAGGTTACAGTAGACAGCAATCTAGAAACTGATTCTGAATTCACCACTGGAAATGATTTTAACCTCCTACAAATGCTATTAAGTGCCTCCGTTGGGGGCAACCTGTGATCCACATTCAGCTTAATCACTAACAATGTTCCTCCATGTTCTCTGGGGCAGGTAAGCTCAGGTACACTAGGTGCACGCTAAAAAAACTGCCCCAAATGCAAACCGTGACATTTTGCGTGAGTTAACACTCCCGTTCCCCCATAGCCTCACATCCCCCTGCACTGACGGCTCAATTCATCACCCTACCCAAATATGAGCTAATCACATCATACAAGTCCTGCCAGAGTAACAGTCTTTCCAGAGTGTACATGCTAAGTCGCTTCAGTCTTTCCAGTGCAAAAGTTCAACTAGAATCTGAATGACCGGACCACTGTTTAATGGGCTGTAAAAATGTCTTAGGTACCTGCACAGTCTTCCCTAAAGCCAAAAAGAAAAGTTTAGAGCCTTGGGGGCAGGGGGGCGGATCCCTGGGCATTTTATAGCTCTTCTAGGAACAGTTACAGCAGATGGACAGGGCTGAACTATACACTGGAAGAACCTAGAAAAGACCCCAAGCACTAGCTTGTGGCTCAGCTGGTAAAGAATCTGCTAGAAATGCAGGAGACCCTGGTTTGATTCCAGGGTTGGGAAGATCCCCTGGAGAAGGGATAGGCTACCCACTCCAATATTTTGGGGCTTCTCTGGTGGCTCAGATGGTAAAGAATCTGCCTGCAATGCGGGAGACCTGGGTTCAATCCCTGGGTTGGGAAGATTCCCCTGGAGGAGGCCATGGCAACCCACTCCAGATTCTTGCCTGGAGAATCCCCATGGACAGAGGAGCCTGGCGTGCTACAGTCCATGGGTTCGCAGAGTCAGAAACCACTGAACAACTAAGCACAGCTCTAGCTTATCCTTATTTCTCTGAGAACCACACCCTCAGCCCACCATGGTGGTCTCTACTCCACTCAGAGCCTTCTGGCCAAGAGACATGAACATCATCTGTTTCCATCTGGATGCCACATCACACGCAGGAAGGAAAGAGGAAGCTCCAAATTTGGAGGACACAGAGAGATGGGCAGAACAGCAAAGTGCCAGGGAATATAAACACATCTGGATGAGAAAACTGCCAATGGGAAGATAAATACATCCATGAGCTCACACAAGCAAGAATGCCTTTTAATAAAACACTGTACAATTAACATGATGAGGTCAAATAAGATAGATAGATCATGACAGAAAAATAAAGCAAGTGTTAAAAGGCAACCTGAAGATAAGAACACTTGGAAAAGGCAGAGCCTAAGACAGAAGCAGGAAAAGGGGAGAGGAGGCCCAGTCCTGAGGAAAAGGAACCGAAGTGCCAGGAAACTGTCAGAGTAATTTCTGCTACTCTTCCACCACTTCTGATGGTGACAATACTCAGTACTCACTGCATGCCCAGCTGGCCTAAGAAGGTCATACACATCTCTTTTCATTTAACCCTGACACCAAACAAGCCTCCAGGGTAGACAGGAAGATGAGACACTGAGCAGAGCTGGGTGGAATTCTGGCTCACCATCTGGCAGCAAGGTAACATCCCCATCTCTCAATTTCCTTGCATATGAAATGCGGTCATCATTTCTGCCCCGGATGATTGTTAAAATTAGAGATAATGAACTTAAGTGCCTATAGCGGCTGTTATTAGTGTGAGTGATCAGATGAAGATAATCAAGGGTGAGGAACAGAAGAAAGAGCCACAGCTGAATAGAAACGGCAACAGAGAAGCAGTCATAGGAACAAGGGAAGGAAGCACTACACCAGGGACAAAGATTCAGAGAGAGAAAAAGAGAACAGAGAACACTTGGCTGTCTGCCTTGTGTGTTTGTGCAAACTGTCTGAGTTTTATTTTCCACCTCTACCAAATGAGTATATACTATCTGCCCTTCCTACCTGGCAGGGTTGCCCTGAGGACCATATAAGGAAACAAGCACCTGCATTTACAAGGACTGGCAACCCTTTTATGTAAATGTGCACATCTGCTCAATAAACGGAGAAATCCTTCCCCCCTTATTCCATTTCGCAAGGGAAATTAAAGCATTCAACCAGTTTTAATGTCAAAACCGGGCAATTACAGGCTGTAAAGCACATGTCTTCTTTGGGCACCGTCAACAGAATCTGGTTAATGTAATCTAACATCCAAGATTCGGCTTCTTTCCTGCAACTTGCACCTTCTACAAACTTGTTTTGCGCTTCCCTCTCAATTTATGTCTTTGTTTATTCCTCTCTGGAATGTTGTTCCCTTTCATCTGCGATGGACCGTCTTCTAGTCATCCCTGAAAACCTAGTTGAAATGTTTCTCCAGCATGAGGAAGTGATTCCCTTCTCCCTACACTGCATATTATCTTTTCTGAATGTTTTACTCCACCTAGCATTTTTCTGGATTATGATCACTGGGCTGTATGCCATCCCCTCCCTCCAATCTTCAGGTGTGAGGATGCCAGCAATGTGTCTTTTTATCCTTTATAGAGACCTTAGAGCATGGGTCATTTCAAGGGGCAAATCTATGAAACATATGCAATAATGCATAAATTCTGTCCAAGTAACAACTTTTTGGAATCATTACAACAGTAACTGTTATATTCTAAGATTAAAAAGTATATACATATAAAGTAAAAATAATATAAAGCACCACAATCATAATAAAATTCATGTGGGGTGAAAATAAATGAAGATAAATGAATAAACCAACAAGGTCCTACTGTACAGAATAGGGAACTCTGTTCAATGTTATGTGGCAGCTTGGATGAGAAGGGAGTTTGGAGGAAAATGGATACAAGCATATGTATGGCTGAGTCCCTCTGCTGTCCACCTGAAACTATCACAACATTGTTAATCAGCTATACTCCAATACAATAAAAAAAATTTTAATTTTTTAAATTAAAAAAAAAGGCGAGAAAATAGATTTGGAGATATATTTCCAAATGAGAGCTTAAGGTAGTTTTTGAAACTTGGGTTAATTATTTTTAAACACCCAACTGGCTTCACTGGCCTTAGTCACCAAGAAAATGCTTCCTGGAGAGCTGTCATTCTCCAGCCTTGGCCCAGAGGAGGGAGGGCACAGGGCGCCTTTTCCAGACACCCTGTCGCGCTGTTCCAGACACCGCAGCAGTCAGGTGCGGGGCAGGATCTGCGTCGCTGCCAAGGCGCATCCATCTCCAAGCATCAGGGGCTTCGACCATTCTAGCAGCACTGGCGCCCTGCTCCCAGTAAATGAGACCCTAAATTTCAGCCCACTCCCCTCCTCCCGCAATCAACAGGTCTCCACTTTGCCAGAGGGCTGTCACTCGGCATGCCAGGCAAAGGAAGCAGCGAATCGCTAAGTTGGTTACAGGTTGCAACTCCGGGTCTATTTCAAGGCCAAGTTACACGAGAACCAAAGGATAAAGCTGCTCCCCCACCCCCCAACCCCCGCCCCCGGGGAAGGAGGTCCCTTTCGGCCAGATGAAGCCGCTCTGTCGCCCCTGCCCGGGGGGCGGGGGGGGGGGTCCCCGGGGAGGCGGCCACGACCCAGAGGTCAATTCGCCGCGGCCCCGGGCGCCCTCCGGAGCCGGGCCCCTGGCCCGCCCCCGCGGGTCCGGCGCGCTCACCGATCTTGGCCAGGGAGGCCAGCAGGATCCACAGGGTGATCTCGAAGGGGATCTGCACGTGGGGGTAGTCCAGGGTGAACACCGGCAGTCGGCTCTCCTCGAACGGCGTCGTGCCCGGAGCCACCACGCTGGCGGGGCTGGGCGGAATGGAGCTCGTGCCCCGGGCCCGCGGCGCGTCCAGCAGGGTCTCGGCCCGGGCGCCCGCCGGCCCCGCCGCCTGCAGGAGGAGCAGCAGCAGCAGCAGCAGCAGTGGGGCCTGCCCGCTCAGCCCCGGGCCCGCCGGCTCCATGGGCGCTGCTCCCCGCG